>NW_015091149.1:569231-573279 GCF_001431845.1 Calidris pugnax
GGGGGGGGGTGTCGGGAAGAGGTGGGGTGCACTCTGCCTGTCCCATCCCTGACAGCTCTGCCCGCTTCTCCCACCCTGGCAGGATGGGTCCCGGCAGCGCCCGCCGCAGAAGAAGAAGACGGTGTCCTTCAGCACCATGCCCAACGACCGCAAGATCAACAGCACGGCCGCCTGCATCTCCTTCATGCTGGAGGGCTGCGAGCTGAAGAAGGTGCGCTCCAACTCCCGCATGTACAGCCGCTTCTTCGTGCTGGACGCCGACATGCGCTCCCTGCGCTGGGAGCCCTCCAAGAAGGACTCGGAGAAGGCCAAGATTGAGATCAAGTCAGTCAAAGAAGTGCGTGTGGGCAAGAAGACACCCATCCTGCGCAGCAATGGCCTCTCCGACCAGTTCCCGGATGAGTGCGCCTTCTCCATCATCTATGGAGACAACTACGAGTCCCTGGACCTGGTGGCCAGCTCGGCCGATGTGGTGAGCGCCTGGGTGATGGGGCTCAGGTACTTGGTGTCCTATGGGAAGCACACCCCCGAGGCACCCGGGACCGGCCACCCCAGCCTCCGAACCTCCTGGATCTCCTCCGTCTTCGACCTTGCTGACCTGGAGAAGTCTGGCCGCATCCCTGTGTCCCGAGCCGTGCAGCTGATCAAAGCGCTCAACCCAGGCATGAAGACCTCCACCATCGAGCTGAAGTTCAAGGAGCTGCAGAAGGCCAGCGAGCGTCCCGGCACGGAGGTGGCCTGTGACCTCTTCGTGGAGGCGTACTGCGAGCTCTGCACCCGCCCCGAGATCTTCTTCCTCCTGGTGCAGTTCTCCAGCAACAAGGAGTACCTGGGTCTGAAGGACCTGCTGATGTTCCTGGAGGTGGAGCAGGGCATGGAGGGGGTGACGGAGGAGAAGTGCTTGGAGATTGTCAGCAAGTACGAGCCCTCCAAGGAGGGCCGGGAGAAGGGCTACCTGGCCATCGACGGCTTCACGCGCTACCTGCTCTCCGCTGACTGCTCCATCTTCGACCCGCAGCACCGCAAGGTGTGCCAGGACATGGCGCAGCCCCTCTCCCACTACTACATCAGCTCTGCCCACAGCGCCTGCCTGCTGGAGGACAACTTTTGGGGCCGCTCGGACATCAGTGGCTACATCAGCGCCCTGGGCCTGGGCTGCCGCAGCATCGAGCTGGTGCTGTGGGACGGTCCCGAGGGCGAGCCCGTGGTCTACACCAGCCCCTCGGCCGCCTCCTGCGTCCCCTTCCGTGCCGTGGTGGGGCTGATCGACCAACACGCCTTCACCGCCTCCGCCTACCCCCTCATCCTCTGCCTGGTGGTGCGTTGCTCGGCCCCCCAGCAGCGCCTCGCCGCCCAGTGCCTGCGCAAGACGTTGGGGGAGAAGCTGTACCTGGAGCCCCCCAACCCCACCGCCTCCTACCTGCCCTCCCCGGAGCAGCTCAAGGGGCGCATCCTCATCAAGGGCAAGAAATTGCCCCCCGGCTGCGAGGACAGCGAGGGGGAGGTGTCGGACGAGGAGGAAGGCTGGGAGCTGGCGCGGCGGCTGGGCCAGGAGGACCGGGAGGTGCCGGAGGGAGGTGGCCCACGGCGGGTGCGCCTCAGCCGGGAGCTCTCGGAGCTGGTGAGCCTCTGCCAGGCTGTCCCCTTCCAGGATTTTGAGAGCTCGCGGCGGGGGCAGCGCTACTGGGAGATGTGCTCCTTCAGCGAGGTGGAGGCGGGACGTTTCGCCAACGAGTGCCCGGCCGAGCTGGTGAGCTACAACAAGAGGTTCCTCTCCCGCGTCTACCCCAGCCCCATGCGCATCGACGCCAGCAACATGAACCCCCAGGACTTCTGGAAGTGCGGCTGCCAGATGGTGGCCATGAACTACCAGACGCCGGGGCTCATGATGGACCTGAACGCGGGCTGGTTCCGGCAGAACGGGGCCTGTGGCTACGTCCTCCGCCCCGCCATCATGCGAGAGGAGGTCTCCTACTTCAGTGCCAACGCCAAGGATTCCTTGCCCGGGGTGCCTGCCCAGCTCCTGCACCTCAAGGTCATCAGTGGGCAGAACTTGCCCAAGCCCAAGGGCTCGGGGGCCAAGGGGGAGGTGGTGGAGCCCTACGTCTGCGCCGAGATCCACGGCATCCCGGCCGACTGCGCCGAGCACCGCACCAAGACGGCCCTGCAGAGCGGGGACAACCCCATCTTTGATGAGAGCCTGGAGTTCCAGATCAACCTGCCGGAGCTGGCCGTCCTGCGCTTCGTCGTGCTGGACGATGACTACATCGGGGACGAGTTCATTGCCCAGTACACCATCCCCTTCGAGTGCCTGCAGCCCGGCTACCGCCACGTCCCGCTCCAATCCCTGGCTGGGGAGCCCTTGCCCCACGCCACCCTCTTTGTGCACGTGGCCATCACTGATCGTCGTGGTGGGGGCAAGGGACACCGCCGGGGGCTGGCGGGGCGCCGGGGCCGCCGGGTGAGGGAGTACACCTCCACCAAGGCCACTGGCATCAAGGCCATCGATGAGGTCTTCCGGACGGCCACCCAGCCGCTGCGGGAGGCCACTGACCTGCGGGAGAACGTGCAGGTATGGACCCCGCAGAGGCACTGGGGGCTCTGGTTTCTGTGGGGGAGGACAGGGCTGAAGTGGGAGTGGTGGGGAGCCCAAGGAATGCGGGTGAGGAACCTCAACTGGAGCAGAGAGCTGGGGGAAATGGGGCAATCCAAAGGGGGGGCTCTTGGGGGCTCTCCAGGGCTGGGCTCCTGATGCTGGGGCAATCCAAGGTGGGGGTCTTGGGGGCTCTCCAGGGCTGGGCTCCTGATGCTGGTCTCTGTCCGCAGAACGCGCTGGTCTCCTTCAAGGAGCTGTGTGGCCTGACGCCCGCTGCCAACATGAAGCAGTGCATCCTGACGGTGGCCACGTGGCTGCTGCACAGCGACAGCGCGCCCAGCGTCACCCTCAACCTGGCGGAGCAGTACCCCCCCATGGAGGCACAGGGCCCCATCCCGGACCTGCTGCGCAAGGTCCTCACCGCCTACGAGACGGTAAGTGCCCGTTCCACCGGGGCTTGGCTCCTTGTAGAGATGCTCCAGCAGCTCCAGGACCACCAGCCTGCCCAGGACAGGGGACCCTGAACTCATTGCACCCATCCTGGTGCAGGGGGGGCTGCGTGGGGGGCTGTCCAGGGAGGAGGCTGTTGAGGTGCAGGCTCACCCAGCTCAGTACGAGCTCTGGGAACCCGTAGCCCCCATCCCCCTGCCCCACGCTGCCTGCACCTGGGGCCGGGGCCGGCTGGTGGGGCGTCCCACGGTCCCGTCTGGGGGGAGAAATCCCATTAATGGCCCAGCCAGAGCCGCTTCCTTCCTTTGTGCTGGAGGGGGATGTGGCCACCGGCCAGGCGCTGGTCACACCACACCTGGCTGGGCCAGACCCCGGCCACCAAACCAGAGGAAGGGGCAAGCCCTTACCCGAGCCCCTTCTCTCCATCCACTCTTCCTGGGGGGTGCGTGGGGTCAGGGGGGTGCCCACCTCGTCACGCTGCCCCCCCTCTCTCTCCAGATGATCCAGACCAGCCGGACGCTGATCGAGTCCGCCGACGCGGTGTACGGGAAGCTCATCCAGGCACAGCAGGCAGGTGGGTGCCAGGGGACCCCCCCCCGGTGCTGCTCCACGCTGGACACGTCCCAGGAGAGGGGGACAAAGCTGGGTTGGGGCCTCGTGTCTCCCCAGGGCTCGGTTTTGGGAGGCTGGCACCAGGCTCTGGACCTGGGCACGGGGATGGCCATGTGTGTTGGTGCTTTTGGCCGTGCACTTTCACACCAGTGGTGCACAGTGGAGGACAAGGGGGGTGTGTGTGCACCCCGGGTGTTGTGTGCCATGGTCGGGGTTCAGCAGCAGAGCAGCCGGGGCCAGTGGGAGAGTGGTTTGTGGTTGGGGTGGCCCCAAACCCGGCTCCGAGGTTTTCCCATGGCCTGGCAGCACCGGGTGGGCACCGGGGGGCTGCCCGGTGCTGGGGCAGGGTGCTGGGGGGGTGGGCTGCAGAGGCTGTGGAGGAGGGAAGAA
>NW_015091149.1:575056-575309 GCF_001431845.1 Calidris pugnax
CGGGTGCCCCCGGCCCCCGGTTCAGGGGGTCCCGGCGGTGCCCCGACGCCTCCCGCGGGGCAGCGGCCGTGGGGCACCACCCGTGGGGCAGCCCGTCGCCCCCCGGCCCTGACGCCCCCCCCCACTTTTTTCCCCCCCGCAGGGCCAGGCCGACCTCCTGAAGCACGCCAAGGCGGAGGCGCTGGACAACTTGTGGCAGATCCACAACGCGGGACAGTCCTGCGGCATCGGCAGGGACGGCTCCGGCCCCCCC
>NW_015091149.1:575319-576931 GCF_001431845.1 Calidris pugnax
CGGGCCCCGCTGGAGCCCATCCCGGAGACGGAAGGAGGTGGCGACGCGGCGTCCTGCTGACCCCGGCCTTGGGGCTCGGGGGTCCGGACCGAGCACCCCCCCGGCCGCAGGGACCGGGACAAGGGAGCCCCAGCCAGCCCAGGGACGGGCAGCTGCCCTCCCGCAGGCTCGACGTGCGTGGAGGGACGTTTGCGGGGCCGCTGCCCGCGTTCTGCCGCACCGAGGGGCTGCGGCGGGACCCGGCGGGGAGATCGGGGAGGGGTGTCCCCGTTCCCCCTTGTCCTCCCCACCCCGAGCTCCCCAGGGACTCATCCATCCTCTCCACCCTTCTCCATCCGCTTCTGGAGCAAGCGTCCTGCCGCGGGGCCGGTGGGGACGTTGGCACCTCGGTGCCCGTTGTGCATGTGCCCCCCAGCCCACTGTGCCCGATCCCCCTTGTAAAAGCAGCCCCGGAGCTGGGGGGCTGCCCCTGTCCAGGGGGGGGGTTGCCTTCGCCAGCCCTTGCCCGGTGGGAAGGGTCCTGCCCGGTCCCTGTCCCCTCTCTGTGGGGCAGCGGGGTCCCTTCCCCTCCCTGGCGCCCCCCAGCCCCCCGCTGTGCAGAGGGGCCGGGTGTCTCTGGGGTGCAGCGGGGTGGGGGTGACTCCTCAGACCCCCCCGGGCAGAGGATGTGGCTTCTGACACCAGGGAAACGTCGGGGCTCGTCCCCCCGGGGCACGGGGGTCCCGGCGGGTTTGGGGTCGGACCGGGGCTGCGGAGCGTTATAAAGAGTGCGAGAGCCAGCCCGGCGCCCTGCTGCTCCCTCCCTGGCGGGATGGGGGTCACCAAAGGGGGGCGGAGGGTGGCACTGGGGTCTCTGCGCCCCCATCCCTCCCCTGGCACCGGGCGAGCGCAGGGTGACGGCTTCCCGCGTCACGGAGGCTGCGGCTGCCGGTGCCCCTTTGTTCGGGGAGGTAATTAGCTTAATGGGGCCGCCAGGAGCGGTCCGACACCTCCCCAGCGCTGCCCTTCAGCCCCTTTGTGCCGGATGGCCCGCGGGACCCGTGGGCAATTAGGGGCCTCATTAGTGCCACGCGCCCCGACCACCGCATCCGACCCGCCGGCTCCCGCACAATGAGGAGCTGCAAATGAGGGGAAAAGCCTGGCCAGTCTCCGGGCTACCGGTCGCAACCAGCCCCGGTCTCCCGGAGACCGGCCGCTCCCGCCCGGCCCCCGACGGTATTTTTGGTCACGCCATTGTGCCGGGCCCTATAAAGCGGCGGCGGCGGCGGGACGGTGCGGGGCTCTGTGCGGGACATGCCCCAGCGCCGCTCGGCCGCCTGAAGACCCCGGGAAGGATGGAGGTGCCCAGCGCCAAGGTGGGACCGGGGGGCTGCGGCTCTGGGGTGGGGTGACCGGGGGGGGACACAGGGAGGCACGGCCGATTGCTCCCCGGGGCTCCCCGGCGGTGGCCAGCAGCCGCTCGGGGGGGCTCAGCCCCGCGTGGGCTCCTCGGGAGGGCGCTGGGCGGGTGGCACACGCGGTGTCACGCGTGGGTGCCGTCACTGCTCGTCCCTCGACGACCGGCGGACGGTGTTTGCCGCGGGTGCCCGGTGGGGGTCAAGATACTCGGTTT
>NW_015091149.1:576995-578203 GCF_001431845.1 Calidris pugnax
CACCCCCGCACTTCTCCGGCGGTGCCGGCCGCCCCGCACTGAGGCTGCCCGTCCCCCCCGCAGCTCCCGCGGGCTGCGGGTCTCCTCCTGCTGCTCCTGCTCCTGCTGGGGTCCCTGGCCGCCTCCCGGCAGAGCCCCCCCGAGTGCTGCCGGCAGAAGACCTGCTCCTGCCGCGTCTACGACCTCCTGCACGGCATGGGCAACCACGCCGCGGGCATCCTCACCTTGGGCAAGAGGAAGAGCATCCCTCCAGCTTTCCAGAGCCGGCTCTACCGCCTGCTTCACGGCTCCGGTAACCACGCCGCGGGCATCCTCACCATGGGCAAACGCGGGGAGCCCCCCGGCATCTCCTGCCACGGAGCCTCGGGTTGCCCCGCGGATCCCCCGCCCACATCGGAGCTGCGGGGCCCGGCCGCCAGCCCCACGGAGTGCCAGGGACACTCGGGGAAGGATGTGACCAAGAGCCAGGCCCAGGGAGCCGCCAAGAGCTTTTACTGAGCGGGATGGGAGCGGAGAGAGGTGGGGGGGGGATCCCTGGGGGGACGGACCCCCGGAGCTGGGTGTAAATAGCACTTTTAGATACCTCCTCCCGGCCCCGGCCTGCGCAGGGCACCGCAGGCACCGCTGGCCTTTTACAATAAATGGTAGCCTGACGTTTCCCGGCTCTGCTGTCTCCGTGGGGAGGGGTCGGGGGGGGGGGCACAGCTCCGCACGGAGGGAGCCAGCGAGGCTGGTGCCTTCCTCTGGGGGTGCCCGCACTGGGGCGAGCCTCCACCAGGCTGCCCGGGACTGGGGGGTGTTTGGGAACCCCCCCGAAAGGGCTCGGAGCACCAGGGAGCCTCTGGTGACCCTCTCGTGGGCACAGTTCCCCGACCGCCACCCCACGCCGCTGCCTGGTCCCCACGCTCCGAGTGCCCCTCAGGGGGTCCCGCAGGGCACGGCTTTGCCCCCCAGCCCCCGAGAGCCGAGGGTCGTGTCCCACGGCAGGATCCCCCGGGGACACCGGGTCCTGCCCCCTCCCCAGCCCCCACGGACCCCGTGAGCTCCGGTGCCCCTCAGCGCTGAGCGGGCTGGTACCGGGCAGGTCCCGGTGCGGCAGGTCCGGAGCTGAGTAGGTTCCGGCGCCACCCCCGGGACCGAGGGGTCCGGTGTCCCCCCGGGGCAGAGCGACCTACCCCCGGGCGGGTGCCGGTGCCCGCCGCTGCCGA
>NW_015091149.1:578545-579591 GCF_001431845.1 Calidris pugnax
CGGCGGGGCGCGGGCAGGGGGAGGCGCTGCCCCCGGGAAGCGGCGGGGACGAGAGGGCCGGGGATCGTGCCGGTACCGGAGCACCCGCGGCTCGGTGGGGCGCGACCGTCCGCGAGCTCTGCACCCACCCCGGGACCCCCCGTGACCGCGGCCGGATTCGGTGCTCCCGGTCCCCCCGTGTCCCCCGTGTCCGCGACCGGGTTCGGTGCTCCTGGTCCCCCCGTGTCCGCGGCCGGATTCGGTGCTCCCGGTTCCCCCCGTGTCCCCGGTGTCCGCGCCGGGTTCGGTGCTCCCAGTCCCCCCGTGTCCGCCGGGTTCGGTGCTCCCGGACACCCCGTGTCCGCGGCGGCCGGGTTCGGTGCTCCCGGTCCCCCCGTGTGTGGCCGGATTCGGTGCTCCCGGTCCCCCCGTGTCCCCCGTGTCCACGACCGGGTTCGGTGCTCCCGGTCCCCCCGTGTCCGCGGCGGCCGGGTTCGATGCTCCCGGTCCCCTCGTGTCCGCGGCCGGGTTCGGTGCTCCCGGTCCCCGGTGTCCGCGGCCGGGTTCGGTGCTCCCGGTCCCCCCGTATGCAGCCGGATTCGGTGCTCCCGGTCCACCCGTGTCCCCCGTGTCCGCGGCCGGGTTCAGTGCTCCCTGTTCCCCCGTGTGCGGCCGGGTTCGGTGCTCCCGATCCCCCCGTGTCCGCGACCGGGTTCGGTGCTCCCGGTCCCCCCGTGTCGCCCGTGTCCGCGCCGGATTCGGTGCTCCCGGTCCCCCCTTGTCCGCGACCCAGTTCGGTGCTCCCGGTCTCCCCGTATGCAGCCGGATTCCGTGCTCCCGGTCCCCCCGTGTGCGGCCGGGTTCGGTGCTCCCGGTCCCCCCGTGTCCGCGGCCGGGTTCGGTGCTCCGGGACCTCTCGTGCCCCCGTGTCCCGGGCAGCCCCCGCGGTCCGGCGGGGAAGGGGGCGCTCCCCGCGGCCGGTGCCGGCGGGGCCGCGCTCAGCACCACGGACAGATCCCGGGAGCGGCGGGAGGGGCCGCTCGGGCCCCGGGCCCAGCCCCGGCGGG
>NW_015091149.1:579659-591244 GCF_001431845.1 Calidris pugnax
CCCCCGGGAAGCCCCGGTGCTGCACAGGGCAGCCCCCCGTTAGCAACGCTCCGGGGTCGGTTGGGGTCAGTCCCTGGCCTGGCGGATACTGGTGGGGGGGTGTTTTGGCGGGGGGGAGGGGGGGAGCACGTCCGTTTTGGGGTGTCCCAGCACCGTCCCGTCCGTTTTGGGGCCATTCCCTGTGATCTGGTGTTTCTCCGGGAGCTGGGCTCCCCTCTGTGTCCGTGTGCTGGGGTCAGGATGGATTAAGGCCTCGGGATGTTGGGGAGGGGATCATGCCGGAGTGCCACGTGCCAGCTCCTGGCACCGCTGGCACCACGCAGCCACCCGGGGACAGGTCGTGTTCGGGGTTGACCCCAGTTTTCCCCAAATCATCTGGAGGAAGGTCCTCTTGGGCCAGCTGGCTGCAGGGTTGCGTGTCCCTCACCTTACTGGGAGGGACCAGCATGAAGGTGACACTGGGACCTGCGACCACCTCCCAGGGCACCATTGGGGCACCAGGAGCACCCCTGGGGCATGTGTTGGCCCTGATGCTGGGCTGGTTCGTGGCCTGATGTGATGCAGAGCACCCCAGATGACCCAGGGTGTTGTTTGCCCGTAGGAGCTCTCATTTGGGATGTTACCTTTGAGACAGCAACGCGTAACGAGGTGTGAGCCCCCCCCCAGCCCCCCCCAGCTCAGGCTGAGCTGCACCCCGAGGTGCCAGGGCAGAGCCCCATGTGTGATCCTACAATCAGGGGCTGGGGCCAAGCGTGGCACCGGGCTCCACATGCCCCTGCCCCTCTGCTGAGCTGAGGGGAGTCCCCAGCTCTGCTGTGGGGTTAGAATCATAGAATCATCTAGATTGGAAAGGACCTTAAAGATCATCTAGTCCAACCATCAACCTAACTCTGACAAAAAAATAAATAAGAAATAAGCAATTAAAAAAAAAAACCAAAACCCACACACTAAATCATATTCTTGAGGACCATGTCAACCCGTGTTTTGAACACTTCCAGGCAAATAAAAAGACCAAGATATGAATAAAAGCTAAAAATAACTAATACTAACAAATAAAGCCTTTCACTAATGGTATCTATAGCTCCAGATTGACTCAATATATACATCCCTGACAATTCTTCCTAAAACAGACATCAGCAAAGAAAAGTTTGTGCAGCAAAGGCAAATTTCATTCAAATATAAACCCCAAAAATGTATGTCCCCACTTAAAATCATTTTGGAGGCCCAGCCAAATTGAAAAACCTCATGTTAAAATAAACGGGTGTTCACAAAGCCCCCAGAGCCAACAGGGACCGGTGTCCCCAGGGCTGGATCTGGCTTTTGGAGGAGGACGGTCTCACTGGGAGCTGCCTGAAGTAGTGACCCAATGCAAAACCTTGGGAATTTTGCCCTGGCAAAGGTGGGATTTGCCCCACGGCACCCTGCAGCATCCTGCCTGCAGCTGTGCCAGCCGCCTCCCAGGCACTTTTAAACAGCTTTTCGGGTTTGATGTGTCTCTTATCGGCTTTATCTGCCATGGAGAGGGGCTTTAGCCGCAGTGATACGCCGTGCCAGTTAACCCTGCCTCTCCCGGGCAGCTGCTGCCCACTGGGTGCCCATCCAGGCAAGGTGGCCACTGGCAGGGGACTGCCGAGCCCCCCCATAACACTGCTTCACCCTTCTCAGCAGAGCTGCTCCCAAATGCAACCCCTTTTTTTTTTTTTTTTTTTTTTTTCTTTTCTAATAACGCATCCTGGACAATGCCGTAATCCTGGCTCCCCAGAGCCAAAATCTGGCCTTAGTCACAGCTCCAAGCTATTTTTGCTTCTCCAAGCTAATCCTGGGTTGAGCTGTGCTGTGGCAGCCCCGCTGCACCCCCCCATCGTGCCAAGGCTGCCCATCCCTTCCTTCCAGCAACCTCCTCTGCCCTTGTCCTGCCCGCGCTGCCCTGGCACGGCTCTGCTGTGGGTGCAGGGGGGCTGTGACCTGCTGTGGGGTCCCCCCCCCTGGGCTGGGGGGCAAATCATGGCTCTCACTCCTGCAGCCCAGGCTGGGGGGGTGTGGGGGTGCTGGGCTGGGGCTCCACGGGCTGAAGACTGTGTCAGGGCTGGGGGGACACCCCGCTCTGCTCTGGGCTGGCAGCACCCCACCGGGTTTGCTGCTGCTCTGGATAAGCTGCCTGAGCCCCGGTGGGAGGTGGGGGTGGCAGATGGTGAGGGGGAGGCATGAATGGGATCACGGCTCCGGCGATGGGAGCCAGCAGCTGGATCTGGGCTCCTTCCCCTTCCGGGGCATGGGGCTGGCTGGGGTCCTGCCCAGGATGGGACCTTGGGGGTGGCAGGGCAGGGGGTGAGCAAGCTCTGGAAGCAGCTGGGTGCAGGCTGGAGAGGTGGGCCCAGGTGAACCTCATGAGGTTCAACAAGAACAAGTGCAAGGTTCTGCACCTGGGCCGGAACAATCCTCACCATCAGCACAGACTAGGGGGTGAGGTATTGGAAAGCAGCCCTGAGGAAAGGGACTTGGGGGTGCTGGTGGATGAGAAGCTGGACATGAGCAGGCAGTGGGCACTTGCAGCCCAGAAGGCCAATCCCATCCTGGGCTGCATCAAAAGCTGCGTTGCCAGCAGGTCCAGAGAGGGGATTCTGCCACTTTGCTCTGCTCTGGTGAGACCTCACCTGGAGTATTGTGTGCAGGTCTGGAGCCCTCAGTATAGGAAAGACATGGACATGATGGAGTAGGTCCAGAGGAGGGCCACGAGGATGATCAGGGGGTTGGAGCACCTCTGCTCTGAGGACAGGCTGAGGGAGCTGGGGTTGTTCAGCCTGGAGAAAAGGAGGCTCCGGGGAGACCTAATAGTAGCCTTCCAGTACCTGAGGGGGCTACAGGAAGGCTGGGGAGAACCTGTTTAGAAAGGCCTGCAGTGACAGGATGAGGGGAAATGGCTTCAAGCTGGAGGGGAACAGATTTAGACTGGAGATGAGGAGAGGGTTCTTCACTGTGAGGGTGGTGGAGCACTGGAACAGGTTGCCCAGGGAGGTGGTTGAGGCCCCTTCCCTGGAGATATTCAAGGAGAGGCTCGACGAGGCCCTGGGCAACCTGGTCTAGTTGGGGGTGTCCCTGCTGACTGCGGGGGGGGGGACTAGATGGCCTTTGGAGGTCCCTTCCGGCCTGGGCAATTCTATGACTCTATGCAGCTGGATGGAGACCTGGCTCTGCTTCCTAGAGGGGCCCATGGGTGGCTGGGAGGGCTGTGCTCCACTTTGAGCCCCCCAGGACAACCCTGAGCCCTCAGGGGCGGCTGCGTCTCCTTCCAGACAGCAACTTCATCCTGGCCAACGCGCAGGTCCACCGTGGCTTCCCCATCGTCTACTGCTCCGACGGCTTCTGCGACCTCACCGGCTTCGCCCGCACCGAGGTCATGCAGAAGAACTGCAGCTGCCGCTTCCTCTACGGGGCAGAGACCAGCGAGCCCGTCCTGCAGCGCATCGAGAAGGTGCTGGACGGCAGGCAGGAGTACCAGACCGAGGTCTGCTTCTACAAGAAGGGTGGTGAGTGGTGTGTGGGGTTGGGTACCTGGTGGAGGCTCCAGATGGGGCTCAGCCCCGTGCCAGCCCTTGGGTGAAGCTGCTGAGCAGCAGGGAGGCTTTCCCTGCCCTCACCTCCCTTCTCCTCCACACAGGAACTGCCTTCTGGTGCCTGCTGGACATCGTGCCCATCAAGAATGAGAAGGGGGAGGTGGTGCTCTTCCTCTTCTCCTTCAAGGACATCACAGAGAGCCGGGGCAGGAGCCACCCGGGTGACAAGAAGGAGGGTGAGCCACGGCTGAGGGATGGGGACAGGTTTTGGGGAGCGGTGTGTGCGGCGGACGCGTGGCAAAGGAGCTCCCAGTTCCCTGCTGGGCCCAGCCTGCTTTTGGGCACCCGTGCAAGGAGAGGTCCCCAAAGCAGCACCAGCAGTTCCACGGCCTCCCACTAACCCAGCACGTCTTGTCTGCTGCAGAGAAGCAGAGGAGCAAGAAGCCCAGCAGCTCACACCTGCGGGCGGCGCAGAGGCAGGGCAGGACGGTGCTGCACCGGCTCAGCAGCCAGTTTGCCCGGAGGGACCGTGGTGGCGAGATGAAAATCAACCGCGTAAGGACCTGGGGGAGCCCTCAGCTTCACCCCCTGCCTCCCAGGCTGGGGCTGCTGCCAGGCTGGCAGTGCTGCCAGGACCAGCCCTGCAGCAGAGCCCAGTCCCACTGGGATGCTCTTCCCATCCATGCACCTCACTGCCCCCCCAGACACCGGAAAGCCCCATGTCCCCGGCAGCCCGGGCTGCAAATGTGGTTTGTTGGCAGCAGGAGAGAGACCAGCGGGTGCCTAGACCTTGCTGTGGGGAGAAGTGATTTTCTGGCAGCTCACGCAGGGCTGTGTCTCTCCTCACACGTTTGCTGTCAGGCAAACCCAGCCGTGCCAGCCCCAGGGAGCGCCGTTACCAGGCTGCGGGTGCCAGCAGCAGGGCTCCCAGCGGCACCAGGGACCCGTGTCATCTCTGTGCCAGCCCATTTGCGTGGCTGCGGTGCCCCAGGTCCCCAGGCATGGCTGCAGTGATGGGCAGATGTGGGGCCAGGGCAGGGGTCTGCCACCAGCAGAGAGCTGGGGTCCCAGTCTCGAGTCATGGGGGTTTGAGTGGGATGGACCCCACTATCCCCTCACCCAGGGTGGGCTCTCTCTGCCCCCCAGCAGCGCTGTGTCCCTGCAGAGGGAGGGGGTGGCTCTGCCCCAGCACCCGAATTGTCACCTGGGACGGTTCTGGGCAGCAGCTGGTGGTGCCAGTGGATTATTGTTAATAGCATTAGCATAGCGTTAATTTATGTGCCGTAATCGGGCATTCTGTGCCCATCTCTGAGGGTGACCTCAGCGCAGCCCACGTGCCCTGTTGGAAATGTGTCCATCACCCCAGGCGGGCAGGACTCAGGACGGGGGGGTCTGTGGTGGCCTCCCCCCCTCCTGTGGGATGGCCCCCGTGCCATCCGTGTGCCACCCTGCTGCTTGCTCCCCCAGAACGTGTTTGAGAACAAGCCGTCCATCCCCGAGTACAAAGTGGCCTCGGTGCAGAAGTCCCGCTTCATCCTGCTCCACTACAGCATCTTCAAGGCCCTCTGGGACTGGCTGATCCTGTTGGCCACCTTCTACGTGGCCATCACTGTCCCCTACAACGTCTGCTTCACGGGCACAGAGGAGACCCTCTCGGCTGCCCGCAGCACCATCGTCAGTGACATCGCCGTGGAGATGCTCTTCATCCTGGGTAGGTCCGTGCCCGGGGCAGAGCATCCGTGTGGGATGGGGGACATGGCTGAGCGTGGCAGGAGGACAGGTCCTGAGGGGTGACAGAGAGGGGAGCGGGCATCACTTAGCCCCTTCTGCTGTCACGGAGTACCCCGAGAACGGGACCCAGGTTGGCCACGGTGGGGGTGGTGAGGGCTGATCCTGCTCTCCCGGGGCAGACATCATCCTGAATTTCCGGACGACCTACGTGAGCCAGTCGGGCCAGGTGGTCTACGACCCCCGCTCCATCTGCATCCACTACGTGGCCACCTGGTTCTTCGTGGATCTGATCGCCGCTCTGCCCTTCGATCTGCTCTATGTCTTCAACGTGACCGTGGTGAGTGCCGGGTGAGACGGGGGCAGGACGGGCAAAGCCATTGCTTCCTGCTCCCCCGGTCACCTCCCTGCCCCTCTGCAGCACCCCAAATCCCCCGGGGAGGTTTGGTGACCTCACAAGCTGTGACCCCCAGCTTCCCGTTGGGCTCTGGGCTCTTCCCCAGTGGTGGAAGACTCAATGGTGGAAGGCTGCTTGGGGACAAACCCTTCCCAGATGGCCCCATAACCCCCCTGGCAGTTCGGGGTGGGGTGTTGAAGGGTCCCTGTGGTGGGGGCTCTTCCCCACTGGTGGAAGGCTCAATGGTGGAAGGCTGCTTGAGGACAAGCCCTTCCCAGATGGCCCCACAACCCCCCTGGCAGTTCGGGGTGGGGTGTTGAAGGGTCCCTGTGGTGGGGGCTCTTCCCCAGTGGTGGAAGACTCAATGGTGGAAGGCTGCTTGAGGACAAGCCCTTCCCAGATGGCCCCACAACCCCCCTGGCAGTTCGGGGTGGGGTGTTGAAGGGTCCCTGTGGTGGGGGCTCTTCCCCAGTGGTGGAAGACTCAATGGTGGAAGGCTGCTTGAGGACAAGCCCTTCCCAGATGGCCCCACAACTCCCCTGGCAGTTCGGGGTGGGGTGTTGAAGGGTCCCTGTGGTGGGGATGGGGTGGGGGGGAGGTCTGTGCCTGCACCTCCATGGGGTTCACCCGCCTGTCCCCCCCTCCCCAGACCTCTCTGGTTCACCTGCTGAAGACGGTGCGGCTGCTGCGGCTGCTGCGGCTGCTGCAGAAGCTGGACCGGTACTCCCAGTACAGCGCCATGGTTCTCACCCTGCTCATGTCCATGTTCGCCCTGCTGGCCCACTGGATGGCCTGCATCTGGTACGTCATCGGCCGCAAGGAGATGGAGAGCAACGACCCCCAGACCTGGGAGATCGGTGAGTGTTGGGGGAACCCTTCCCAGATGGCCCCATAACCCCCCTGGCAGTTCGGGGTGGGGTGTTGAAGGGTCCCTGTGGTGGGGGCTCTTCCCCACTGGTGGAAGGCTCAATGGTGGAAGGCTGCTTGAGGACAAGCCCTTCCCAGATGGCCCCACAACCCCCCTGGCAGTTCGGGGTGGGGTGTTGAAGGGTCCCTGTGGTGGGGGCTCTTCCCCAGTGGTGGAAGACTCAATGGTGGAAGGCTGCTTGAGGACAAGCCCTTCCCAGATGGCCCCACAACTCCCCTGGCAGTTCGGGGTGGGGTGTTGAAGGGTCCCTGTGGTGGGGATGGGGTGGGGGGGAGGTCTGTGCCTGCACCTCCATGGGGTTCACCCGCCTGTCCCCCCCTCCCCAGACCTCTCTGGTTCACCTGCTGAAGACGGTGCGGCTGCTGCGGCTGCTGCGGCTGCTGCAGAAGCTGGACCGGTACTCCCAGTACAGCGCCATGGTTCTCACCCTGCTCATGTCCATGTTCGCCCTGCTGGCCCACTGGATGGCCTGCATCTGGTACGTCATCGGCCGCAAGGAGATGGAGAGCAACGACCCCCAGACCTGGGAGATCGGTGAGTGTTGGGGGGGGGGGCTGCGTGGGGGTGCTCAGGACGCCTGGCTCCCCCCTCCCCGTGCCACCGGTGGGAGGGAGCGGGCAGAGGGCAGTCCGGTGGGACGCAGGGGGGGCTGGGGAAGGGAGGGGAGCTGTGTTGAGCCCCCCCAAAATGAGTGCTAACCCCCCGGCTGTGCTTGGCAGGCTGGCTGCACGAGCTGGGCAAGAGGCTGGAGGCTCCCTACATCAACAACTCGGTGGGGGGCCCCTCCATCCGCAGCGCCTACATCGCCTCCCTCTACTTCACCCTCAGCAGCCTGACCAGCGTGGGCTTCGGCAACGTCTGCGCCAACACCGACGCCGAGAAGATCTTCTCCATCTGCACCATGCTCATCGGGGGTGAGGCGGGGAGTGGGGCAGGGCTTGGGGGGCTTCATCCCTGGTTGCCAGAGGAGGGGGTGCAGCAGGAAGGGCACGGGGAGGGGATGCGATGAATGCGTGTGCCCTGAGGGACAGCCCTGTGGTTGGGGTTTTAGGGGAGAAGCCCCCCCCACCCTGCACCCCTTGGCCCCACATTGCTGGAGGGGGCAGATGGAGATGATTCAAGGATTGGAGCATCTCCCTTATGAGGAGAGACTGAGAGAGCTGGGACTCTTTAGGCTGGAGAAGAGAAGGCTGAGGGGAGACCTTATCAATGCCTACAAGTATCTCAAGGGAGGGTTGAAGGAGGAGGGAGCCAGACTCTTTTCAGTGGTTCCCAGGGAGAGGACAAGGGGCAACGGGCACAAGTTGGAACAGAAGAGGTTCCACTCAAATATGAGGAGAAACTTCTTCCCAGTGAGGGTGGCAGAGCCCTGGAACAGGCTGCCCAGGGAGGGTGTGGAGTCCCCTTCCTTGGAGATTTTCAAGCCCCGCCTGGATGCTCCTGAGTAACATGCTCTGACAAGCTCTGGGCAATCCTGCTTCAGCAGGGGAGTTGGACTAGATGATCTCTGTGGTCCCTTCCAACTCTAAAATTCAGTGAAATTCAGTGAAAACCCCTGTAGGCCACAGCCCCCACCCAGCAGTCCCCTCGGGGGGGGCCTCACGCTGCCCTCCCGGCCCCCAGCGCTGATGCACGCCGTCGTCTTCGGCAACGTCACGGCCATCATCCAGCGCATGTACTCCCGCCGCTCCCTCTACCACACCCGCATGAAGGACCTCAAGGACTTCATCCGCGTCCACCGCCTGCCCCAGCAGCTCAAGCAGAGGATGCTGGAGTACTTCCAGACCACCTGGTCGGTCAACAACGGCATCGACGCCAACGAGGTAGGAGGTGTTGGTCGGGTTGAGCCAGGACCCCTCCAGCCCCCACTTCCCTGGGGGTGATGGGGTGGCAGGGCCAGCTAGGAGAGTGCAAGTGTGAGTGTGTGCATGTCTGTGCCCCGTTGCTGGAGGGACCAGAGCTGTGTGGCAGGTCTGGGGCAGATTCCTGTCAGCACGGGGAGTGGGACAGGGCAGGAGGAGCAGAGGCAGCTCATCCATGGCCAGAGCTGGCTCGTATTTTCCAGCTGGGACTGCTGGATCCATGGCCAGAGCTGGCTCTCATTTGCCAGGTGGGACTGCTGGATCCGTGGCCAGAGCTGGCCCGTATTTTCCAGCTGGGACTGCTGGATCCGTGGCCAGAGCTGGCCCGTATTTTCCAGCTGGGACTGCTGGATCCGTGGCCAGAGCTGGCCCTCATTTTCCAGCTGGGACTGCTAGATCCATGGCCAGAGCTGGCCCTCATTTTCCAGCTGGGACTTCTGGGCTCTGTGGAGGCAGCAGAGCAGTGAGATGCTCCGCTCCAGAGCCCCTTGGGGCTGTCAGGCTGTGTGTGTGTGTGTAGGGGGGGCTGCTCCTCGCCACCCGCACCCCAGCCCCACATCTCCCCAGCTGCTGCGTGACTTCCCCGACGAGCTGCGTGCGGACGTGGCCATGCACCTCAACAAGGACATCCTTCAGCTGCCCATCTTCGAGACGGCCAGCCGGGGCTGCCTGCGCTCCCTCTCCCTCCACATCAAGACCTCCTTCTGCGCCCCGGGGGAGTACCTGCTGCGCCAGGGCGATGCGCTGCAGGCCAACTACTTCGTCTGCTCCGGCTCCCTCGAGGTCCTGAAGGACAACGTGGTCCTGGCCATCCTGGGTGAGGAGCAGGTGGCGTGGGGTCTCCCCCCAGCCCCTTCTGCTGCCCGGTTGGGGCTCACACCGCCCGTCCCCATCCCCTCCTGCAGGCAAAGGGGATTTGATCGGAGCCGACCTGTGCAGCACGGACCGGGTGATCAAGACCAACGCGGACGTGAAGGCGCTGACCTACTGCGACCTGCAGTACATCGGGCTGCGGGGGCTCTGCGAGGTGCTGCAGCTCTACCCCGAGTACGCCAGCAAGTTCTCGGCCGACATCCACCAGGACCTCACCTTCAACCTGCGGGAGGGCAGCGAGATGGAGGTGGGTGCGTGTCTTCCCTCTCAGCCCCCTTCCCGTCCTCACAGACCCAGAGACCGGAGCGGGGCTGGGGCTCCCCACGGCCACGGAAGGGGAGTTTGTGTGCTCCCCGCTCGTGATCCCCAGGCTCTGTGGCCAGGGCGGGGGCTGTGCCACCCCGACCACACAGGTATGTCCCGTCCCAGCTCTTCTCAGCTCCCTGCAACCCGGGGAACTGGAAGAGAGAGCATTGGCAATGCAGGGTCTGGGGTGGATGGAGGGCTTGGAAACGGAGTGAAGGGGACAGGGGGGGCACGGCGGGACAAGCAGCTGGGACATGGCCCCCCGAGTGCGCAGGAGGCAGCGCCGGGGGCTGCCGGGTTTAGTCACGCTGCCAACTCCGGCAGCCGGGGGGATGTTCTGCTGCAGAAATAGCTCTGCAGCTTCTCCTCCCCCGGCTCTGCTGCTGGCACCGAGCAGCCGGGGGCTCCTCCAGAGCATCCCCCCCATCCCTCCCGGCACCCAGCACCCCCAGCCCCTGCAGAGGTGGGGCAGGAGGTTGTTCTCTAGATCCCAGATGCCCTATCAGACCCCAACGTGTCTGTCACCCAGGAGAGGTATAAATAAACCAAGGGTGGGTGGGTGCAAACGCAGCTTGTTGGGTCCTGCGGAAGCCCCCAGCACCCTCCCCTGGCCGGTGGCACGTGCCCGGGGGAGCCGATGCTCTGATGGCTGAGCCAGGGCTGGGAACTGGGGCTCAGCTGTGGTTCTGACTTGGGACACGCAGGCTGAGGCCGGGCAGCTCATCAGTGTGATGAGAGCAGCAGAGGATGGAGAACAGGCAAGGGGCTGGGACAGTTGGTGCTTGGGCTAACCAGGATGGGGCTGATACACGGTGCCAGGGGAGGTTTGACCATCCGGGGGGGGCACCGAGAGACTGGAAAAATTCCAATGCCAAGGTGGGGAGTGGGTGGGCACCTGCTCGAGGCTGTGTCTGCACGTGGCTGGTCCCCACGGAGCTGTGCAGGGTCCCACGGGCCACTGAGCCACCACCTTCTCTCTCCCCACAGGGGTTCTGCCGCTACTCCCGGTCCCCACGGCTGTCACAGGCACCCCAGGTTTGTCCAGGGGGGGAGGACGGGGCAGGGGTGGCCATGCCCGGCCTTGGCACCTCTGTGGGCACCAGCCCTGACCTCCTCCCTGCAGCCTCGCCCGGAGAGCGGTGCCACCCCAGAAAAGCCCCTTCCCTCCATCCTGGAGGACGAGGAGGAGTCCGACGAGGTCTTCCAGCCCTCGCCCGCCGCTGTCACCCGCCGCAAACTGCTGCTGCCCCAGCTGAGCAGCCCGGGGCGCCGCGGCTCCTTGAGCAGCCTCCTGGGTGATGAGTTATGCCAGATCTCAGCCCTGCGGCGCAACTGCCGCTCCCCAGCCCGCTGCAGCCGGGGCCGGAGCCCCTCTCCGCAGTGTCGGAGGGACCCCCGGCTCCCGGAGCAGGAGGGCAACGCGGGCAGGAGACCAGCCAAGCTCCTCATCCCCTCCCTGCACGCCTACGGCCCCCCGGACCTCAGCCCCAGGTAAGGCTGGGACAGGCTGGTGGCTCGTCCCGCTGCCGTGGGGACGGTGGCAGAGGGGTGAAGGGGTGGCCATGGCCAAATCTCCCCCCCTCCCTGCCCTAGAGTTGTGGACGGGATTGAAGACAACGGGGGGACGTCGGAGCCACAAACCTTCTCCTTCGACGTGGACGCCCCACTGCAGAGCGCGGCGAGGGGCTCCCCCACAGCCGGTACCCCCGGGGCTGGGGGGCTGGGGAGCTGGGGGAGCCCCCCGCCACCGGCCCCGTCGTCCTCCCCAACAGGGACCGAGGTGGGGGGCCCAGCCCTGGCCGTGGAGGCGGAGGAGATAAAGCAGAACATCAGGAGGCTCAACCAGGAGGTGTGTGGGGGGGGACCAGGATGCGGGGGGGGGAGGACACGGGGTCGGGGGTGTCCCCCGGGACTCACCGCCGTCCCCCCTCTTCCAG
>NW_015091149.1:592876-614417 GCF_001431845.1 Calidris pugnax
GCCGGGTTGTGGGGGCGCCGGGCAGGCGGGGTCCGGCACGGCTCGGTGCCCAGCCCTGCCCCGGGCGGTGCCTGCCCTGTGGCTCCGACTCCACCGGGCCCGGTCGCCGCAGACCCGGTTCCCCGGGAGCCCGGGCGGGGCAGGGGGGGAGGCAGCCGGGGGTCCCGCGGTGGGAGCGGAGTGGGGTGAGGCCGGCGGGGTGGGGAGCGCCGGCCTTCGGGGTTGCCCGAAATAAACCTCCCGGCGCCGGGTCCCGGACGGGCCGGTCCCGCTGGCGGCCCCGGGGAGGCGGGGGAGCGGCGGAGGGTGGTACCGGCCCGGTCGGGCGCCGTGCTGACCGGAGAGATCCACACGTCGAAGGTGACGGCCTCAGGCTCGAGGAGAACGTCACGTCGGCACCGGGAGCCGCGGGTCTGAGGCCGGTTCCCTTCACCGGGAGGGGCTCGCAGCCGGTACCGGTGCTGCTCTCGGTGTGCGGCCCCGGAGTCTCTGTCCCTCTTGTAGCGATGACTGCGTGACAGTTAAATGGAATTTGGGAAGGTGTGGCTCCTGTAAGGACAGCGGTGGCACAATATTTAGTTGTAGCTCCTCCGCTGCCGGAGTGGGGACTCTGGGTTCCCCAGTGGGGAGCTGCTGGAGTGAAGGATGTGACTTTATCTGCTGAAAAAAAGCTTCTGGGGGAATGGAGACCGTTCTGCATTGCTACTGGTGACAGGCACAGCCCCTGTGCCCCCCACGGGGCGTTTGTGAAGTGAATTATGTGGTGCTGCAGGCTCTTGACTGAGGCTCAGTCTGCAAGAACGCTTTGGAGCCTGTCTGGAAGGGAGCCCGGGGCACACTCGGGTGCAAGGGTGTCCTCCGAGCCGCTGCCTGTAAACTGAGATCCCACGGGGGCCAGCAGTGCAGGTGTGAGTGTGAGCAACAGGTTTGTAGTGCTAAATCCCAGGAAAGCTGCTCATCCCCTCTTCTGGCCACGTTCAAGGAGCTGCTGAAGCTCCTGGGGCTGGGTGGGGGCTGTGGGGAGCCCTGAGGGTCCTCGTCGCTCTCTGCAGACTGTGACTCCTGCTGTCACCAGCTCTGCCAGCGAGACCAAATGCAGTGTTGACCCCATCTCAGCTGACCTTTAGCTTGTTGTTTTTGTACGTGGCCGTCGCAGTTCTGACCTTGACTGTTTCCAGGCGTGTAAGGAAATCGGAGGGAAGAGAGTAACACCGAGGTACTATTTTAAGTCTTACGTGGAACGACTCGCATCTACTATTCTTAGCTTTTTGTGTGGTGGGGCAACACATGTTTGAGCTGCCCTGCTTGCAGCATGACATCAATTCCGCTTTGCACCACGCTAGGGCTCCTGAGCTGGCTCCCAGGGCAGGACTCTGAAGCTTGGTTGAGACCAAAAAAAGCAAGATAGTTCTGATTCATGTTGGCCTGACGTGCCATGCTGCCTGAGTGAACTTTCTTGGAATATCCCGTGAATATTCGCTACTGCCTTGACTATAAAAGTTTTATTTTTATGTTTTTCAGCTTAATTGGATAATAAGGTGAAAGAACTGTGGCTGAAACGGGTGAAGAATTCAGAATAGTGTGTGTGTAGGCAGCTACAAGACAACATTGGTGTTATTGTCCTCAGAGTGAGGAGAGCAGGTAAAGCTCGAGTCTGTAGGGAGCTGTGAGGTTAAGGAGAGCAACACTTGAATTTGGTAACTGAGTCTCAGGGCTGAAATCATCTCAGACATCTCTTCAATCTCAACAGTGTGCCCAAAGTCAACTGTTTTCATAGCAAAATCTGCCTCTGGAGGCTGATGTAGCTGATCCTTGTTTTAAGGTGTGGGTCCCTCAAGGGAGGCTGCTTATGGAGGTGCTGACACCCCTTCAGGTGAGGGAGCAACACAGGAGAGATGAAATGGGGCTCCTGAAGAGGGGTTTAAGTTGCCAGAGAGCAGTTAAGGGAGAGGCCAGCTTGGTGTGTGGCTGTGGATAAGGTACAATAAAAACATTGGTCTAGTTTTACTATGAACAGAGTTGGGTTTAGGTCAGTTTCCTTTCTGTGAAACCAGGAGTGGATCAGGCAGTGTCTGAATCACAACTGTCCAGTAGTGTATTTGTACCTCCTGTGCTGGGCCACGTCTAATGGCTGTGAGAAGTGGAATTATCTCCATCACAGCAAAGCTCCGAGAGGGATCAGCTCTGGAATTGCTCTGGGCCTGGCTGGTCATTAACTCTTGGTCCCAACTTCTCAAACCAGTGTGTGTTTAGCGGAGGGTGCTTGTGGCATCTCCCTGCAAAGGGAGGGGGAAAGAATGCCAAGTGCTTTCAGACACAGGAAATGAAATGGCAAGGCTTCTAATGAAGTGGGTGTAGCCCACAGTATTTCGGTCAGCGTACTTAAAAGAGAGGAGAATGTAGAAATGTTGGAGTCAGCTGTTTTCTTCCCTTGGGGTATGAAGTTTGAAGTCCTCTTATGCAAGTTGTGTGAAGTTGTCAGAGTTAACACTCCAAACGCGAGGCAGGAGCAGCCAGCCTTCCTGCTAGTGACAGTATCGGGGAGGAATAAAGTTTAATGGAAGTCCTAAAAGGAGTGCTTTTCTCCCCTGGAGCACGGGAATGAACTGCTGGAGTAGTTCTACATAAACAGATAAGAAAACACTGATTTTCATGTTTGCTTTTATTTGGTAGAGCTCCAAATAAGGAGCTGCCTGAGGCAAGGGATCTTTGTGCCGTCTGGAAAAGATATCATGAAGGTCACTGATTCTTTTGCAGTGAAGATGGCAGTTTTCTGCTTTGTGGTGTTATGATCCTGCCTTCTTGTTCCCAGAGTAGCTGGTGCTGTCTAAAGGCACGTGTTGCTGGACTTCTGGTCAGAATTCAGCTGTGTCTTTTGAGGGTGCTGAGCAGTGGACGGTACCAGGAATAGGTGTTAAAAGAACCTTGCCAGCAGAATTTAAAACTTGATGCTTTTGTTCAGTTTGTAGTTGGTCTGGACCGTGCTCCTGAGCCACTCCTTCAGCCTGGCCGTGCCTCGTCCACCGTGAAGTGGGACCAGGCTCTTGCAGTGTGGAGGGTAACAGCAAGTAGGAAAGGCCTCCAAGAGGAAGTTAACGTGGGGACAGGGAATATGGGGGCTTTGGTCCCGACAGCTGCTGAGAAGGTGATGTGAAATGAAGGGGATGCAAAACTCTCCCCCAGAAGCGTTTTGCTGTGGTTTATGCCTTGGTAACACTCGGTAGAAAGCTGCCACATCTCATTCCACTCTTATTAAAGCAATCTTTGCAAGTGTGTCAGTAGAGCTTGACCAAAGCAGCGCTGACAGCCTGCATTTACAGGTCTTCCATTGCTCAGATCTGGTGTGGCCTCTCATGTCAACACAACGGGGGGTTCAGTGGTCCCGGCTGGATCCCGAGTTCCAGTGTTATCCCGCTGCTTTCCTGGGATGCTGGGCCAGGCAGAAGCACTGCACCTCAGCCTGCCCTCACCTCAAGTCTCCCTCTTTGGCTGCGGTGAGCTAATAGGACACTAACTGCAGTTTTAAAAGCAATTAGTCACGCTGTGCTGCAGAATTAGAACCCCCACTGGATTAGGCGTGGAACTTCCTTGTGCTGTTGGTGTGACCAACGTGGTAACAGGGCTCAGTGCTGATACCCCGTCAGCTGTCTTGGAGTGTTGAAAAGCTGTAGCTGGGAGGCAGCATCAGTAACTGTTATGTCTGTACCTCATGAGGTGTTTTCAAGATTTCCTGCTAAAGGGTAACACACCTAGGAAACCCCTCTGTGGGGCGTGGGGGGGGTTAGACTGGCTAGGGGAAGGCTTGAGGGAGTTGTGGTTCCCTTTGACTGAAGTTCTGCACTTGTTGACTGGGTCGTGCAGGCTGTGACCTGTGCCTCATCTCCCCAAGGATCAGCCTTGTAGGGTGCACAGGTGGCCCTGGCTTCAGTTTCCTGGCAGATTTAGAGCTGACCTGCTTGGTTCCAGCAGGGGACATCCAGCAAGTAAGACCTGGGCTCGGACTGAGCAGCAGCTTTCCGTGATGGTGTTCTGGGTAGATCTGAGCATCAGATCATCTTGTCCACGTGTGACATTGCCTGGTCAGGTCAAACCTTTGGTTTGGCCACTCAGCACCAGGGAGCAGCCTTGGTGGGGCCATGAGAAGTAGCAGAGACTTGGCCTTTGCAGTTTCTCCTCTTGGCTTTGCCTTGTCTTGAAGGCTTTGTTAGCCCAGCTCTGGAGAGGACAGGAGGAAGATGGCTCTGTCTCGCTCTGCTTGGCCTTCACAAGCCTTCAGCTCGCTCGGGGGGGCTGGGGAGGTCTGGGCTGGGGGTGGCTGTGGTTGTCCAGACCTGCCAGCTCGGCCGGGCTGGGTTGAGTGGGAGCTGTGGGGCAGCGGCCTTGAAATCTCCGATGATAGAATTGTTTGTGAAGAAGCTGTTTTGGAAAACAGCCGGTGGCTGGGGCTGCTTTGGAGGCCTCTGCAGATGTCAGGGAACAGATTAAAAACATAAAAAGGAGCTGGTGTTACAGATTCTGCTTGTAGTTACCAACAAAAAGGGATTTAACTCTTTGCCAATTAAGTCCTATTTACCTCTTAATTCAGAGGAGCATGCCCAAGTTTTTGGGAGGCACATTCTAAAGAGACTCTACAGAGGAGTTGTGACTTTAACTTACAGAGGTGTGACAGCCTCAGGAGGACTTCTGGAAGGGCTCTCCGAGTTGGTTTAAGGCTGTGAATCTATATTTTTAAGTCTGTAGCTCAGCTCCTGACAACTGCAGTGACTAGTTCCCCAGTTCAGAGCTGTTACTTGAGCTCCAGGTTACAGCCTGACTGATCCAGAGACTGAGCGTTCTTTGTTTGTGGAGGGAAGTGCGTGTTGTCTGTAGAAAGATGAAGTATTAAAATTGATGACACTTTATGGGGCTGAGGGACTGGGGTCTGTACTTTTGGGTTCATCTTGTGGGTGGGAGCTGGGTCTGTTATTCCTTCCTCGGCGACGTGGGCCCTGCTGCAGTAGAGCCTTTGGAGTTTGTTGTTATTAATCATGTGAGTGTGTTGGGAGATCGGGTTGAGGCTCCAGGCTCTGCTGCTCTGTGCTGGGGGGTTCTGTGTGGTGCTGTGGTGGGTCCTGCACTTGCTGTTGGTGGCTCTGGGTCCGAGGGCTTTTTTGCTGGCCCTGGGTGGGAGGGAGGTAGGGAAGCTTCCTGCTGGTGGTGGCTCGCTGCCCATTCGGCGTTAGGTGAAGCAAAACCTCTCCGTAACTTCAGGGATGGCTTTGCCAAGAAATTCATGTAACGCTGTCAGCTATTTAACAAGATAAATACTTCACTGGGGCTTTTGTCTTGAGTATTTTGATTCGAAGCCAACAAATCCCCGGTGAAATGGCCTCTTGCATAGCTGGGAGCAGAAGCGGCGCTCTTGGGTAACGAGACTCGTCAGGGTTGGGTTTCTAAATGCCACCAGCTTTTGGAGTGGTCCTCGCTGCTGGGTGAGCACAGGGCAAAAAGATCAGATTCTGTAACTTCTGGCACCTTAAACTACCAGCTTCCCTGCGACAGGGGGGCTTGTAAAGCTGGTCTTGTGCAGGGGTTAACGGGGTATCGGACAGTAATCACTCGGTGGGGACTGGGGTGTTGTACTGGGCTGGTTGTACTGGGCTGGTTTGTTTGAAATGGGCTCTCGTGCTATTCTCGAGCATCCTGCCAGCTCTGGAGACCTGTCTTCCCCCGGGTGGGCTGGGAATGCAGCAGTGCTGGCGTGTGCTTTCTTCTATAGGGCACTCAAATTCCTGAATTCAATATCCATGGGAGTGTGCAAGCCCCTGCAGGAAATCCTGGGGATCAGGCACGGTTTGGGAGGAGCACAAAGTGCAGAAATGACAGACCTGGAGTGCTTGGCTGTTGGGCAGCATCCGGCACTGAGACTTGTCTTTTTGGTCTCAAAGCAAAGGAGAGGCTGTTCCAGGAGCTCACAATAAAATCCCGGGTGCTTTTTCCTGCGTGACGCAGAGCTCCCGCGTGCGCTTCAGTGGGCAGGAGACGGGCAGGGCCAGCAAACAAACCAGCTCCTGCCTTCTGGTGGGGCTGGTGCCATCCCAGGCTGCTGAGTTCCACCAGTCAGAAGCAGCTAGCAGGAAAATTAATACTTGTTGATCTTGATTACATGAGCAGCCTATCAGATCCTCCCTTCGCATGCTCTTGACTTGTTGAATTTGTGCATCAAGCTGTGGCTTCAGCTGCTTTCTCTTGTCTGCCCGGGGTTGCTGTCATTTATTTCTGTCTAACCTGAGGCTGGAGCGTCCATGTGAGGGGGGAGGGCTGTGTGTCCTGGACCCTCTGCTGGAAATAGGGATGAGCAGCCCCCCTGAGCATGGGAGATGGCTTCATTCAGCCCAGAGCATCCCTGATCTCTCAGTGGTGCTCGCTGAGTGGGCTGGTCCAGAATCCCAGTGGGGTTCTGTTCCTGGCAGGAATGTAGAAAACCTCAAAGGTGTTGGCATTAGCAAAAATTAACCCTCCTGCAATGGAGAGTCCTCGCTGGCTACAGCTTTGGTTGTCACTCACTTGAATTATTTGGTCTTTTGTGAACATCAGGAGCAATGCTGGGCTGGTCACGGATCTCGTGTCGGTTCTTAGCCTGAGACCCCCAAGCAGGATGGCTGCAGTTGGGGTCATCAGAACTACATAAACTCCACCAGACACCCTGAAGGTCTGGCAGCTTCTCGGGTGATGATGACGACGTCCTGCAGCCAAACTTCAAACCATCTTCAGAGGATGATCAGGTTTTCCATAATTAAAAGTGGCTAAAGGCTGTAGCTGCTCGACCGCTTGCCCTGATCAGCAGCTCTCCGGGATGAGCTGGATGCAGGACACGGTTGCTTAATTCTGTGTGAGTTCATGTGGCACAACCAGATGGCAAAATGAATGGAGATCTGTGAAATATAGGTCAGGCTAAGACTTGAGGATGTCAACAGGCTCATTTCCTTGTTTTGCTCTGGGAATCACCCCTATCACGTTTCAGGAGCTCATAACTCAGCGGAGGATGATTCACGTGGCATTTAATGTGCAGAACGTTAGGCTGAAACAGTGGCAGAGCTTACGGGTTGCTGAGGGACTGCCCTGGGTAATGAATATGGGGATAAACCCACAAAAGCCCTTCCTTTGCAAACGCTGGTTGGAGGAGAAACTTGAAAAGGTGGGAACCTTTTCGGGCTGGTAGCGGTGCCGAGCTGCTGGTGTGCCCCTCCAACCTGGGGGTAACCCTGGCCAGGGTGACAGAGCTCTGCTTCCTCACTGCCCAGCAAAACAAATTGCTGGTTTGCTGCTTATCAGACTTCTCATCCTGTCCAAACAGCCAGTGTCCTTCCTCGGGGAGAGGCTCTGGGGGTCCTGACTCTGTCACTGGCCTTTGCGAGGACCTGGCTCTGAATTGCAGCTTCTCCACTGACTGAACCCAAGGCTGGATGGGCTCCTTGGATGAAGGGCTTCTGCACAGTCCAGGCTGCAGGAACATCTCCCTGTGCTGAAGCTATTCCTCTCGGGTTCTTCTCCACCTCCTGGCTTCAGTGAGCAGCACTTACCTCACAGGAGGTTCTGACTTGCCCCCTGGCCACAACAATTTGAGCTGAACATCTGTCAGTCAGGATGTGCTCAAGCACTGTTGTGTTTGGAGAGCTGGAAGGTTCTCCAGCCCTGACATGATGGGCTGCCCCTTGGGACGAGCTCTCAGGCTGAAAGGGCTGGAGGTTTCCTATCGAACTGTGGAATTGAGTGAAACTTGAGCCATAGTCAAAGTCTCCTCACAGCACATAAACTTTGCTTTCCTCTGGAAAGCTGGAGTTTGAGACTCCCCTTTGGTGAACCTCAGTGCTGAGCCTCGTTCGCTGCACGTGCTGCTCCAGTTCAGGCCCAGTTTAACTTGCTTTAAGCTGCTTATTCACAGGAATCTGGTATTTGCTGGGTGTGCTCTGAGCATATCCAGGCTTTCCTTGGGGGTACGCTGGGAACAAGGAGAAATTGGCTTTTGGGGGATTTATATATTTAATACTTTTTTTTGGCAGTTGTCCCTGCCAACAAGGAGCTTGGGTTGTGCAGGGAAAGTGGTGATACAGAGCAGATGCGCTCAGTTGTAGCATTTCTCATTGACAGGAAGTGGGAGTCGTGATGAGAACAGGAAATATGCCTAAATCTGTGTAACTGAAAGCACTCCCGTTCCCTGTGCGCAGCTGAGAAGTGGGGAGGGAGGCACCAAGACTTCCCTGGTGGCTGGTGATGGATGTCAGATGGCTTGTCCTGCTGCTCTCACCGTGGTTCATAGAATCATAGAATCATTGAGGTTGGAAGAGACCCTTGGGATCATCGAGTCCAACCATCTCCCCTACTCTACAAAGTCCTCCCCTACACCATGTCCCTCAGCACTGCATCTAAACAGCCCTTAAACACAGCCAGGGGTGGGGACTCCACCCCCTCCCTGGGCAGCCTGTTCCAATGCCCGACCACTCTTTGGGTGAAAAATTCCTTCCTAATGTTCAATCTAAACCCACCCTGTCGGAGTTTGAAGCCGTTCCCTCTCGTTCTATTGTTAGTTACCTGTGAGAAGAGACCAGCACCAACCTCTCTACAGTGTCCTTTCACGTAGTTGTAGAGGGTGATGAGGTCTCCCCTCAGCCTCCTCTTCCTCACACTAAACAGCCCCAGCTCCTTCAGCCGCTCTTCATATGATTTGTCTTCTAGGCCCTTCACTAGTTTCGTTGCCCTCCTCTGCACTCGCTCCAGCACCTCCAGATCTCTCTTGGATTGAGGTGCCCAAAACTGGACACAATACTCGAGGTGTGGCCTCCCCAGTGCTGAGCACAGGGGCACAATCACCTCCCTACTTCTGCTGGTCACTATTTCTAATACAAGCCAGAATGCCGTTGGCTTTCTTGACCACCTGGTGATGGGCTTCTGCACAGCTCGAGAGCTCTGGGGCCATGGGGTGACAGTTCTGCTGCCTCTTTGTGCTGCTCGATGAGGCTGGATCTGAAGGGCTTGCTTGTGAAAAATGTGGCTGGTGGCCTGGAATAATGTGGGATAAGGGGAATAAGGCAGCTGGGATGGGGTGTGGGAAGCATTTGGTGGTGCCTCTTGTGTTTGGACTGAGCTGTGGAGCCCCTTGTTGGGTGGGAGGAGCTGCTGGGGGTCTCTGCATAGATTGGGGCTGCTGTGGGTGCCCCCCCAGTGCTGGCTGTGTGTGTAGCAGTACAAGGGCCCTTTGTCCAGGTGCCTTGTGACCTGAGGGACCGACACGGAACCGCTTCCCGTAAGGGCTTACGTGTGGCACTTGCACATCTCTGTACAGCCTTGATAGTCCCGAGCTGCTGCCTTGTGAACTCTGGGAGGAGGAAGGAGCTAAAGGTCAACCTCAGTTACCTCCATGAACTGTGGAATTGTTGTTTTAACAGACGAAGAAGCTCTAATAACACCAGTTGGGGTGCTGGCTGTTCTTTCCCTGCCTCACCCTAGCGAGGTGTGTGCAATGTCCACGCATAGTGGGAGTGCTGGAGGGCCCACTGGTGGGGAGGAAGGCTTGTGTCATCATTACCCTTTCTCTGGGGGGGCTCAGGAGACTCAAAATCTTGCTGAAGGAGCTGGTGATGGACAGAACCTGCCTGATGTGCTGTGGTGGATGTAGGGGATAACTTTCCACCGTGGGAAGGAGTCACCACCTGCTTGTGCTGATGGTGGCTGCAGATCAAACCCACCCTCCAGAACTGGTACGGCTGGTCCAGGAGCCTGTCACTAACTCTCACCTCCTCTTCCAGTTGCAACCTGCCTCCAGGTGGATCCCGGTGCAGAACCTACAGCATCCTTAACTCTCCTGCACTTAGGCCACCATGGCAGGTCGAGGTGGAGCTGCTCGACCGAATGGACCAGCTGCTGGAAACAAAATTTGCCAGTTTAAACTTGTCCTTTTGGGAGAGTCAGCGGTGGGGAAGTCCAGCCTCGTCCTGCGCTTCGTGAAGGGGCAGTTCCATGAGTACCAGGAGAGCACCATTGGAGGTGAGTGCCAACTCCTTGGAGGTGAGTGCCAACTCCTTGGAGGTGAGTGCCAACTCCTTGGAGGTGAGTGCCAACTCCTTGGAGGTGAGTGCCAACTCCAGAGGCCCGTGGCTGGAAGATGCCACCTCGCTTACGCAGTCTGGGGGTAATGGAAGCAATAATGGTGATTTCAGGCTGGTCTGGGGTTCTTGCTATAACTAGCCAAGCAGCTACTGCCTTGCCTCTTGGATTACCACTTGTTTGTTGGTGTGAAGATCAGTGCAGCAGAGGATGATGCTATGGCAACCGTGCGCGCTGCCTCCAAGGCGTTGTCACTTCCAGTGCTTGAATTCCTCCTTCTAATTAGAACTGAGGCCTTCAGCTTGGTTTATAGCCCTTAATTATCTTTTCAGACCAGGACCTGGGATTTTGGGGTTGTTTCTAGCCCGATACTGTTAACTACTTCCACGGCTCTTTCAGATCTAGTAGTTCTTTAGCTTGAAGTCATTAGTGTGGTGTCACCAATCAAAGGTCAGTTGGCACCCGGGTCTCTGGGCAGCAGTGTGAGGTGTGTACTGAGGAAAAAAAGCTTGATTTGTCCCCATAGTAACCTGTGTGGGGAGCTAGTAGAGCTCTAATTACCGCTGATGGGCAAGTGGGGCCTAATTTTGTGCTGTGGAGGGCTGTGTGGGCTCTGCTGTTCTGCTTGAGGGTGTACCTGAGGCTGGTTGCCTTTATCCCAGGTGTAATGTGTGGGTTTTGTACCTGCTGGAACAAGAAAATAACCAGTTGCTGAACTGGGGAGTGCAGTGTAACGGGGCTGAGTTCAGCGTGTTGGCACTGGGGTGCTCCCCCCCCCCCAAAGCTGATCCCGGTGACGCAGGGAGAGGAGACCACTTGGGCAAGGGACTGGCTGCTCTGGTGGCCATCTGCTGCCTGGGCTCTCATGGCCACCTTCCTGCTGGCCAAGTGCTGTGGCTCTTGGGTTCCTGTGTGCAAGGAGCTGGATGGCACAGTGGAGCTGGGACTCCCCCAGCAAGTAGCACCATGCCAGCCTCTGTCAGGGGCTTCTGCTGGCCCCCAGACAAAAGCAGGACTGTCTGGAGCTCCTGGCACTTGCTGCAGGGGCTGTGTGGCCAGAGGGAAGGCAAACACACACCTTCTCTTCCAGCTGCCTTCCTGACACAGACGGTCTGCCTGGATGACACAACGGTGAAGTTTGAAATCTGGGATACAGCGGGCCAGGAGCGGTACCACAGCCTGGCCCCCATGTATTACCGGGGGGCCCAGGCAGCCATCGTTGTCTACGACATCACCAACACAGTGAGTACCCTGGGGACCCAGGGTCTTTGAGGTCGGGGGGGGTGGCTGCTGCTTCCCCTCGGTGCCCTGGGAGAGCTGAGGAGCAGAATCTCCTGAAAACTGTTAAGTTTCTTCCTGGCTCCTGCACGAGGCTGGCTGGGCTGATAAAGGATCCTGCTCCAAAGTGCTGCAGAGGCAGAACGCTGCTTACAGGAAAAAGACTTGCTCTAATCATATCTTCAGTGGGGATTAATAAGGGGCTGCCCTTCCTGACTGCTGCCTCCTGTTTGCTTCCAGGACACATTTGTACGAGCCAAGAACTGGGTGAAAGAGTTGCAGAGGCAGGCTAGCCCCAATATTGTAATTGCACTAGCAGGAAACAAGGCAGACCTTGCTACCAAGAGAGCTGTGGACTTCCAGGTGAGTGGGAATCCAGAGCAGTTTGTACCTGAGTGGGTCCGAAAGCAGCTTTTTTGGCTTTGGGGAGGGTGGTTCTGTGAGGGGGGAGTGGAAGTCAAGGTTTCTGCTGCCGAGGACCCTGGGATGCCTCGTGGAGGGAATTGCCTTTCCCATGGTCTCCTTCCATAGCACTTGTAGCTCTCGTTGGTGGTAATTATGATGAATGTGGGGAAATAAGGCCCACAGAACACAAGCTTCTGTCTCTGGTCTTGTCTGGGGCTGCTTTCAGCAGCATCCAAAACAGCACCTTCTAGATATAGTACATGTCAAGGATCATTCCCAGCTTGTTCTCTGCTTTTGCAGCTCTTGCCTCATCTCAGGCAGGCTGTGGAGGAGGTGCCCTTATCTCAGAGCTCTGCCCAGGGTTGCTGGTGCCACACTGACAGCGTGCACTGCTCTCCCAGCCCACCAAAGTGCATGGTGGTGTGCTGCTGGGGACACACTGTGTCTACTGGGACACCAGCCCTGCAGCGCTGGCAGGGGTCACGTCCCCAGGCATGGACAGGGGGAAATGTCTGGTCTGGGGTGGGACAGGGTGTTTTTGGTGTTTAGTTGTCCAGGGAGTGAAGCATTTGCAGGCTGCTGGGCCCTCCCTTTGGCAGGGTGCTCTCACTGCTCTGATGTCCTCGTTTGTAGGATGCACAAACGTACGCAGATGACAACAGCTTGCTGTTCATGGAGACGTCGGCGAAGACAGCGATGAATGTGAATGAAATCTTCATGGCAATAGGTAACAGCCTGTGTGGAGAGGGGGTGGCTGGAGTCACTCTGGGCACCAGCAGCCCCCTGGGAACCCTGGGAGCTCCCATCAGTGTCTGTGACCAGTTTGCTGTGGTTCTGTGAACGGTCACTCCCTGGGGGTATTGGCTTTTTCCTTTTGCCTGTTCCCTCTCCCTTTATCTGGGGGGGTGGGTGAGGAAGGAGCAGGATTGATGACAGATGGGACTAGAAGTGGGGGGGTTTGCTGTACTGGTGCTGCCAGTGCTACCCAGTCCTGGGCCCCCAAAGAGGGGAGAGCTTGTCTGGAGCAGGACCGTGCTGGGGAGGAGATCATAGAATCATAGAATCGTCTAGGTTGGAAGAGACCCTTGGGATCATCGAGTCCAACCATCTCCCCTACTCTACAAAGTCCTCCCCTACACCATGTCCCTCAGCACTGCATCTAAACGGCCCTTAAACACAGCCAGGGATGGGGACTCCACCCCCTCCCTGGGCAGCCTGTTCCAATGCCCGACCACTCTTTGGGTGAAAAATTCTTTCCTAATGTTCAATCTAAACTTACCCTGTTGGAGCTTGAAGATGTTGGAGATTGTCCTCTGTGGTGGAGCCCACTGACATCGTCTCTCTTTCTAGCCAAGAAACTGCCAAAAAATGAACCGCAGAACGCTCCCGGTGGCGCAGGGAGGAATCGGGTGGTGGACCTTCAGGAGAGCAGTCAGCCCAGCAGGAGCCAGTGCTGCAGCAATTGAGCAGCAGCAGCTCCGGCCCGACGGAGCCCTGGAAGGAGGTGACTGGAACCCACGCTAACAATCGCACTTACCGTAGAGCGGCTGCGCCGGCGGCCGCTGTGATTTCTCCATCCCTTTCTGATCATAGGCTGGAGGGAGTTCTTCCACCTGGCACCTTTCTGTACAAATACTAATTCAATTCTAAGTCTTAAGTCACTTTTTTAATATATGAACTTCTGCTCTTCCCTCTCGCTGGTGGTGGTGGATGCGCAGCCCGGTGCCTGCCCGGCAGCTCCTCCTCCCCGGGGGGCAGCGCCCGGGTCCCACCTTCTGTAGTTCACTATTGGAAACAAAGGGATACTGAGACCAGGCAACCTTGTTTAAAACGACCCGTGTGTAAAAGCTAAAGGCTAATAATACCAGTACAAAATGGCTAGGACAACCACTAAACTGTAGCATTAGAGTGACAAACTCTTGGCTCTTCAGCCACTTATTGACCAAATCACTTAACGAGTATTCTGGGGTGGGGCAGAGGGAAGCAAAAACTGGTTTCTTCTGTATTTTGTATTGTATGTTTCTTCATGTAACCAATCAGTATCTTGTCAATATAGTACATACAACGAGCTGCCTGTTGTCTTTATTTGTGTTGGACTCTAGCATGCCAACTCTTCTCTCTTTTTTTTTTTTTTTTTAATCTATCTCCGGTTCTGTCGTAATGCACTAATCCTGTTGCAACTTTTTGCAAAGATCTTGTATAGAAATTTGTCCTTTTTTTTTTTTTTTTGATGGTTGTGATGCCACTAATGTTGTTAACCCTACTCTGGTGTGAATACACATGGTTTACTGATGTACAGAGGTGGGGTGGGGGAAACCTCGGATGGCTTGTCCGTGGAAACAATATGTATTGCAAAAAGCCTGTAATTCCACACAGTGTGAAGGGAGGTATTAAAACGGCTTCTGTTGCCAGACTCTAACTGATGTTGGCTGCTGCCTAGTGCCTAATGCAATGTCTCATGCACACTGGTGTTTAAGAGGAACTGTCAACTTAGTCTTCATCACAAACTCCAGTTTTGTGTGATTAAAAAAAAAAAAAATAATAATTTTTATAAACCTATCACAATCAACAATGTTCATGTTTCTTAATCAGCTCGAGCCAGAAGGGGAGCAAAACAGAGCACAGCAGTTGTGCTGGAGGCAGCTTGTGGGGTGTGTGACGACCAGCTCTTCATAGGGGTGTGTTTCTGCCTCAGCCAGGAGGAACTGGGGGGGGGCTGCCCCCAGACCCCTGCCCCATCTGGGCTCCCTCCAGGGGCAGGAGATCCCCATGGTCTGGCTGCAGGGGCTGGGTGAGCTGTCATGGCACACGAAGTTTGAGGTAAATAGTGGGTGTTTTGAATTGTCTAATAGCTCTAGGGAAAGTGTCTGCAGCTCAAGGTGGGGGGAGCAGCGTGAAAAGGGGTCAGGCTTTTAGGAAGGGTGTGCTCTGGTGTGAATGACCAGGAGGTGGGTGGGGAAGGTGCTGCTCTCCTGGAATTTCATCCTCACTCCTGGAGTCGGTGTGGAAAAGGGCAGCTCCTCACAGCTCTGGTGCTGTGCCTGCCGGGGGGGGGCTGGAGATGGGGGTGTGTGTGAACCCCCTGCCTCCCCCCCCAGCTGGAGCTCAGCCACGGTGTCACCAGGCTGGTGACACCCAGCTCTGCTGGGTACCTGCCAATAAAGATGTCTGTGTGAACAGCCTTGGCTTGTGTGGGCTTCATCCTCTGCCTGAGGCCTTGGTCTCTTTAACTCCTGCTGGATTTCCTTAAAATCCTTGAAGCAAGAAGGGTCTGGGGTGAGTTCCTGCTCCCTGGAGTCCTGGCTGCCTGCAGTGTGTGGACTCCAAGTGGCCTCAAACAGGCTTCACTCACCTGCCTGAGGAGTTCAGGACTCTGCAGGACATCCAAGGTCTTGTCACCTCTACTGTGGCTTGGCCCCAAGCTGTGTGTTTCCCAGGTGGTGAGAGATGGACCTCTTGGAGAGGAACAGTCTTGTGCCCACAGCACGAGGTGCTGTTGCCATCTGCTGGCTTCTGGTACTTGGTTCCTGGTTGACAGGGCTTCATTTCTGGGTCTCCTGTGAGGAGGAGGAGACCTTTGGTGCCCCAAGGACTGTCCTGCTGCTGCCTTTGCCCCTCAGCTGTGAGGACTTGGCGTTGGGGCTGAGGACCAGCTGCCTGGCGTGTGGCAGAGATCCCTGGAGCAGAACCTCCTTGCTGCTGGCACCGTCCTGCCGTGGGGAAGGGCAGGCTGAGCTCAGAGCAGCTTTGGCACAAACAGGTAGGTGTGCCAGCTGCCTGCCCGGGCCTGAGCCTGGGTGTTCATGGTGCTACACCTGGAGATGGGCTTCACCCTCCCTGCTCCTGGCAGCCCAGAGTGGGCTCCACCAGCCCCTTCTCCAGGTGCTTGGGGGAAAGTGTGGCTACAGCGGGGGCACCCTATGCCCAGCCAGCCCCTCTGGAATGGTCCTCTTCCCATTCCCTGGCACCGGCCAGGGCACGAGGGGCTGTGGAGCTGCTGACAGCAGCGTGAGGAGGGGGTGAAGGCAGCCTGCCTGCTCCCAGGAGAGCTGCCTCTGCCCTGGTACAGGTGAGTGGGGCTGCCCCTGCCTACTTGGGGGCTTCCTGCATCCCACCCAACCACAGTAGCAATGTCCCAAGGATCCCTCCCCTCCCTCTGGGGGCCTGGTTCTCTGCTGCCCTGGGGCACCAAGAGAGGTTCTTCCCTCCCTGTGCATCCAGCCCAGCCTTCCCTTCAATCAACACCAAGAGAACGCAAGCGAGATCTATGCAAAAGTATTTTTATTGGATACAAAACCATTCCAGTATATTGAAAAACAAAAAAATGACATCATTGCTGATGGAGCTTGTCTGGGCTACATCCCGAGACGTGCTGCTGTCTGCTCCGGTCCTGCCGCAGGTCTTCGGTTTCCTTCCCGTTGCACTCAGGCTTTCTTGGTGGCTGCGTCCTCGGGGGCTGCAGAGCTGACCTGGATGGGCACGTTCCTCTCGGGGGCGGCCGGCAGGGCCAGCCGGGGGGCTTCGATGCGCAGCTGCCCCTCCTTGGACAGGGAGCACGTCAGAGCCTCGGCGTCCACCTCCTCGGGCACGTCCCACTCCCTCTTCAGCACCTCGTACTTGTAGGAGAAGGAGCCCTTGTCATCCACGTTCTGCGTCTCCTTCTGCCCCACCAGCACCACCTTCCTGCCCACCACCTTCACCGACAGCTGCTCGGGAGTGAAGTTCTTCACGTCCTGGCAGATGGAGAAGCCTTCTCCGGAGCTTTGGGTCAGGGCCGCGCTGGTGTTCGGGGCTTGCTCCATGGCGGTGGCTCCTTGGCTGGTCAGGAGCTGCTCGAAGCTGCTCATGAACTCCCGAGCTTTCTCCATCTCCTGCTGCAGCTCGGTGAAGATGGTCTCTGCGTGAGGCCAGAGGGTCCTCACCGTGCCCAGACGGGTGGCCAGGGAGCTGGAGGCGAAGGGTGCGAGGTGCATCCGGCAAAGCATCTTTGCTGCTGCTGCTGCTGCTGCTGCTGCTGCTGCTGCTGCTCTTTTCTCTCCGTTCTCTACTCGGAGCGATCTGTCCCGCTGCTGCCGCCCGTGGCTTTTATTCCCCTTCCCGGGAGGAGTGGCTTCGTCCCGAACATCACGTCATCCCCGGGAGAAGAGTTCAGCTCTTTCCAGCCCGTTCCAGCGCATTCTTATTACTCACCCGTGAGGCGAGGCGCCGCTGACGTCGCACCCAACATACCTTCACCCTTAGTCCTGCAGCTCTGCTCCCCTGGCTTATAATTAGCAGCATCACCTCAGCCCCCGAGCGGGATGCCTGAGCCGCCTCTGCCAAAAATCTGTGGCCTTTCTACTTCCCAGGCAGTGCACAGGGCTGGGCTCCTCTCCTCCCTGCCTTCCCCCCCGCCCTGGCTCCCCCGTGTCCCGTCCCCCCACACCTGCAAGGCAGGAGAGCCCCTCTGCCCCCCCCACCCCATTTGCAGGACCCTCAGCTGCCCGGGGAGGGGGGGTGTCCTCCAGATGAGACCAAAAACCACCCCAGGGGGTGCCAAAGGGGGCTGGGACAGGACGGCAGGCGGCCCCTAGGGCTGGGGGGGGGACTAGAAAGTGCGAGAGGCGTCTGGCAGCGGGTGACACAGAGCACGTTGCTTTAGGGCTGGGACTGTCAGGACAAGGGGTGATGGTTTTAAACTGGAAGAGGGGAGATTTAGGTTCGATATTAGGAAGAAATTCTGTGCTGGGAGGGTGGGGAGGCGCTGGAAGAGGTTGCCCAGAGAAGCTGTGGCTGCCCCATCCCTGGAGGGTGGATGGGGCAGGGTGGGATCCCAGCCAGGCTGGATGGGGCTTGGAGCAACCTGGGCTGGTGGGAGGTGTCCCTGCCCAGGGCAGGGGGGTTGGAACTCGATGATCTTTAGGATCCCTTCCAACTTTTGCTATTCCATGTCCCCGTGGTGGCCAAAGTGACACGTTTCTGGCACAGCGTAACCTGCGCCCTGCCGAGCCCCCAGTGTGGGGGGCTGCGGGGAGGGCTTTGGTCACCCCCCCCCCGGCTGGGTGTCCTGTGGGTGCTGCTGCATCACGGTGGCTCTGCAGAAACCTGAGCTCCCGGCGGTGACTGCAGGTCCCTATTTGCGGCGTGTGACTCGGCCCCGAAAGCAGGCGCTGCTATTTTGGCTGGGGGATAATCAGCTTCTCAAAAATAGGCGATGGCTCCAGGAGGGTTGCGTGGGGAGAGAGCGTTCTGGAAGGGGCACACCCCTGGGCAGGGGAGGATAAAACCCGAACTGCTCCCCGGATCCAGCCCAGCACAGCTCCAACCCCTGCACCCAGCGGAGCCGCAGAAGCACCGGGAGCACACGCACACACCGGGAGCACACACCGGGAGCACACGCACACACCGGGAGCACACTCCAGGAGCACACAGAGATGCTTTGCCGCCTGCACTTCATGCCTCCCACCTCCAGCTCCCTATTCCCGTGGCTGGGACCCGTCCGCACCCTCTGGCCACATCCAGGCACCCTCTTCGCCGAGCTGGAGCGAGAGCTGAGGCTGGAGATGGAGAGGGCACGGGAGTTCATGAGCAGCTTCGAGCAGTTCCTCACCAGTGGGAGCAGCTCCAGCCGGATGGGGATCACCTCCGAGAGAGCCCCGAGCACCAGCGCGGCCCTGACCCAAAGCTCCGGGGAAGGTTTCTCCGTCTGCCAGGACGTGAAGGACTTCACTCCCGAGCAGCTGTCGGTGAAGGTGGTGGGCAGGAAGGTGGTGTTGGTGGGGCAGAAGGAGACGCAGAGCACGGACGACAAGGGCTCCTTCTCAACATACCTTCACCCTTAGTCCTGCAGCTCTGCTCCCCTGGCTTATAATTAGCAGCATCACCTCAGCCCCCGAGCGGGATGCCTGAGCCGCCTCTGCCAAAAATCTGTGGCCTTTCTACTTCCCAGGCAGTGCACAGGGCTGGGCTCCTCTCCTCCCTGCCTTCCCCCCCGCCCTGGCTCCCCCGTGTCCCGTCCCCCCACACCTGCAAGGCAGGAGAGCCCCTCTGCCCCCCCCACCCCATTTGCAGGACCCTCAGCTGCCCGGGGAGGGGGGGTGTCCTCCAGATGAGACCAAAAACCACCCCAGGGGGTGCCAAAGGGGGCTGGGACAGGACGGCAGGCGGCCCCTAGGGCTGGGGGGGGGACTAGAAAGTGCGAGAGGCGTCTGGCAGCGGGTGACACAGAGCACGTTGCTTTAGGGCTGGGACTGTCAGGACAAGGGGTGATGGTTTTAAACTGGAAGAGGGGAGATTTAGGTTCGATATTAGGAAGAAATTCTGTGCTGGGAGGGTGGGGAGGCGCTGGAAGAGGTTGCCCAGAGAAGCTGTGGCTGCCCCATCCCTGGAGGGTGGATGGGGCAGGGTGGGATCCCAGCCAGGCTGGATGGGGCTTGGAGCAACCTGGGCTGGTGGGAGGTGTCCCTGCCCAGGGCAGGGGGGTTGGAACTCGATGATCTTTAGGATCCCTTCCAACTTTTGCTATTCCATGTCCCCGTGGTGGCCAAAGTGACACGTTTCTGGCACAGCGTAACCTGCGCCCTGCCGAGCCCCCAGTGTGGGGGGCTGCGGGGAGGGCTTTGGTCACCCCCCCCCCGGCTGGGTGTCCTGTGGGTGCTGCTGCATCACGGTGGCTCTGCAGAAACCTGAGCTCCCGGCGGTGACTGCAGGTCCCTATTTGCGGCGTGTGACTCGGCCCCGAAAGCAGGCGCTGCTATTTTGGCTGGGGGATAATCAGCTTCTCAAAAATAGGCGATGGCTCCAGGAGGGTTGCGTGGGGAGAGAGCGTTCTGGAAGGGGCACACCCCTGGGCAGGGGAGGATAAAACCCGAACTGCTCCCCGGATCCAGCCCAGCACAGCTCCAACCCCTGCACCCAGCGGAGCCGCAGAAGCACCGGGAGCACACGCACACACCGGGAGCACACACCGGGAGCACACGCACACACCGGGAGCACACTCCAGGAGCACACAGAGATGCTTTGCCGCCTGCACTTCATGCCTCCCACCTCCAGCTCCCTATTCCCGTGGCTGGGACCCGTCCGCACCCTCTGGCCACATCCAGGCACCCTCTTCGCCGAGCTGGAGCGAGAGCTGAGGCTGGAGATGGAGAGGGCACGGGAGTTCATGAGCAGCTTCGAGCAGTTCCTCACCAGTGGGAGCAGCTCCAGCCGGATGGGGATCACCTCCGAGAGAGCCCCGAGCACCAGCGCGGCCCTGACCCAAAGCTCCGGGGAAGGTTTCTCCGTCTGCCAGGACGTGAAGGACTTCACTCCCGAGCAGCTGTCGGTGAAGGTGGTGGGCAGGAAGGTGGTGTTGGTGGGGCAGAAGGAGACGCAGAGCACGGACGACAAGGGCTCCTTCTCCTACAAGTATGAAGTGCTGAAGAGGGAGTGGGACGTGCCCGAGGAGGTGGACGCCGAGGCTCTGACGTGCTCCCTGTCCAAGGAGGGGCAGCTGCGCATCGAAGCCCCCCGGCTGGCCCTGCCGGCCGCCCCTGAGAGGAACGTGCCCATCCAGATGGGGCCGGCGGTGGAGCAGCCCGCAGCCAGCAACGACGACGGAGCCGAGCGGGCCAAGGCGTGACGGGGAGCGGCGGCGGGGCTGGGCTGAGCCCGGCTGTCGGGGCAGCTGCTTGGCCGCAGAGCCAGAGCCAGAATTCACCAGGGTTTGCGTGACAGCCCGGTGTGAGGAGGGGGTCTCTACCCAAAACATGTAGCTTTTTTTGATATTTAATAAATATTCCTGACTTTTATTGACGTGGTTTCTGCGGTTGCTGGTCTGGCCTGGCCCTGGGCTTTGCCATTCTCCTGGCTGTGCCCACGCAGCAGGTGGTGTGTCCCTGCTGGCATCTCCTTGGCCCCCTCTCCCCAGCCCTGCCGTGGCCGAGGAGGTTGTTCGAAGGGCTCCAGCTCACGCAGGGGGCTGAGCATCCCCGGGGGGACCCCGAGCATCCCTGGGGGGGACCCCAAGCAGCCCCATAGGGGACCCTGGGCATCCCTGGGGGGGACCCGAGCATCCCCGGGGGGAACCCTGAGCATCCCCATGGGGGACCCCGATCATCCCTGGGGGGGACCCCGAGCATCCCCATGGGGGACCCTGAGCATCACCATGGGGGACCCCGAGCATCCCCATGGGAGACCTTTGAGCACCAGCCACATCCTCGGGATGATGCTGGAACACTCCCCTGCGGTAGCCACTGGGCTACCAGCCCTGCGATGCCGGGCCAGCACCCCCCGTACCGTGCCAGCCTCCCCCCTACCGTCCCGTCCCCCCCCCTCCGCCTCCCTCCATTGCTGGCACCTTCGAGGCGCAGCCCGCTCTCTCTCCGCCCGGCCTGCCGCCAGGACACGCCCCCAGCAGCCCAAATGGGCGTGGCCTTCCATAAATAGACATACAGGGGGCGTATCCCTACTGGGGGTGGGCGGGCACAACGCCCAGGGGGCGGGGTCACGCTCCATATTAGGCGGGGCTCGGCGCCGTGGCCACGCCCCCTCAACTCACTGTAAACACGCGGAGGGGGGCGTGGCCTCGCTCCATATTTGGCCGAAGGGGGGCGTGGCCGCATTCCATATTTGGAGGCGGCTGCGCGGCGCGTCCGGAAAGAGCCGAACGCCGCCGAACCGAGCCCGGTACCGGTTACCGGAGGCGAAGGGAGGGGCGAGGGGGGGGACTCCGCCGCGGAGCGATGGCCGGTACCCCGGGAGGGGGTGTCAGGGCGGTGGGTCCCCATCGGGGCCCGACTCTTTTTGGCCGGTT
>NW_015091149.1:615946-622632 GCF_001431845.1 Calidris pugnax
CCCCGGGGTCTCACTGTGGCTTTCTCTCTGCCCCAGCGGACCATGTGTCCCACCTGGAAAACGTCTCTGAGGAGGAGATCAACCGGCTGCTGGGCATGGTGGTGGACGTGGAGAACCTCTTCATGTCGGTGCACAAGGAGGAGGACACGGACACCAAGCAGGTGTATTTCTACCTGTTCAAGGTGCGTCTGGGGCTGGGCACGTTGTGTGGGGTCCCTCAGCATCATGGGGAGCTGGGGCTGCTCTCCTGCTCCGTGTCCTCTGCCTGCTCCCCCGGGGAGCCGTGGGGCTGTGACCTGTCCTACCAGTCCAGCAGGGGCCTGAAATGCCCACCCTGTGCTGGGGGTGACTGCTCTGCTGGGCTTGAGTTCTCCTGGGAGGGGGGTTCCTCCCCCTGTGCTCCAAGGTGGACGCTGGCACCTCCTTGGCTCCATGTGCCTGGTTCCTGGGGCATCCATAACCACGTCCCACGGTGTCCTCCCAGCTCCTGCGGAAGTGCATCCTGCAGATGAGCCAGCCTGTGGTCGAGGGGTCCCTGGGGAGCCCCCCCTTCGAGAAGCCAAACATTGAGCAGGTGAGGCCTCTGCCAGGCTCACGCCTCGCGCTGAGGACTTGTCCCGTTCTGCTGCTCTTGCATGGTCCCCTCCTTCTCCGGGGGGGCAGCACCCCTCGCCTTTCCACAGCCCCTTCCTCTCCCCAGGGAGTCCTGAACTTCGTGCAGTACAAGTTCAGCCACTTGCCACCCAAGGAGCGACAGACCATGTACGAGCTCTCCAAGATGTTCCTGCTCTGCCTCAACTACTGGAAGCTGGAGACGCCGTCCCAGTTCCGGCAGCGCTCCCAGAACGACGATGTGGCCACCTACAAGGTCAACTACACGAGGTGAGGGCGGGAGGAGGTCCGAGCCAGCCAGCCAGGGGTCTGCCCCTTCTGTCACCCTGGTGTGGGGCTGATCCTTGGCTCCTGGGGTCTTCACCTCTCCCAGGTGAGGAGAGCAGGCGTCTGGTGGGGAGGCAGCTTCCAAATGATGTTGGCCATGACCCCCTCCAGATACCTCCTCCCCTCATCCCTGCTCCCAGGAGGGATGAGGATGCTCTGGGGTGGCTGGTCCCAGCGTGTTCCTGTCCCGTAGGTGGCTGTGCTACTGCCACGTCCCGCAGAGCTGCGACAGCCTCCCCCGCTACGAGACCACCCATGTCTTTGGGCGCAGCCTCCTCAAGTCCATCTTCACGGTCACCCGTCGGCAGCTGCTGGAGAAATTCCGGGTGGAGAAGGACAAGCTGGTGCCGGAGAAGCGGACACTCATCCTCACCCACTTCCCCAAGTAGGTGCCCGACGTGGGGATGGCTGCTCCGTGGGGGGTGCTCCCTCCCTGGGGGGCAACTCCTACACCAAGTGTGATGCCCCGTGCTCCCCACGGCGAGCGGAGCTGTGGGGCTGTGCGTGCCCTGATGGGCTGCTCCCTGCCAGGTTCCTGTCCATGCTGGAGGAGGAGATCTACGGCGAGAACTCTCCCATCTGGGAGGCCGATTTCACCGTGCCAGCCGCAGAGGGTGCCCAGTTGGTGTCTCGTCCAGGTATCTCAAGGGGCAGCTCCCCCAGCTCGGGGGCTGTAGGATAAATCCTCAGGAGGATAGGGAAGCCCTACAGAGGGACCTAGATAGATTGGATCACTGGGCCAAGATCAATGGGATGAGTTTCAACAAGGGCAAGTGCTGGGTCCTGCACTTGGGCCACAACAACCCCCTGCAGCGCTACAGGCTGGGGGAAGTGTGGCTGGAGCTGCTTGGAGGAAAGAGACCTGGGGGTTCTAGTTGACAAATGGCTGAATATGAGCCGGCCGTGTGCCCAGGGGGGCAAGAAAGCCAATGGCATCCTGGCTTGTATCAAAAATAGTGTGACCAGCAGAAGTAGGGAGGTGATTGTGCCCCTGTGCTCAGCACTGGGGAGGCCACACCTCGAGTATTGTGTCCAGTTTTGGGCACCTCAATCCAAGAGAGATCTTGAGGTGCTGGAGCGAGTGCAGAGGAGGGCAACGAAACTAGTGAAGGGCCTGGAGAACAAATCATATGAAGAGCGGCTGAAGGAGCTGGGGCTGTTTAGTGTGAGGAAGAGGAGGCTGAGGGGAGACCTCATCACTCTCTACAACTACATGAAAGGACACTGTAGAGAGGTTGGCGCTGGTCTCTTCTCACAGGTAATTAGTGACAGAACGAGAGGGAACGGCTTCAAGCTCCAACAGGGGAGGTTTAGATTGAACATTAGGAAGGAATTTTTCACCAAAAGAGTGGTCGGGCATTGGAACAGGCTGCCCAGGGAGGGGGTGGAGTCCCCATCCCTGGTTGTGTTTAAGGGCCGTTTAGATGCAGTGCTGAGGGACATGGTGTAGGGGAGGACTTTGTAGAGTAGGGGAGATGGTTGGACTCGATGATCCTAAAGGTCTCTTCCAACCTCAATGATTCTATGATAAAGGGCTGAGGTGTGGGTGAGCCGGTGGCGGTGGCTGGGCTGCCACAGCCTGGCGAGGGGCTTTCTGGCAGCCACGGGCATCGCTGGTCTCTTCCAGCCGCCGTCAGCACCGTGGCTGTGCCCACCACCCCGCTCTTCAGCAAGAAGCTCAGCAACAGCAGCTCTGCCGCCAGCATGGACGCCAGCACCCCCGAGCCCCTGCCAGGTAGGGGCCAGTGTGTGCCCGGTGCTGGAGCTGGCACCTTCCTTGGCACCTCCTGGTGCTGGATGTGCCGCTCTGCTCCGCTCCCTCCCCAGGGGAGAAGCGGAAACTGCCCGAGAGCCTGACGCTGGAGGATGCCAAGCGGATCCGCGTCATGGGAGACATCCCCATGGAGCTGGTGAACGAGGTCATGCTGACCATCACGGACCCCGCTGCCATGCTGGGCCCTGAGGTATGGGGTGGGGGGCACTGAGGTGGCACCGAGGCTCTCCAGGGCCCACTGCTTTCCTGGTGTGCTTGAGACCTGGCTGGGTACCCCCACGGAGGGTTGTGTGGGGGCAAGATCACAGAGAGAGTGGTCGGGCATTGGAACAGGCTGCCCAGGGAGGTGGTTGAGTCACCGTCCCTGGCTGTGTTTAAGGGACGTTTAGATGCGGTACTGAGGGATGTGGTGTAGGGGAGGACTTTGTAGAGTAGGGGAGATGGTTGGACTCAATGATCCCAAGGGTCTCTTCCAACATCAATGATTCTATGATTCTAAGTGAAATCCCCCCGTGCTCTCCAGACCAGCCTGCTGTCGGCCAACGCGGCGCGGGATGAGACGGCCCGGCTGGAGGAGCGACGCGGCATCATCGAGTTCCACGTCATCGGCAACTCCCTCTCGCAGAAGTCCAACAAGAAGATCCTGATGTGGCTGGTGGGGCTGCAGAACGTCTTCTCCCACCAGCTGCCCCGCATGCCCAAGGAGTACATCACTCGCCTCGTCTTCGACCCGTGCGTGGCTGGGGGGGCATTGGGGAGGGGGGGGTGCTGGTGTTGGGGGTCTCCCCTCTCACCCTTGGCCCTGCTGCCCGCAGGAAGCACAAGACCCTGGCACTGATCAAGGATGGCCGAGTGATTGGGGGCATCTGCTTCCGCATGTTCCCCACCCAGGGCTTCACGGAGATCGTCTTCTGTGCCGTCACGTCCAACGAGCAAGTGAAGGTGGGAGTGGGGAGGTGGGTGGGGGGCACAGTGTGGCATGGGGGTGCCTGGCAGCACAGAGAGGGGGCTGTAGATTGGGGAGGAGCGAAGCAGTGAGGGACAGGATGGTCTGGTTGTAGCTGGGACAGCACAGGGGTGTCCCAGCCCCTGGGGTAGCCAGACCTGCTCACAACTAGCCCAGCCTTCCAGCTGCCTGTGTCCATGGATGGGAGGGGGCTGATTTGGGCTGCCTGGCGGGGGGGGTCCTTGTCTCACGGCGGCTCCCCCAGGGCTACGGGACGCACCTGATGAACCACCTGAAGGAGTACCACATCAAGCACAACATCCTCTACTTCCTCACCTACGCGGATGAGTATGCCATCGGCTACTTCAAGAAGCAGGTGGGCTCCTTGCCCCCGGTGGCCCCCCCTTAGGCCCCCCCACCCTCCAGTTCCCCCTCTCTACACCTGCTCCCTCCCTCCTAGGGCTTTTCCAAGGACATCAAGGTCCCCAAGAGCCGCTACCTGGGCTACATCAAGGACTACGAGGGGGCGACGCTGATGGAGTGTGAGCTGAACCCCCGCATCCCCTACACTGAGCTCTCCCACATCATCAAGAAGCAGAAGGAGGTACGTCCCTGTGTGCTGAGGGGGGGGCTCTGCCCCTGGAGACAGGGTAGGGGGGTGGGATATCCCTTGGGGATGTCCCTCGAATCATCCCTGGGAGCAGGCTGGTGGAGCAGGGAGGGGACGCTGGTGGCCAGGGCTGGCTCTGGACCCCCCCGGGGACCTGTCAATCCTGGTTTGTGTCCCTGGAGCACCCCTGCTCACCTCCCCCCTTCCCACTGCAGATCATCAAGAAGCTGATTGAGCGGAAGCAGGCCCAGATCCGCAAGGTCTACCCCGGCCTGACCTGCTTCAAGGAGGGTGTGCGGCAGATCCCCATCGAGAGCGTCCCCGGCATCCGTGAGTGCTGTGGTTGGGATGGGACGAGCTGCCTGGCAGGAGGGCTCCATCCTCCCTCCCCCGTGACTCTGGGGCAGCCGTGGTGACATCTACCCTTCATTTCCAGGAGAAACAGGGTGGAAGCCGCTGGGGAAGGAGAAGGGGTGAGTGCTGCAGGGGGGATGGCGGGTGTCTGGCTGTGAGGGTTAAGCCCTGGTTGCTCCACACTCCTGGTGGTGGCCCAGAACTGGGCTGGGGAGGTGGGAGCACTGGGCTGGGGAGCTGGGAGTGCTGGGATGGGGAGAGTCTGCCCACCCTGGACTGATGGGCTCTGATTTTTGTCCTGCAGAAAAGAGCTGAAGGACCCGGACCAGCTCTACAACACCCTGAAGAACCTCCTGGCCCAGATCAAGGTGTGGAAGGAGGGGACCCTCCGCTCTGGGGTCCTTGTTCCCCCAACAGCCCTCGGAGCTGCCTCTTCTGGGCTCTGCTCTGGAGGGAGATGGAGTGACCCAGGCGCGGGGGGAGCTGGACCCCCGTGTGTGGGGGCTGGACCCCTGTGTGTGGGGGCTGCCTGTGCTCGCTGCTGTAACCTGTCTCCCCCCCAGACCCACCCCAGCGCGTGGCCCTTCATGGAGCCGGTGAAGAAGTCGGAGGCGCCAGATTATTATGAAATCATCCGCTTCCCTATCGGTAGGGGGGTGTGCCTGGGGCTGGATGGCAGAGGGAGGGCTGCAGACCCCCTGTCTGGGGGGGTCTGTGCTGGGGAGGGGGTGTCACAGCTGGGGGTTAGGGGAGCTGGGAGATGGTCCAGAAGAGATGGATGAGTTGGGACCCTCGGTTGGTGTCCAGCGTCGTGGCTGGGGGTTAGGGGAGCTGGGAGATGGTCCAGAAGAGAGGGATGAGTTGGGACCTTCGGTTGGTGTCCAGCGTCACGGCTGAGGGGTGCAGAGGCCTAAGGGGGGGGTCCTGATCCTTCCCTTCCCCTCCCCCAGACCTGAAGACCATGACCGAGCGCCTGAAGAACCGCTACTACGTCACCAAGAAGCTCTTCATCGCCGACCTGCAGCGCATCATCACCAACTGCCGCGAGTACAACCCCCCCGACAGCGACTACTGCAAGTGTGCCAACACCCTGGAGAAGTTCTTCTACTTCAAGCTCAAGGAGGGGGGGCTCATCGACAAGTAGGGGAGCTGGCCTGCCCCCCCTTGTCCACTGTCCCCCCCCTACCCCCTCAGGAGGGACAAGGGCTGCCCCGTGGGACTTGGCCCCCCTCCGTGGGTGGTGGTCGCTGGAGGGTTGTTTGCTGCTGAGCAGCTTGGGGGGAACTGAGCCTTCCCTCTGGGGGGGGGTGAGGGGAGCAGGGGGTGCCTGGTGCTTTTACCCCCGAGCTGCCTCTCCTGGGGGGTGTGAGCAGTGGGGCTGGAGCTGCCTCACGGGGCTCTGCCCGGGGCTGGGGTCCCTGCCTTGTCCTGGGGGCTGGGAGCCCCCCCCTGGCACCAGCACTTCCCTCCTCCCCAGGGCTGTGCCTTCTGCCCCGGCTCCGTGACAGGGCAGGGGCACACAAGTGCTTTGGTTTTCTGCTTCCGTCCACGCACGGGCAGCCCCTGCCCCTCTTCTTGAATGTACGGTGGGGCTCAGCCCTGCCTGCCCCCGGGCTGCTCGTAGCCCAGGGTCCTGCTGTGGGGTGGGGGGGGTGCTCTGCCCCTGCACCCCTCAGCTCCTGCTGCCTCTCTCGGCTCTTTCCACCCCCATCCTGGGGGGACAGATCTGTCCCCAGCCCTCCCTCTGTCCCGGGGGGTCCTGGCCATGCTCCCTGCCCCTCACCTGGGGGGGGGGCAATGAGGGCTGGGCTGCCCTGACTGCTTCTCCAGCTCCTGGGGTGGGGGGGGTGCCCGTTCCCCTGCTCTCCCCCAGCCTGTGGGGTCGGTTCCTGCTTCTCTCCCCCCTCCTTGCACCTCCCAGGCCCTGTTTTCGCCCCCCCCCCAGCACCTCCTTGGGGGTGCTGGGCTGGTGAGTGCCTGACCCCAGCACTGACTTGTCCCCCCCCCTCACTTGGTCGCCTGCTCCTTGCCCCCCCGTGTTGCCATCGCTGTGTGGGTGCTAG
>NW_015091149.1:622838-623042 GCF_001431845.1 Calidris pugnax
CCATCGCTGTGTGGGTGCTAGTGATGCTCTGTGGCTCGCTGGCCTTGCCGGGGAGGGGGGGGCGGCGGAGGGGGGGGGATGACCAGCCCCATCCAGCCTTTCCCCACCACCCATTCCACTTGACTGTTGTTTTGTTTGGGTTTTGTTTGGTTGTTGGTTTTTTTTTTTATTAAATAAACGTCCTTGTGCAGACCCCACTCCATC
>NW_015091149.1:623052-638873 GCF_001431845.1 Calidris pugnax
TCTTTTCCTGCTGGTGAGCGGGGCTCCCTGGGGGGGGTTCCCGACCGGTCGAGCCGCTTTCGGGGTCCCCCCCTCGCTGGGGCTCCGGCAGGATGTGCCACCCCCAGTTTCGTTTCCCGGTCCCAGCTGCGGGGAGCGGCGGTGCGGGATGGAGCTGCGGGGGTACCAGCGGGAGGCGGTGGCCCCGGCTTTACGTGGCCGAAACAGCATCGTCTGGTTGCCCACGGGGGCTGGCAAGACCCGCGCCGCCGTCCACGTCTGTCGGCAGCACCTGGAGAACCGGCGGGGTGGCAGGGTGGCCGTGCTGGTCAACAAGGTACCCCCCCTGAACCCGCTCCCCTGCCCCATGGAATAACAGGGTGCCAGTGCTTGCTCCCGGGTGGTGGTCCCCGGGCTGGAGCTGAGCGGGTTCTGGTGGCCGCAGGTGCACCTGGTGGACCAACACGCCAAGAAGGAGTTCCATGTGCTGCAGAAGGACTTCAGGGTGACGGCCATCAGCGGGGACACCAGCCAAAAGTCCTTCTTCGCCATCATGGTGAAGGAGAGCGACGTCGTCATCTGCACGGCCCAGATCCTGCAGAACGCGCTGGCCAGCGGGGACGAGGACATGCGTGTGGAGCTGACGGGTGGGTGTGGGACCCCCAGTGCTGCTCTCCCTGGTGATCGATGAGTGCCACCACACGCACAAGGAAGCTGTCTACAACAAAATCATGCTGAATTATCTCCAGCGCAAGCTCAGTGGGCAGCAGGACCTGCCCCAGATCCTGGGCTTGACCGCGTCCCCCGGCACCGGGGGGGCGACCTCCTTTGAGGGGGCTGTGGAGCACATCCTGCAGGTAGGTCCTGCGCCCCGTCCTGTGCTAAGAGAGGGTGCAGCAGCCCCCCAGCTTCCCTTGGGGGGTCAGCGGGGTGTCCCTTGGGGTGTTGATAGCCCGGTGGGCAGGTGTTGGGCAGCTCGGTGGTGGGGGGGGGACATCCCTGACCTTGCCAGGGTACCACTGAGCACCACCTGACGGGGTTCCTGGGCTCGGGGCTGGAAGTGGGGTCTTGTCCTTCCAGATCTGTGCCAACCTGGACACTGAGAAAATCACGTCGGCGCAGGAGGAGCTGCAGCACCTGAAGAACCACGTCCCCCAGCCCCGGAAGCAGTACGACCTGTGCCAGGAGAGAGCGCAGGTGAGGGGTGGGTCCTGGGGGCCGTGTCCCTCCATCCCGTAGCACAGATCGATCCAAGGAATTGCTTGATCCAGTGCTTTGGTGCAGGGGGATCCTGCCCCCCTCCAGGTCCTGCCCTGCAAACAGCCCCTCACCCTGGGGGTGAGGGGGCTCTGGGCTGCACCTCCGAGGCTCTCCGGAGCGATGTCCCCAATTCCCTGAGTCCTGACCCCCAATCTGCTCCCAGGACCCCTTTGGGGAGCGGCTGAAGAAGGTGATGAGGTGCATCCATCAGTACATGGAGACGCCCAGCCTGTCCCAGGACTTTGGCACGCAGGTTTACGAGCAGCGCATCGTGGAGCTGGAGAAGAGAGGTGAGGAGGTGGCAGCGGAGGGTGCGGTGGGGCAGAGCCGGCGGCCCCGGTGCCCGGTGGTGACCGCGGCGTGCCCCGTCCCTCGCCAGCCGCAGAGACCTTTTGTCGCAAGAGGCGGGTGTGCGCCCTGCACCTGCGCAAGTACAACGATGCTTTGCTCATCAACGACACGGTGCGGATGATCGACGCCTTCCAGTGCCTCCAGCAGTTCTACGCCGCCGAGAGGGACATGAAGGACCCCACCGAGCAGTTCCTCGCCGCCATGTTTGAGGGTAACGGAGGTGCTGGCGGGAGGTTGGTGCCAGCTGTGTTTGGCAGGTTGGGGCAGAGACCCCCTCTGACACCCCACTCACCCACACAGAGAACAGGATGACCCTGCAGGCGCTCGCCGGGGACCGGCGCTACGAGAACCCCAGGCTGGGCAAGCTGGAGGAGATCCTGAGGGAGCACTTCCAGCCCCTGGGTGCTTCTCGTGGCATTGTTTTCACCAAGACCCGGCAGAGTGCCCACAGCCTGCTCAGCTGGCTGCAGGACACGGCCGCCCTCAACGGGCAGCACATCAGGGCCGCCGTCCTCACCGGCGCCGGCTACAGCAACCAGACCAGGCACATGACACAGGTGAGCAGAGGGTGGGAAGGACCCGGAGCTGCCCTTCACTGAATTTCACTGAATTTTAGAGTTGGAAGGGACCATAGAGATCATCTAGTACAACTCCCCTGCTGAAGCAGGATTGCCCAGAGCTTGTCAGAGCATGTTACTCAGGAGCATCCAGGCGGGTCTTGAAAATCTCCAAGGAAGGGGACTCCACACCCTCCCTGGGCAGCCTGTTCCAGGGCTCTGCCACCCTCACCGTGAAGAAGTTTCTCCTCATATTTGAGTGGAACCTCTTCTGTTCCAACTTGTGCCCGTTGCCCCTCGTCCTCTCACTGGGAACCACTGAAAAGAGTCTGGCTCCCTCCTCCTTCAACCCTCCCTTGAGATACTTGTCAGCATTGATAAGGTCTCCCCTCAGCCTTCTCTTCTCCAGCCTAAAGAGTCCCAGCTCTCTCAGTCTCTCCTCATAAGGGAGATGCTCCAATCCTTGAATCATCTTTGTTGCCCTTCACTGGACTCTTCTCTACACACTTTGTGGGTTCTACCAGGTGCTCGGAGCCCTACCCAGTTGCTGAAGTTTTATCCCCCTTTTTTCCCCCCGCCAAGAACGAGCAGCAGGACGTGATCAAGCAGTTCCGCGAGGGAACCCTCAACCTGCTCTTCTCCACCAGCGTGGCCGAGGAGGGCCTGGATATCCCCGAGTGCAACGTCGTGGTCCGTTACGGGTTGATGACCAACGAGATCGCCATGGTGCAGGTATCTGCCCAGGCTTCCTCTGGATGCTCTGCCCGGCCCCACGTGATGGGCACAGCCTGCCAGGATGCCCCAAAGCCATGGGGTGGGACATGGGGTGGGACACGGAGGCTCCTGCATCCCTTGTGCCTGCTGGCAGCTCCCTGGGGATGAGCCCAGCTTCTGGCAGAGCATCTCTGCAAAGCACAGCAGGGTGTGGACAGTGGGTCCATCCTCGCCGGGCGGTATGGAGAGGTGGTGGGGGTCACCCCATGTCCCTCCTCTGCTGACCCCAGCGTTTGGCCCTTCCCCTGCAGGCCCAGGGCCGTGCCCGCGCTGAGAACAGCGTCTACTCTGTCCTCGCCAAAGCCAACAGCAGAGAGGTCTCCCGTGAGCTGCTCAACGAGAACCTGGTGGAGCTCATGGAGAGGGCCATCAGGGCGGTGCAGGCCATGCCCGAGCAGGAGTACCGCCTCAAGGTGAGCGCTGGGCACTGCCCCGGGCACCGGCAGGGCCAGGCAGCTCTTGCTCCATCTGATGCTTGGGGACAGCCCTCTGTGCCCTGCTTTTTGGCTGCCTGCTCTCCCCTGGGGGCAGCGCTGGTTCCTGGCAGGGGCAGCATCGGGTACAACATAGGGCATCCTGCCCTGTGTTGCCCATCCTGTCCTGCCCATCCTGCTCAGCCCGTCCTGCCGCGCGGCTCGTGCTCTCCGGGATGGTGCCTCTCCCCATGGCCATGTCTCGCTGTCTCTGCTGTCCTTCTGCACCCATTGCCCTGCGCTGACCCCCCTCCTCCCCTCCATCCTGCCCCCCACTGCCTCCCCCCAGATCAGGGAGCTGCAGCGAGTGGCGGTGGCCAGCTGGCTGCTGAAGGAGGCCAGGATCAGCGAGAGGAGGCAGCTCCATGACCCCGATGACGTCTACCTCTACTGCGTCAACTGCCACACGGCCGTGTGCCGCGGCAGCGACCTCCGCACCGTGGAGGGCATGCACCACGTCAACGTCAACCCCAACTTTGGGTAGGAGCAGGGGGGTCAGCGGGGGCCAGCGGGCAGAGCCCAGGTGTCACTTGCACTAGGTGTCACCTGCACCAGCTGCCACAGTGTCCCCCCAGGATGGGGCAGGGGGTGGCAGCAGCCTGCTGCCAGCTCTTTGGTTGGGACACCGCTCCGGGGAGGTCGTGGGGGCTTTGTGGGACTGTGGTAGCACCCCCCCCTTCCCCATTTCTTTCTGTCCTCTGAACCATTCTCTTTAGAGTATCCTTCATCCCCTTCGTTTCAGGCTGTATTACAGAGTTTCCTCTGGGAAACTGCAGTTCCAGCGGACATTCAAGGACTGGGAGCCCGGCTGTCGCATCGTCTGCAGCGGCTGCAGCCAGGTGAGTGGCACAGGGCAATGTCCCCTGTCTGTGCTGGGGGGACAGGAGGGGGCCCTGCCTTGTGCCCTGGCTCCTGGCTGAGGCACGGAGCTGTGTCTCCCTTCAATGCATCCCCCCCTGGGACGTGGGTGCTGCGTGTGTGGGATGTGGACACGGGCAGCTGTCTCCAAAGGGGACATTCCCTGGGAGCGAGGAGCGTGGTCCTGCAGCCTAGGGATGCTGTGACTGTCCCCTCCTTGTCCCCCACAGGACTGGGGGATGGAGATGATCTACCGGCAGGTGAAGCTGCCCATCCTCTGCATCAAAAACTTCGTGGTGGAGACGCCGGCTGAGAAGAGGAGGTACAAGAAGTGGAGCGCCGTCACGTTCCCTATCAAGGAGTTTGACTACCTGGAGTACTGCTCCAGCATCCACAACCAGTCCTTCTAGCGCGGGCCCTGCTCAGAAGAGGACTATTCCCTGGGGACGGCGGGACCCTTCCTGTCACCCTCGGCTTGAGACCTCCTCTCCAGGTCCCCACAGACCAATGTCAAGGCTCATTCCCATTTTCTTCTCTGCACTGAGCTGCCACAGCACATCCCTCGCCGGAGCCCGTGACTGCAGGAGGGAGAAGGATGGGACACGGGGATGGGAAAGCACCCGAGTCCTTCCCTGCCCGCTGGCAGGCTCGGGGGGTGTAGGGGGGTGCAGGGGGGTGCCTCCTCAGCCCCTTTGCCACCCTGCCAGGTGACCCAGCCATTTCACATGGGCCCAGGACACAGCCTGGTGTTTCTTGGGCACCTTCCATCTGCTTTGCGAGTTCCATGGTCCTCCATTAAAAACATTTGTGTGCTCTGGGGCCGAGGGAGGTGTCAACAGTCTCCTTCCTCGCCAGAACTCGCCGTGCGCGGGCAGGTTCGAGGTGGGACAGCCCTGGCACCGGAGCTGGACCACCCCATCTCCCTCTGGAGAGCCAGACCCCATGGCACTGGCAGCTCAGGGGTCCCCGAGGGGGGGGACCTGTGAGTCCTTGGAGTCGTGTGTGTGGGGCTGCCCCAGTCCTACCCCTCCCTGCAGACCCCCATGAGCGACCCATGGCACCCAAACCTTCCCCCGGCCCAAAACGAGCCTCAGCCCCTCCGTGTGGGCTCAGTCCCGCCGGTGCCGGGGGCTCGGGGGTCCCCGCAGGGGGGTCGGGATGATGCTGCGGCCGTGGGTCCCGCATCCCCCCCCGCCGTGCTCTCCCGCCGACGGTCGCTAGAGGGAAACCCCGGCCCGGCCCGGCCGCGGGATGCGGGAGATGCCCGGGGAACCGGGGCCCGGCCCGGGGGTGCCGCCGCCGGCGAGAGGATGCTCAGCCGGTACCCGGCCGGTGGCGGGGGGGTTGCGGTGCTCTCACCCGTCGCTCCTGCCTGCCCATTCCCCGCGGGATGCGGTGCCAGCCCGGGCACTTTCCACCCCGGTAAGCAGCCCGGTTGCTCGGGGGGTGACGGGTCGCCCCGGGGGGATGCGGGGGATCGGGGGTGCCGTGCCCCATCCCGGTCCTGCCGGGCACAGGACCTCCCGGGAAGGGCGAGGAGAGGCTTTTCCAGCGGGTACTGATGGCTGCAGGTGCATTGGGACACCGGGATGCCCCCCAGAGGGATCTCTGCCCCAAACCCGGCCGCTCCCTGGGTAGCCACCCCTGGGGATGCGGTAGCCCTGGGGATGCTGTGGCCACCGGGGCTCCTCGCCGTGGGCAGCTGCTGGAGGTTACCTGCAGCGAGGATGGGTGCCCGGAGGAAGCGTGTTGCTCCTGCCTGACTTTGAAGGCAGCAGCTTCTGCCGTAATGAGGCATAGCCCAGTTTCAGGTGGAGTTAGCCCCCGGGGAAACATGAAATCAAGCTCCTGTTCATCAGAAACTGGGTAATGAGGCCGTTTGAGTTATTTGTAGCTCTCTGTGGGCTGGGATGGCCTCTCCTACCTCTCCCCAGGTAGAATCCCTCCTGCAGGGACCCCAGATCGTTTTGCTTAACTCAAATTGCCCTGATTTGTACTTAGAGAATCCAGGCTGTGAGTTAGCCTGATGGGTGCCCGCAGTGCTGGGTGGTACCATCCCTCACCAGCATAGATGGATCTTGGTTGTCCACTTTGGTTCCCTAAAAGCAGAATTTCCGCAACATTGATCCAAACTTGACCATTTTCGAGGGGGTGCACTTGACCCCATGGGATGCGGGGCCGGGACAGCATTGCTCTGTGGGACTCTTGTGGGTTTTGAAAGTGGGTCTGCTCGTTCCTCCTGGTGCATCTCTGTTTTAACCCCAACCCCCATCTGGCTTCTCCGTCCCGGGGGCTCGGTCACCTTGGGCCTGGCTGCAGGGAGCAGCTGAGCTGCAGCAATCGGTGCTGCGACCTTGGCCGGTGTCCTTCAGAGCCAGCGTCCTTCAGAGCCGGCCTCGCGTGGCTGAGTCCCCAGGCTGCCTGTGGCCAGGCCAGCTCACGTGAGGGCACAGGGACACGCATCCCTGAGACCCCTGGTAATCCTCCCTGCCTGTCTGAGCAGCCTCCTCCGAGCGTGCTGTCACCCCATCCCTCAGCCCGGGGCAGGGACAGTGGCTGCTCCCCTCTGATAAAACATTCAGGTCACTCCTGCATCGATCGGGTCTGGAATGTGCTGATAGACCAGCTTCAGAGCCACAGGGGGGCTCAAAGTCCATGCCTGATCGGGTCCAGGTGCTCTGTCTTTTTTTTTTTGGGTCTTCTGTGTGTGTGTGGTTGGACTCGGTGATCTCAGATCTCATTTCCAACCATGAAGACTCTGTCATTCTGGAGCTGTGTCCCCAGCCCTCTCCTGGCAGGCTCTGCCCGGGCATGGGCACCTCAACTTTGCTTTGCACCACTCGTCCTCCCTCTGTGGGTCAGACCCCCAGCCGGGGGGTCCAGCACCAGGCTCCTCCAAGGGGGCTGCCCCCTTCTTTGTGCCACCCCGCTCCCTCCTCCCTGCGGCACAGGGGTGCCCACCCCTCGGGCAGTGCCAGCCAGGCTTGTCCTGTGATTAAACCCTCCTGAAGCCCCACTTCATCACTCCAAGTGCCCTGTCAAATAGCTGGGCATTAGAAAGGGCTGCTGGACCGGCTCTGGCACACGGACACATCTCCTGTCAATAACCTCTGGATTTAAGCCTGTGGCTCAGAGCATCTTTGCTTATCTCAGCTCCCCAAAGCACTTACGTTCCCAACCATCAGCGCTCCCCGCCTGTAAGTGGAGACAGGCACCATTAGCCCCACAGCAAACAGCTGCTGCAGCAAGTTTTGCTGGCAAAAGTGAGGAGAAGGTGTTTTCCAGCTGCTTTTGTTGCAGGTGGGCTTCCCGCGGGCTGCCAGGCCAGGGGTGGGCAAGGGGATGGGGGCAACCCCAGGAGCACCCAACGTCCTCCTCCCCCAGCACCCCTGGTGCCTCTGTCAGCCCTGTGTGCTCACAGACCTCTCCAGAGCGAGGGCGAGGCAACGATTTATTTTTATACAGCCCATTTCATTTATCATCAGTGCATCAGAAAACGACAATTCACCTTTCAATGCACCAGCTGAAAAAAAAAACCAACAAAACCAAAACCCCTGGCTCCACTCTGCTTGGCAGCGCCTCGGATTGGCCCTTTCCCCAGGCTGGGTGTTTAGCAGAGCCTTAGAGCTCAATCTGTTTAGCTTATCGAAAAGTAGCCTGAGATGTGACTTGATTACAGTGTGGAAGTTCCTTCCCAGGGAGAAAACTGCCGGGTATTAAAGGGCTCTTTAACTTAGCTGAGAGAGGAATAATAAGAACTGAGGGCTTGGAGATAAAGCCAGACCAATTGAAACTGGAAATGAGGTGTGGGTCTGCGGGAAGGAGGGCGCAGAGAGGCTGGAGGAGGGTCCCCGGGTGCTTTACCCAAAACCATGCCCTGGCTGGACCACAGGGACCCGGGGATGGGGGTCCCAACCCCACAGGGATGCGGCTTTGGGCAGCAGCAGGATAAGCCCATTAGACCTCATTGCCCTCTACAACTACCTGAAAGGAGGTTGTAGAGAGGCAGGTGTTGGCCTCTTCTCCCAAAGGACGAACGACAAGAGCAGAGGAAATGGTCTGAAGTTGGGGCAAGGGAGATTTAGATTAGATATTAGAAAGAATTACTTTACTGAGAGAGTGGTCAGGCCCTGGAACAGCCTGCCCAGGGAGGTGGTGGAGTCACCATCCCTGGAGGGATTTAAGAAACGTATAGACATGGCTCTTCAGGGCATGCTCTAGTGCCCAAGGTTATTGGTTTATGGTGAGGTGTTGAGTGTGGGGTTTAGTTGGTGGGTGCGGTGTTTTTGGTGGGCGTTTGGTGTGGTGTGTTTTGTATTTGTTTGGTTGGGGTTTTTTTTGGGGTTTTTTGTTTGTTTTTTTTTTTGTGGATGGCCTCGATGATCTCAGAGGTCCCTTCCAACCACTAAGATTCTGTGATTCTGTGATTCTGTGAGCCCGGTGGCATCGTGGGCGAAGCAGGGTGGGGGACTGAATTTTGCTTCCCAGGCACATCTGAAGGTCTGTGTGGCGTCTGTGTCGGAGCCTGGGAACACGTCAGCCCCCGAGGTGACCTTTCCTGGGACAGCTGGAGCCTCCCGTTCTGTACCGGAGGAAATTCCAGCCTGGTGAAAACTGCTCATTGCGGAGGAACTCGATCCTGGAAACCAAAAGCCTTCTCTCCACGCCGTTCCTGCCTCCCCTCCGCTCTGGGGCTGACAGGGTGATGGAGCCCACAAAGCGCTCGGGGACGTCCCCGTCACGCTCTGCTCCGCCGTCCCCGTGTCCTGGTTTGAGGTAAAACAGAACTAATTTTCTGTTCAGTGATTTTACTTTTTGAGCTAGGCCTCTTCTGACTAACTAAACTCTGAAATTAACAGCATATTGTTCAGAAACTGTTCACTCTCACAGTGATAAGACCTGATTATACCAAGGGATGGTGAGCAGAGAGGCCCCTGCTTATACTTATTGCTATAACAACCAAGGGCAGGTAAATTTGTTATTTGCCCCGTTGGAGGGTCGGAAGCGGAAAAGCGTAGAGGGGTCACACCTGTGGGGAGGACAGGTGACCCAAAAACTGACCAACAGGGTATTCAGAATCACAGAATCACAGAATTGTAGTGGTTGGAAGGGACCTCAAAAAAAAAAAAAAAAAAAAAAAAAAAAAAAAAAAAACCCACACACAAAAAAAACCCACACAACAACACCAGCTCCCACCACCTGAACACACAACAACAACCTCCAAACCAAAAAACCATCACCCACCCACACAATACCCCACCACAAACCAGTAATCTTGGGCACTAGAGCATGCCCTGAAGAACCATGTCTACACGTTTCTTAAATACCTCCAGGGATGGTGACTCCACCACCTCCCTGGGCAGCCCATTCCAATGCTGGATAACCCTTTCAGTAAAGAAATGTTTCCTAATATCCAACCTGAGATAATATTCCATCCCATCCGCATCATGCTCAGTATAAAAGCTGAGGGATCAAAGGGTCAACTCTCTTCCTTCAATGGCCGACGTCCGAGGAGGACCCTGTCTGTTCGTCTGCCTTTGATCCCGATCCGAGTGTCCCTGACTCCAGAGCTGGAATCTGGCTCCTGTCCATCCCCGAGTCCGGCCTGGGACTTTCCCCTGCGCCGGCTGGTGACGTGATCGTCATCCTGGGAGCTTGATACGGTTTTGTATATACTGTATACATTTTTATTTTTATTTTTATTTTTTTTTTAATTTTTTCCCCTTTCTTTTTTTTTCTTATTTCATTATTTATTTATATTTTTATTAAAGCAGTTTAGTCTTTTTCTAAACTCATAGTTTTTTTTATTCCCCTCTTCCTCTCCTCTCTTTTCCTTAGGGGGGGGAAGGGGAGGGGCCGTCTGTCGTTCTGGTTGGTCAATTCGGTCAAAACCACGACACCCCCCCCACCAGCGGCTGCTCCTCTCCCCGTTCCCCACCGGGAGTTAATCTCAGCTGTTAGCATGTCAGGTTGCCGGCGGATTAAACAAGGGGATTAGCATCAAACAATTTCCCTCCCGCCCCAAGCGGGGAGGCAGGAAATATAATCACAGAAGGTTTTATTCTGCTTGGGCTAAAAAAGCTCCCTTGGCCTGTGGCCGGGCGATGCCGGTGGCACGGGGAGGCACGTGCCCAAGGGCACTGCGGGGGCATCGCTGCCTCTGTGGCACACGGGTCCCCATCTGGGATGCCAAGACCAGGGGCTGCTCGTTCCAGGGGGTGGGGGGTGTCCCTGCTGAGTGACACCTGTGTAACCGCTGCAGCCTGTGCCCCCCGGGTTGATGGATCAGCTGGATCAGATCAACCCATTGCCCAGCTTCGAGGGGTGAATGTCCTCAGGGGCAGCAATTCCCTTGGCAGGGCACAGCCAGCCCAGAGGAGCTGCCTCCAGCCTGGGGCTGGGCTCAGGGCAGGGGCTGGAGCGGGTCATTAAATGTCCCCATGAAGAGGGGCTCAAAATCTGGGGCTGGAGGTGGGGGGAGGTCCTGGTGAACCTACAGAACTTGATGAACCCATGGGCTGCTCCTGGGCAGCAGCGCAGGTGAGATGCAGCTCCTCTCCCTGCCTCCCCTGGGGCCAAACCATCTCATCCCATTGCTAGAAGGATGGCTCTCCTGCCCCTCTGGGATCCCTGCTTTTAGGGAAGCTTGTGGGAACCTCTGTGCCCTGAGACCAGTCAATGGGCTGAAATTGCCCCAAAGGTCCTGGGCAGGTGCCGACGGATGGGCAGATGCATCCCCTCTGTGCCCACCTTGCTTTTCTAGGCTAAAAATACTGTCCCAGGGCAGCATGGCAAAAGATTGGGCAGATCCACAGCTACTGGAAGCCCGGGTGGGGTGATTTACAACCCGTAGCCCGTGTGATCCCAACACGTGGGGTCATTCCCAGCACGTGGCACCCGGGGCCAAGGCCAGAGCACGTCTGCGTCGGGGAGGCTGCGGGTTCCCCCTTCTCCAGCACTGCCAGCAGGGCTCTCCTCTCTCCTCCTTGCCATTTTTGAGGTGAGTCTCTGTGTTTGGCCTGTGCATTGGCAGGATGTGGGGAAGGGAGGGGATGGAAAGGAGGGGATGGAAGGGAGAGGATGCAGCAGGGTGGGGGTGAGACCCAGGGAGGGCTCGGCGGGTGCCAGCACACGGGGGGGGATCTGTGGCACAAGCTGCAGTATCAGAAAATTCCCAAACAAAATTTCATGCCCTAAATCTCGGGGCTGGGATTCTGCTGAGACCCGGCTTTATAATTGGATCTGTCAGAAACCGTCACACTTAACGTGCAGCTGCCAACGCGCCGCGCGCTCCCTCACCAGCTCTGCCCCTCTCCCTGCCCAGCCTCGGCACAACCATCCCCTGGGGGTACCCATCACCCTGGCAGAGCCCTGTCCTGGGGTGCCCGTTGCTGGGAACGGGTGACACGGGTGGGCTGCTCATCCCACCCATCGCTGGCACCAACCCCTTGGCGTTCAACCGAGCAGAATCCCGGTCTCCCATCCCACGCCAGTGCTGCCGGCGGCAGTTTTGGGTTCCTGTGTAAGGATGCAGGGGTTTTGGCACCCAAGAGGCCATGGACCACCCTGTCACCATCAGCCTGGAGGGTGCCCCCCAGCCCATCACCCCTCACCCGCCACCAGCTGCTTCTCCTCCTGCGGCCGCCGCTGTTTTGGCAGATGGTTTTTGTTGGTTTGTTTGTTTCCCCACACGAGGAGGAGTGTGCCTGCGTGTTCTTCACCTGAGTAATCAAACCCTTTATCCAGTGTTTGATTAAAGGCCACGAAGCATATTATCTTTGATTCTTTTTGCTTTATTTTTGTTCCCTTCATTTGTCCCTCGGAGATGAGGGTTGCTCTGGTACTTATTAGTCACAAAGCCCTAACCTCGCGCTGCGTTCCTGCTATCTGAGAAATGAATTATTAATGGTGCATTAAACAGAGACTGGAAAGGGGCCCTGGGACACTGATAATCAGGAGCTAATTGAGGAAGAAATGAGATACCGCTCCCGGTGCAGAGCGGGGACTGTGCAGCGCTGCGATACCAAAGGTGACCCTGCTGCAACTCCTGGGCCCCGTGTGCCAGGCTCTGCCCACCCAACCCTCGCCCGTGGGTCACACGTGCATGAGCTGCCCTGGCTGGGATGCTATTCCATGGTTGGGATGCTTATTCCATGGACAGGATGCTCTGCCCTAGCTAGGATGCTATTCCATGGTTGGACTCCTTATTCCATGGATGGGATGCTCTGCCCTGGCCAGGATGCTCTGCCCTGGCTGGGATGCTATTCTGTGGACAGGATGCTCTGCCCTGGCTGGGATACTCTGGCCGGGATGTTTATTCCATGGATGGGATGCTCTGCCCTGACCAGGATGCTTATTCCCTGGCCGGGATGCTCTGCCCTGACCAGGATGCTTATTCCATGGCCGGGATGCTATTCCATGGTTGGGATGCTTATTCCCTGGCTGGGATGCTCTGCCCTGGCTGGGATGCTCTGCCCTGGCTGGGATGCTCTGCTCTGGCTGGGATGCTTATTCCATGGTTGGGATGCTATTCCATGGCTGGGAATTCCCCGGCTGTTGGAGACAGGGGATTAGCACAGCCCTTTTCCAGGCTCCCCACGAGCCTGCAGAGAGCTCAGCCCAGCGCCATGCCAACATGCCAGTCGAGGCCTGGCAGAGCTGGGCTGTGGGGTGACACAGGGAGAAGAGGATCCTTCCCATGGGACCGGAGGAGCCCCACAATGCTCAGCCTGACACACAGCAGGGATGGGAGACAGAATCCTGCAGTCTTGAGGCAGAGGCTGCCAGGGCAGAGCCGTGCCCCAAGGCAGGAGGACTCATACCCTGACGTGTTGCTTATTTATTTCTGAGCGTGTTGCCCGGCATCAGCTCTGTCCCCACTCTGGGGCTGCTGCAGGAACAGTCCCCTGGCATCTGGGGAGCAAACAGCAGCGTCAGCAAGCAAGAAGATGTGCTAATAAAACATATAACAGCCCAGGCTGTGATAGGGACTGGCACATGCTGGTAGGAGGCACCAGTCAGGGAGCACCCGGGGCTCAGGCAGGCAGCAAGAAGAAACTGGGCAAATGCATTTAAGGTCCTGGAAAAATGCTGCCTCCTGGATTTTGGATGGCATAAAGCAGCTCCGGGAGACTGGCCCTGAGTTCCCCACCACAGGGAGAAGGTTCCTTTCGTTGGGTGCCCAGGGCAGCAGCCGGGTGGGTGCCCCTGCTGCTGGCAGGGGCTGCTCCCCGAGTCCCCCGGGACAACATCCCACCTCAGCGGGGGCTGCTCAGGATGCTGGATCCCACCTGGACCTCGGCTGAAGTTCTGCACAAGTGACTGAGGGCTGAACGATTTCAGTCATCTTTTATTTATTCTCTTTTACTGCTTTTCTACACAGCTTTGAACCACGGGTCTGTCATATTTCTCCTCTTTCACCCTGGCTACATTAAAGCATAAAAAATGTCTCATTTTAAGCCCAAGCCAAATGGCAAATCTGTGTGAGCCACAAAACTTTCTGCAGCAGCTGAGGCAAAGCTGTGAAAGATGCTGTGGAGTGGGTACCATCCCCTTCTCGCTGCTGGGGAACTGAAAAGCTCTGAAATGTCCTCTCGTTACCAGGACCGAGGGCCTGGGGGGGGCAGGTGGGGGCAGGGGAGGGGTTGGTCCTGGGACAACAGGACGTGATGGAAAAGAGCATTTATTCTCTGTTATCATCTCTCTCAAGTAAACGCATTTTTCGTGTTGCTGAAGAGATTGGGGTTAATCACAGCTTTTCTCTCTGTGCCTCTGTTTCCCTCCTGGAGGAGGGGGTCCTGGCAGCTCCCTGCAGGGCAGGCAGGGGTGGGCAGAGCAGGCAGGGCAGCTGAGCCCCCTCACCCAGGTGGGGCTGTTCAGCCTCCCCCTCCCCAGGGCAGAGGCTTTAAAGGCGGGTGGTGCCACGATGGAAAAGAGAACGGGGTTTGTCGTGTGGGGAAGTGGCTCCAACTGTTGCTGGGATGGAGGTGGCCTTCAATGATGCTTCTTGAGGTCCACGGCAGGAGAAACCTTTGGGAACCGGTAGGTGTGCGTGGCTCTGGTGGCAGTGGGGGGGCTGGGGGAGCGGCTATGAGCCGGCCGTGTGCCCAGGTGGCCAAGAAAGCCAATGGCATTCTGGCTTGTATTAGAAATAGTGTGACCAGCAGAAGTAGGGAGGTGATTGTGCCCCTGTACTCGGCACTGGGGAGGCCACACCTCGAGTGTTGTGTCCAGTTTTGGGCACCTCAATCCAAGAGAGATCTCGAGGTGCTGGAGCGAGTGCAGAGGAGGGTGATGAAGATGAGGGGGCTGGAAAACAAATCGTATGAGGAGCGGCTGAGGGAGTTGGGGCTGTTTAGTGTGAAGAAGAGGAGGCTGAGGGGAGACCTCATCACTCTCTACAACTACGTGCAAGGACACTGTAGAGAGGTTGGTGCTGGTCTCTTCTCACAGGTAATTAGTGACGGAACGAGAGGGAACGGCTTCAAGCTCCACCAGGGGAGGTTTAGATTGAACATTAGGAAGGAATTTTTCACCCAAAGAGTGGTCGGGCATTGGAACAGGCTGCCCAGGGAGGGGGTGGAGTCCCCATCCCTGGCTGTGTTTAAGGGCCGTTTAGATGCAGTGCTGAGGGACATGGTGTAGGGGAGGACTTTGTAGAGTGGGGGAGATGGTTGGACTCGATGATCCCAAGGGTCTCTTCCAACCTCAATGATTCTATGATTCTATGATCATGGAAAGAGGCTGGAGGAAGGTGGGGGGGAACCCCAACCACACACAGGGGACTCCTCTGCTGCTCCACACGTGGCCATCCTCATCCTGGCACAGCCCCACTGCGTCCCCCTCCCTCCCCTCTGCGAATGCTGGTGGTGATTTGGGTCTGAGACCCCAACCCGACTGTCCCACTCCCCCCCCCAGCACCGGTGGGCTCCCTGTTCCCCCCCCAGTGCCTGGCTGGGGCTCCCCCCCCCACCCCGCTCCCACGTCATGCCGAAGCAGCCGCGGTTCATCCAGACTCCTCGCATAAATATTTATGCACTGATGCAACGCTCTTCTAAATATAAAGCTTTATCTGGAATTTCATTTAAACATTAAGTGTAGATAATTTATTTATAATTAATGTAGACATCAAGTCCCATCTCTGGAATGCCTGTGAGCTTTCATTTATAATTGGGAGGTAAGTCAGAAGCTAGAGGCTGGGCCTCTTATCAGTTTCATTTTAATTTTCCTCCTACAGCAAACGAAGCCGGTGCAATTCATCTCTCATTAGGAGGAAGCACAAAACTCCCCTAAAATAACAGTTTTATAGGGAACATGTAATAAACCCATCTTTGTTCCTCTTCTCGCCTTTGATAATGTTACCAGGGCTCACAGCTCCCTTCAAAGTGTTGCTCTTCCTTAAAAATAAGTCTATTAAAAATTAAAGCCACTTTTCTATACAATAAAATTTACTCCCCGCAATTATGCAGAGGGACTAGTTATCTTCCTTTTGTAGATTTTAATTAAAAGTTACAACAGGAAGGGAAGAGCAACTGCCATAAAAATAATAGAAGTCCCCCCCCCCCCCCCC
>NW_015091149.1:638883-643207 GCF_001431845.1 Calidris pugnax
CCCCCCTAACAATGAGTTATTGGTGCTTCCTTCGCTCGGGCGGCCCTTGGGAGCCGATGCCATGGCAGAGATGCCCAGCACTGGCACGGGGGGGTTTGGGGGGGTTTGGGAGGGTTTGGGGGGGTCTGCAGAGCTGGGTGCCAGGGGTTTCCTGCACCCAGGATACAGGGTGTTGGCCGTGCAGATCGTGAGGTGCAAACCAAGTTATGTGGGGGGCATGGGGGGTCCATGTGTTTCACCTCCAGCATCAGGGGTGTCCCTTGCCCCCCCGATGCCAGTCCCTCCCCATCCCATGGCCCCGGTGGCAGCAGTGTCCCCAAGCCCTGCCCTGCCAAGTGTGTTGTGGTGGAGCTGAGCTGCTCATCTGTCCCGGATCCTTCACCGAGCTGATGGAGGGAGGATCAAAGGCAGCTCCACGCTAAAAATAGCGGGTGCCCGGGATGGAGCGGGGGCTGCCGCGGTGCCTCGGTAACCTGTAAACACCGAGCGTCACCCGTGACACCCCACCGGGGCTCCATTGTCCCCACTGCTTGTTCTTGATGTCATACGACAGCCCCTGGTCCTCCCAGTGCCCTCCCGCCACAGGGATGGGCACTGGACCACACGCATGGCCACCGGCTCCGTTCTGCCGTGGGGCTGGAGCATCCCTGCTGTGGGACAGCCTCTGGACCACTCTGTGGGACCACCAGGCTCCCCGTGGGGACAGACCTGGGGGGCTGACCTTCAAACCACGTGTGCTGGAGCCCTGCCGGTAAGGCCCTCACCTCGTAGAGGAGTGCTGAGATTTAATTAAGGAGGTATTTGCAAAGTGCTCGTGTGGAAAGGGCTGTGTAAATGGAAAAGCTTATCCCGTTTTCACAACAGCTCTCTCAGAGCACAAACCTTTGCCCCCGAGGACACCGTGGGCTCCTCTGAATCCAAACACGGGTGTTTGCCAGGCCCGGTGCCCGCCCTGTCCCCGCTGACTGCTGGCTCCATCGCCGCGCCACCAGAGCCAGGTCATCTGATAATTAAGCTAATGGGGACTGCAGGGGCCTGGGAGCCGAGGTGCTGCTATGGCTCAGTCCCTCACCACCCCATCTTGGCTTCTGGCTCTCCTGGAGGCTGGTGGTGCTGCTGTCCCCATGTCCCACCGTCCACAACAGCAGCACGTCCTGGGAATTCTAGGTGAACAACCTGGAGCCCACCAAAGAGGGGCCCTGGCACCCGGGCTATTGAGTGGGACCAATCCTGGCAGGGACAACCTCCTGTGGGTCGGGGCTGCTCGTCGGTGTCATTTCTTTAACGGGTCGTGGCTGTTGAGATGTTCTGCTGCCCCGTCTCCCCATCACCCACCCCCTTCTCCAGGCTGGGAAGACATTAGCCCCCATTGATGTGGATCTGAAACATTTATGACATTTTTATGGGCTTTCGAAAAGATTTTAATTCCCTGACAGTGCTGCTCTCACCTAAAAAAAAAAAATAAAATAAATTATGACTCAATGAGCAATTACAGGCTCAACAGCTGCTGAACGGCCGCGGCAGCTGTCGGAGCAGCTTGGCACGGCTCGGCGCGGCGGCCGAGGAGCCAGAGAGCCTTCCTGGAAAGCGAGGCTGGGACTGAGCCACCCCGGGCTGAGGGACCCTGGGTGGGTTCCTGTGGCATGGTCCCCCCCATCCCCGAGGGTCCCCAGTGCCCAGAAGCCCGGGGAAGGGAGAGGTTCTGCCCGGTGCAGGTCCCTGTGTGGGGGGGGCAGCGGTGTTGGGGACGGGGACAACAGCTCGCAGCGCTGGTGGGACCCTGGTGGGTGCTGCTGGAGGGGTCTCCTCCCCCCAGGGGTAGTGTGTCCAGGGGGGTTGGGGGGCCTCCATTTGCAGGGGGATGCTCGGAGCTGCCGGGGCCCATAACGCATCTCCCTCAAGGATGTAGACCATTGGGTAAGTGGTAAAACTTCTAACTTGCTGAACTCCAGGAACTCGGGGAGAGGTGAAGCATCAGCCCTGAGGGGTCCCCGTCCCTCCCAGGCTGATTTTTTCTCTTTCGAAGGCAAAAAAAAAAAAAATCAAAACCAAAGCTGCTGTAAAGAAATGAGCACGGGGGTGGGAGAAACTTTGTGAGCAGCTGCAGGGAGACAGAGGGTTTGGATGTGCTGTTCCTTCTGCTAATCTGTCCCCTGGCACCTTGGTGTGGGGCAGCTGGAGACGACCTTCTCTTTGTTTGGAGATTTGTCTTCGTTTTCAGAAATATCTACCACAAACTAAGAGGTTCAAGGGCCATGAGTCTTCGTTGGCCTCGGCACAAATGATATCTTGGGGAGAAGCTGAACTAAACTCAAGGAGAGGCGTCTGCAGGAGGATTAAGCAGCTCTGCTGAGATGCAGATCCAGGGATTGCCGTGCTCCTGGAAGGGAAAACAAGTTTATTCACAGCCTGTGAGTGTCTGTTTTGAGGCAGCTGAGGCTGGGGCTGTGTGGCAGCGAGATGGGGCTGGGCAGGGTGGCTCCTCTTGGTGGCCACAGACCCGGGGGAACCCACTGAGGACAATTTTCATGAGCTGATGGGATCCAACTCAACCCATTCCATGATTCTGTGACTCTCCCATGGGAATGGCTCCTTCCTGTTCCGCAATTTTTGTCACAGCAAAGTGTCACCAGCTTGGTCCCTTCAGAGGGACAGGCTAGAATGGGCATGAAAGTTTAGTTTAGTTAAAAAATCCCTGCATAAAGGCTTGAGAAATACACTCTGAAAACTTCAGGAGGTGGAAGAGACGGCAAGAAGAATGTTGTATTAACCTGTGAGCAGTGGGAATGGCTGCCTTTGGGGAGGGGGAAGCCAGCAGTTACCCAGGAGGAGGAGGAGAAACGACTCATCCGTGGTCCCCAGTGCTGGAACACCGGGAAACGTGGGCTGGGGGAGAGGCCTCATCCCTGTGCTTCCCATACCTGGAAGGGGGGAGCATGGCCCCCCTTCTTCACGGTGTGGGGGGGGCAGGACAAAGCTGTAAGGGCCAATGTGAATGCAAAAGGTCTGTGGAGGAGCTGCAGCTCGGAGAGGAAGGCTACACCGTCATCATCAGGCTCCTGACAGCTAAGGTAATGCAAGGTTTGAGATCCATTAGAGTGCCTGTAATTATTTATAGGGAGGAAAAAAACCACCCTACGTTGTGAAAATCAGATGGCACAGCAAATAAATGCACCAAGCTTTGGAGAAGGGATTCTTAAAAACCAAAGTAATTTACAACGAGTGCCACGCCGAGGCCCAGCGGTGCCACGCTGGTGGCCTGGGGACTGCCCTGGCTCTGGTGGCAGAGAAGAAAGGGGCTCCTGGTGTGGACAAGCATAACCCAGTGCTGCCAGGCCACCTGCTTGTGTTCCTAGATCTACAGACCTAGAAATGGGATCACAGAATGGGTTGGGTTGGGTTGGAAGGGGTGTTAAAGATCATCTCATTCCACCCCCCTGCACCTCCCACCGGACCCAGGTCACTCAAAGCCCCGTCCAACCTGGCCTTGAACCTCCCCAGGGATGGGGCAGCCACAGATTCTCTGGGATGGAGAGGAGCATCAAAGCCTGGTCTCTCTGCTCCCTGGTAGCTGATGGTCCTCAAGCTCTCTTGAAGTCCTCCGTGGGCTTGGAGGGGCTCAGAGCATTGCGTGGTCCACCCTTGCTTCCAGCAGCCCCCCCTTACCCCACCAGTGACTTCACGGGGCTGACCAGGCTTTTTCATCTTGGCATCCATTCCCCTTTTTTAGCGGAGGCAAAGCAGCGAACGGGGAAGAGCTCGTGGAGCTGAGAACCCCTTGGGTACGTCTGCTCCGGAGGAGAGTGCTCTTGGCCAGAGAGCCCTGGAGGGCAGAGCAATTCCCTCCCAGCCCAGCTGCTGCGAAGCTTAATTAGCAGTTTTGCGAAGCACTTGGAGATCTTCCGCAAAAATGTCCTGGAGGAGGGCAAAAAATGTGATTATATAACGCGTCTAGACGGTATATTCCTCGGGGCAGGGAGCAGGGCTTTTTTTCCTACCTGCTCTTCTGTGTCAACACCGCGTGGCCCCCGCTTAAAGGTTCTGGGAGCTGCTAAAATATTAATCCCAATGACAGCGAGAGGAAAACGCGTGCTTCTGCGCTCAAAAAAAAATAAAAAAATAAAAAAAATGTTGATCTTAGCAGAAGGCAGCTGTGTGTCAGCAAAGGAGCCTCTGCCTGGAGGGTGCCTGAGCTCCAGCTCTGATGAGGGAAAAGCAAACAGCATCCCCCCCTGCAGCCCCCTCCCTCCGTCCCTCCCCTCCAGGAGCAGCGGGGCTCCCCACCTCATTCAGAGGGGCTGTTTTGGGGGGGGGGGGCACCCCC
>NW_015091149.1:643245-643477 GCF_001431845.1 Calidris pugnax
CCCCTCATTCAGGGGGGGTGTTTTGGGGGGGGGGGGCACCTCCTCTGCCCCCTCTGAGAACTCCCGGGCTGTCTGCCCCCACTTGGGGGTACGGGAGACCCCCATCCCAGCCCGCAGAGACGAAGGGGAAAACTCATGGGGCAGGACCGAGCCCCGACTCTCCTCCCTGTTGGGGGCATCTCTGTGCCCCCAAATCGAGGTGCCCCCCCCACAACCCCGCTGGGTCCCCTTG
>NW_015091149.1:643622-650370 GCF_001431845.1 Calidris pugnax
TGGGGGGGGGCTCCCCGGTACCTCCGGTGCTCGGTGCCCTCTCGGTTGCGGGCCCGGGAGAGTTGCGGCCGCAGGAAAGTTGTGGGAGGGCTGGGGAGGGGGAGGCACCGCGGGGCCGGGGGAAGGGATGGATGTCCGGCCGCGGGGGATGCTCCTGGTCCCCGTCCCCCCCCCCGGCTCCATCCCGGCTTCTCGTCTGCGGCTCCTGGAAGCGGGCAGCCCGGCTGCGCAGCGCCGTGAACCGGGCCGGGATGGGGGGGCGGCGGAGCCCCCGGTCCCGTTGACCTCCCGGTCCCGCTGACCTCCCGGTCCCGCTGACCTCCCCCTCCGGAGGTGCCTCCGGGTCAGGAGGGAAACTTCTCCAGAGGAACTTTGCCCCTTCTCCCTGCGTGGGGCTGCCATCCCCACGCCGAGCAGGACACACGGGGGGTGGGGGTGCAGCGGGTTGTGCCCCCCAGCTCCTTCCTGCCAAGGTGTCCCTGCCATTGGGATGCACGGTGTGCCATCCCCATGGGCCGGGGGTGGGCTTGGGTCTGGTGGCAGCGCCTGGGCCCTGGGTGGCATCGGCCAAGGTGTCGGTGGGTGGCCGGGGCATGTGGCCATGGGCAGGCAGTGGGGCTGTGACCGTGGGTCCTGCTGTGCGGCCTGGGGTGTCGGGGTGCACGGTGCACCCTGTGTGTCCCACGGCTCGGCCACGGGGTGCCCGGGGCTGCTCAAATCCCTGCCTTTGACTGAGGTTTGTGTTGGAAATGGAGCCGAGGCTTTCTGGCTGCCTCCACAAGGGGTACTCGCCTTTTAAAGAAAAGGACTTTTACTGAAGCCTTACAAAAGCGCTTTCTGTGAGCGGTTTGGGCAGCGGGCACCGTGTCTCGGGGTGGCACCCGACTGGGCACACTCCTGCAGAGCAGACCCCGAGAGGGAGAGAACTTGGTGGTGGAAGCAGGACCCGCAGCAGGAGGGTCGCCCGCTCCCTTCTCATCTTTTGTCGACACACTTTGCTGTTAATTTGAAGCAGCGGGGAGTTATGGCTGAAGTTTGGGATGAGCTGTGCGTGGGGTGAGGTGGGGCTGGAGCTCCCCTGTGCCCCAGAGCAAACCCGGCGGGTCCATGGGGAGCGGGGGGACGTGTCTGCGCCCGCCCTCGGCAGCGTGGCGGTGGGGCTGGCAGCGCCCATCCCGCTGGATGTGTGTGTGGAAAAGCAGCTTCTTGCAGAGGATCCGGATCCCAACTCCTCCCGTCGCTCCTCGGCACATGCAGCTGCTGTGTTTGCTGAGCAAAGCTTAAAAGTGCTTCTTAAATACAGGGGGGGACTCTGCGGGAAGGTAAGGGGTGTAGGGCCCGGCTTTTTGTGCTCCTGGAGGTTTTGGAAGCTCCTAGGTTGGTTTCCCAGTGGGAAGGGGGTCATCACCCTTTCCATTCCCACCCTGCTGCTGGAGCTGCCGGCTCTTGCGGGGGCTGGATGTGTCATAGAATAGAATAAAATCATAGGATGATAGACCCACATCTATCCCCATGTCTAGACCCACAGACACGGGTCCTGTGCCCGCTGGCAGCACCTCCTGCCCCGGGTGGAGCGTGGTGGCAGTTCCCAGTGCCAACCAGAGGCAGGCACCGGCCGGGAACCATCCTCATCTCCTCCGTTATCCGGGGGGTCTGCACGGGGAGCAGTTCCCTGTGAGCTGCCGTGGGACACGGGGCCTGAAAACAGCCTTGGTGGGCAGTGCAGTGCGGCTGGATGTGACAACACACACACAAGGGAGGCTCTGTCCCCGGCTGCTGGCCTTGCCAGGACCTTCTGCAGCCGGAGCAAGGCAGATCATTGACTTTTTAATTTTTTTTTTTTTTTTTAAAGTGGCTGCAGGTGTTTTCCGCTGGAGCATCCAGCCCGGCGGCGGCTTCTCTGAGTGGTTTGTCACTTGGCTGAAGTGGCTCCGTGGGGATGGGGGGGGAACTGCTCCGGTCCCTCGGCGTGACGCTGCTGCGGAGAAACTCTCCTGCCAGGCACCGAGTTCGGAGTCGGGCTGGAGGCAGCGGGTGCTGGGGGTTTCTTCCTCCTTCTTGCCATCTGCCACGTGCATTAAAAAAAAAAACCAAAACACAAAACCACAGCAGACCTGAGTGTGGATGCGGTGTCTGTGAACGCGGAGCTTTGCCGAGTGTCACCGGGGCGGTGACGTCACGTTGAGTGTGACCTCCCGCTGTGCGTCTTGTGCACGAGCATCTCTCAGCTCCCGCATCGCTCGGCCCCGGGGTCGGGCTGCTCACACCGCTGCCTGCTCTGCCCCGAGGAAACAGCCAGCTTCCGTGCCCATAAAGCAGGAGGCTGGTTGAATAATCCCCAAAATGAGCACTATTTGTTGGGGCTGGTAGCTCGCTGACCTCGGGGTCTTGTCCCTGTCGCTGGACCATGCAGGACATAGAATCATAGAATTGTCTAGGTTGGAAGGGACCTTAAAGATCATCAAAATGTGTCCCAGCTGCCGTGGGTGGGGGTCAGGGGCCCGGCCTGTGATGGTGAAGATGGTGAAAAAGCTTGATGGTGAACTGGTGAAAGGAGAAGCCGACCCACCGGAGCCTGCGCTGCCGGGGGCATGGGGGCTGCCTTCCCCTCCCTCCCCTCCCATCTCCCTCAGCACAAAGACACCCAGCTCAGACACACCGAGTCTATTTTCGCTGGTGGGAAGGAGTATAAATACCCCAGCACCTGGGGCACAAAGCTGAGCTGACCACGAGCACCGTTGCACCCGGGACTGGGGGATCCCCTCCCACCCATGGGGCTCCCCGACGGGTCCTGCTCGTCCCTCATCCTGGGACTGCTATTTGCTGCATTCTTGGACATCGTCCCCTCACTTTGGCTTTTCTCTGGCATTTCTGGGGAGATTGTAGCATCATGGAATGATTTGGGTTGGAAGGACCTTAAAGATCATCCAGTTCCAACCCCTGCCCTGGGCAGGGATGAGAAATCTACCTGTTTCTCTAAATTCACAGCGTGTCTGCTGTCGAATAAACGAGGGCCTTGGCACAGATGCTCTCAATCGAGTGCAGAACATGTTAATTGAGTGCCTTACACTCTTGAATTTCCCATACTGGAAGCACGGGGCAATCTCCAAAGTGTGCTGGGCTTAACCATCCTGGGAACAGAGAGCCCCTCTCGGAGCTCTGACTCCCATCAAACTACTTTTCTTGTTCCTTGACTCTACCAGGGCCGGTGTTTGAATTTTCCAAACCCAGAGCCCTCGGTTCTGCAGCCTTTTAATCATTCCTAGAGAAATAAAAATGCAAAACTGCATGCCCGGAGCAGAGTAATGAAGCCCATGAGGGTCTATTTGTCAATTTAGAAACAATATTGTGATGTAGAAAGGCTGTTTCTTCGTCTGATGTTCCGAGATTGCCTGGAAAATAGTGCCATCATTTACGTGTCAGGAAGCCCCTGTCAAGAATTATCTCTGTGCTCTCAAGGAAACCCAGGCTGCGGCCGCACGGGAACGGGTGCTTCTTTTTTTTTTATTAGAACCACAACAATTTGTGAGTCGTAAAAGGGAACCCACCTGTTTAAGGAGCCCTGAGCTGCTCTGCGGGCGAGCTGCTGGCTCGGGATGTGCCCCAACCCCCGGAGGGTCCCATGTCCTATGGAAATCTCTCTCGGGGCTCCCCTGGGATGCCAGGGGATGCCTTTGCTGGCATCACTCTCCAACTCCCTGAAAGGAGGGTGTAGAGAGATGGGGGTCGGTCTCTTTTCTCAAGTCACAGGCGACAGGACAAGAGGAAATGGCCTCAAGTTGCGCCAGGGGAGGTTCAGGCTGGATATTAGGAAAAATTTTTTCCCCAAAAGGGTTCTCAGGCATTGGAATGGGCTGCCCAGGGAGGTGGTTGAGGCCCCATCCCTGGAGGTGTTCAAAAGACGGGTTGATGTAGTGCTGGGAGGTCTGGTTTAGTGATGATGCTCCTTGTTTGTTGTGCGGGGGTCTGGGTTTGTCAGTTAGGTTGACGGTTGGACAAGATGATCTTTAAGGTCCCTTCCAACCTAGAAGATTCTGTGATTCTGTGATCACAGTGTTCTCAGTAGCCAAGGGGCTGGCCATGGTGGTGGGGCTGGCTGGGTTTGTGCCCCCCATCTTGGACAGAGGATGGGGCTGAGCACCCCAGGGCTGTGGGAGCGGGGGGCTTTGCCCTGCGGAGCCGGGGGGCTGCCCTGAGCACCCCCAGCTCCACAGAGTCTGAAGGCGGGGAAGCGTGTGTCCCCCCCCCGCTGCTGTCAGAGGGCCGTTTGTGGTTGGATTGTTTGGAAACAGAAATGCCACCACTTTTTTTCCTGCTGGCAATATAAACAGCCTGTTCCCCAGAACAAATACCCGGCTGGGTGCCAGGGTGAGGGGTTGGCGGTGGCACCCGGGGCTCCCATGGGGGTGCTGACCCATATGTGGGCTCCCGTGGGGAGCACTGTGGGGACCCCCAGCTCCTGTGGGGTTGAGCAGGTGGCCAGGCCCTTCCTTGTGGGTTTTGGGGCTTGGGGGGCTGCAGAGCCCAAATGGGGTGACCCTGGTGTGGATGTGGGGAGCCCATCTCCGGTGGGGGCCCTGAGCCCTGGGCACGGAACAGCTCTGTGCTGCCCTGAAATGGGAACGCTCCCGAGGCGTCATTTTCCCTGGCCTAATTATGTAAAAAATTTAATTAGTTGATAAGAAAGATCACTTGGAAATTGCAAGGGAAACATTTTGAGGTTAAGTCCTAATCCGAGCCTGTGTCTGCCTGAGGGCAGGAGCTGCTCTGGCTGAGGGGATTTGGGGTGCTGGGGGGGCAGGGTGCCCGTGCCACCCCCCGTGGCGAGGAGCTGGGCTCCTTTGGCCACCGGGTTTGGTCCTGGAGGAATTCAACTAACATGGGTTTGGCTTTGGCTCGGTTTGGCTCCGAAGTCAGGCTGTCATTTCAGGCTCGGGGGGTCTGTGGGGATGCTTTGCCCCATGGAGGGAGGCGACCATGGGATGGGGGCTGCTGGGCCCCCCTCAACGCGGCCATGGGGAGGGTCCTTTGACAATTTCCTCGGTGGCTCCCTCTGCCATCTTGCTCCATGCACTCTCTGCTCCGTCCAAGTGGATGTCCCTCACTGGGGTGGCTGGTTTTCCTCCCTTTCCAGACCTGGTGGGAGCCCACGAGGTGCTGGCTTTGGTCTGCATGGTCAGCATGGCACACACACCGTGCTGGTCGTCCCGCTCCCAGCCCCACACGGGGCATCATCAAGGACGTGGGGGTCACCCAGTACCTGCAGGAGGAGCCCCGTTGAGCTGTGATGGATGGAGAACAACGACCGAGGGGTTAGTGGCTTTGCTGTGGCTCCGTCTGGGTGAGCAGAGCGAGATCTGCCGATTCCTCTGCCTGGGGAGGGGGAATCTGCCCCCGACCCTCAGGGCAGGGGATGAGCTGGGGCATTTTGGGAGGATGCGGGCTGATGTGGTGCTGTGGGGCAGATGCCACCGGCCACCACCTGGCTGGGCTGGGCCAGCGCCGTGTTTCCAGTTTGGGTATTTCTGGCTCTGACGTCTGGCCTCTGGCTCTTGCTCCGCGCCGGCGGGGGGTGAAGGAGCTGTTGAAGGCGAGGTGGATTGTGCCAGCGTAAGATCAGAGGCTGCTTCTCACCTTCCTTTCACCTCCCGCTTTGAGTCCTCCCCAGCCTGTGAGCCGGGCAGAGCCCCATGGCCTGGGCAGCGTCACCGCTGGGTGAGACCACCGACAGCACCCCAAGGGCTTTTTGGGGTGTTTTTATTCCTTTATCTGCCAGAGCAGGAGAGATATAGGAGCAGTGACCTAAGCCTTGATGCTCTGGCCTCCCCTGGACCTCATCGAGCCCAGGACTGGGGTGGCAGAGCTGCAAATGGTCACCAGTGGTGGTTACTGGAAGCCCCTCAGAGAGAGACCCCAGCCTCCCGGCCGGCTGAAGAGGATGGAGCTGGGCAGGTCCTGGCTTGGTCCTCCTGGGCGTTCATCCTGATCCCTGAGGTGCAGCACCCAGAGGGATTTCTGCTCCTGAAACACTTCAAACTTCCTTCTCTGGGCAGTGATTCCCAGGAGTACTATTTTTGTCAAAGTGAGGTTGACGGTTGGACAAGATGATCATTAAGGTCCCTTCCAACCTAGAATATTCTGTGATTCTGAGTGATGTTGGTGGTGGGACCGTGCCCCGGTGCCGCAGCCTTTGGTGGAGCTGGTTTCCCAGGGTGTCCGTGTGTCTGGCTGGTAGCCCGTGGGCTGTCATGGGTCGCCACAAAGCACCGTGGAGGGGAATGGTCCCACTGGTGAGCGGAGCAGGAGCCTCCTGCCAACAGCCAGGTCTGTCCCCAGGTAGGAGGGATGCGGGTGGGGAGCTGGTCCCTCGTCCTTGCAAGGGACCGTGAGCTGCAGGGATGAGGGACACGGGCACCGTGTGTGCAGGGGCACAGGGACACGGGCACCGTGTGTGCAGGGGCACAGGGACACGGGCACCACGTGTGCAGGGACACGGGCACCACCACTGTTTGTCTTGGTCGGGAGTGCTGCTGCTTTGCATTCGTTTCAAGTGCCGGAGGCATCTCAGCACAGAGCCCGACTGTGCGCCGGGGGCTGGAGCTCCTTCTGAGGAGCCCTCAAATGTTTTTAGGAAAGAAAAAAATAAAAAAATCCCAAACAAGGGAAGCTTGTTCCTGAGCCGGCGGGAGACGAGGGAGCGGCACAGAGTGGGGCTCCTGGGCAGGATTTTGGGGGGGACCCTGGGGGG
>NW_015091149.1:650380-671842 GCF_001431845.1 Calidris pugnax
GGCAGAGCCCTCCCTCCCCTCAGCGGGTGCGCTTCGTCGCACGCAAGGGCAGAGCCTATAAATATCCCAACTCCAAATTTTCAAAGAAGTATTAGGAACTCTCCAGGCTTATTTTTGAGCGCTGTTACGAAAGGGCTTTAGAGGATTAAAGTGTGCCCAGATTAATCCCTGCTCCGGTGCGGGAAGGGCAGCTCTGGCTCCCGGGGACAGGGTGCAGGGGGTCACCAGGGCTCCTGGGGCCACCGGGCATGGGGCAGCAGTGATGGCTGGGCCATGGGGCCGTGGCTGGTGGGGCAGGGAGGGATGCTTCAGCATCCTGGATGGGGGGCACGGAGGGATGCTCCAGCAGCCACCATGTTTCCAGTCCCCTGGTCACCCTCCATTGGGCACCCCAGCCCGCAGTCGGGCTGCAGATTGTCACAGCTCAATGTCAAATTTCTGTCCTCTCCGCTTTCCAGAGGAGGTAATTAGCAAACCGGCATAATAGCAATTTAATAAGTGTGTCAAATGAGCGAGCCAGTCGTGGTGCAGGGCACGCTGTGCCTTCGGAGGCACCTTCCGCGGGGTGGGGAGGGGGCAGGCACATTTCAAATGGGCACACAGCAGCCCCCTCCCTGCCCAAGCTGGGGGTCAGGCTGCTCGTCCCATGGCCGTGGGGCTACTGAGGAGCTCAGGGAGGGGCTTGGGACAGACACCCCAGCTCTTTAATCCGTGTCAGCATCTCACATCCCTGGCCAGACACGGAGGAGAGATTATTTGTGCTGCTCCGTTAGTGCTGGCAGGGCTTGGGGGTGCTTGATGGGGGGATGAAAAGCTGGCCACGAGCTGGCAATGTGGGCTGGTAGCCCAGAACCCCCCCGGGTTGCATCCCCAGCAGCGTGGGCAGCAGGGTCGGGGGGAGGATTTTGTCCCTCTGCTCCGCTCTGGGGAGACCCCCCCACCCAGTGCTGCCCCCAGCTCTGGGGCCACCAACATCAGAAGGACATGGACCTGTTGGAGTGGGGCCAGAGGAGGCCACAGCACCCATGGCCATGGTCAGAGCCCCTCTGCCCATTGCTGAGGTGGGCACCAAAATCTCTGCCTTTCCTCACCTGCTGACAAGGCGTTGGAAAAGGGAGGATTTTATCAAACATAAAACAAATAAAATTAGGTCTTCTGGTAAGGGATTAAATCGGGGCCCTCAGCTGTATTTATAGAAGGTTCAAAAGTAAATCTGTTCCCAGACTGAATAAATATTTTGCTCAGGCAGGCGCGATCTTCAGTTCATCTGTCTTAGAAAGACTTGAGTGAGAGGGGAATTGATTTTCTTCAGCTCGAACAAGGCAAGCAACTCTCAAACCCAGATAGAGAGTGAAGTCCCATTATCGGCTAAAATGGGGAAGCAGCTGGGAAATCATTAAAGAGAGAGCGAGAGCGAAGCTACTTTAGGGAGGCAGCAATTCCCTGTCCCCCCCCATGGCTGGGGCTGCCTCCCCCCGGGAGCTGCTCCAAGGCCGTGTTGGTCCAGACTTTGAGGGCTTTTGGAGACGCTGGGTGACCATCTACCATCAACACCAGCAGCTCCCCGGGGGAGGCACTGGTCTCACTGGTGTAGGGACCACCCATCAGTGGTCCTGATCCAGGGAGGTGGCACAGGGGGGGAGCTGGGGATGGCTGAGCCGGGATGAAGGGGGATCAGTGCAGGTGTGGTGATGGTCTCCCAGGAATGTAGACCTCAACCTCTGCTCCTGCACTGGTCACCCAGGGGACTGGGGGTACTAGCAGCTGGGTCTGCACCGTCGGGCAGGGAGTCACCCAGGGCTGGACCCAGCTCTTGGATGGCTGACCTGCTGTGGCATCTCTTTACAGAGATGGGAAGAAATTCATGATACATCCTTGTCACCATCCCCAGCCCCTTGGGACATGGCCATTCACATGGTCCTCAGGCTGTCGGGGCAGTCAGGGCAGGGCTGGTGCCCCCGTGGTGCTGTGGATGGCACGGGCAGAGGGTCTCTCCGGCAGCGCTCACCCCAGCGTTGGCTTCTTTGGCAGCAGAATTCCAGCTGGAAGCGCTGCTTAATTCGAGCTGGCACCTGGTGTTTTCAGACACCAATTACCACTAAGACAAGAGCTCAGTGCTTTGCTCTTGACAAAAGCTGCTGCCGGGTCAGCCCAGCGTGGCATGAACTGCGCAGCGAGCGCTGCCCGGCTAACGGGGGCTCTCACCCTGCCCTTGCCTTTTCCCAGCCCATAAAGGAAAAAATATTAGGGAGAATTAAGAAAAAAGCCAAAACCCTTGGCAGCGCTGCCTGTTTTCTGGAGAATTGTGTCCGCAGAAGCTCCCCAGGTGGGGAAGGTGGCGTGGGGACGCCGGGGGGTGGCAGCGGTGGCGGTGCCGGGTGAGGGTTTGCCGTGCGAGCTCTGTCCGCCCCGTGCTAAAAAAAGCCACGAGATGAACAAAATTATCCGCTGAGTCACTAATCATTCACCCGCTGCTTTTAGTCACCAGCCTTCCCACACTTGGGGGGACGTTTGCTGCTGAGGGGGCACAAACTGAATGGCAATCGCGTTAAATGGATGCGGCCGAAAGAAATAAAAGGGCTGCTGCTGCTGCTGCTGCTGCACGCGCAGCTTCTGACACCAGATGGATCATCGGGCTCTGCGGCCACCAGAGGTGCTCAATTAATGATGACTTCCTAACGAAACCATTGATTAATAGCCCCCACGTGCTGCAGCACCGAGGTGTTGCTCCCCGGGGAGGTGGTGGCAGCAGAGCCCGTGTCCCGTGGTGGCACCGGGCACCGCGTCCTGGTCCCTGCCCCTCTCTGTGGGCACTGCAGCTCCTATGTGGGGAGATGAGCTGCTTTTCTGTGGGGTGCTGGTTGGCGGGAGCACCCCCCTGCTCGGTGAGGGGTGCTGGGGTCGGAGCTGTAGTTGGGTGACCGTGGTGGTGACAGGTCTGAGATCCTGGGACTCAGAAAGCAAAGCTGCCTCCTGCTCCATGGCCTGGGCCAGAGGCTCTTCTCCTTCCAGCAGAAAATCCTGCTGGAGAGCTGGGATTTGCCACGCTGCTTTCTTGGGTGTGTGACCTGGGAATACTGAGAAAGGATGGAGTCAGGGCCACAAACCTGTCTGTGGAGGCAGACGGGGGGAGTTAGGGCTGTGAGCTCCCCAAATAGCCCTGCCCCCCACCCTGCTTGCCCTCCTCCCACCTGGGTTGCCAGCTGGCACCTTCTCCTGGGTACCACCATGTGCTTGGCTCTGCCATTTGCCCCTCGGAAACGAGGAAAGAGATTATTGCTCAGGTGTTGACATGTTTGTGGCTGCGGAGGGTGGATGTTGGCACCGGCGCTGCCTGCCTGTGCCCGCCGGGGGGGCTGGGGGTGTCACGGTGCTGGAGCCTCCAGGTAGAAAGAGCCCCTTTTCCAGGAGTGGGTGGCAGCAGAGCATGGACCCCGTGATTGCTGTGGGGCAGCCCCCAGCCTGCGAATCACATCTGTGTGTGTGGAGCCTCTCTGGGTTTGGTGCAAAACAAGGTGGGATTGGGCTATGGGTGGTCCTTAATCTGCTGGTCCTGTGCCACCTGGGCTGGAGGGGACCGGCTGGCACAGGGGATGTCCCGTGCTGGAGCCCAGCCTTGCCATGAGGGATGTCACAGGGCAGGCAGGGGATGCTCCTGGCCGGGCACCCCTGGCATCCCTGATGCCCATCGGGCTCTCTTGGCGCTGGAGGTGGCCATCCCCATCGCTGCTGTCTCCTGACCTGCCCCAAACCAGCTTTTCTCCCATCCCTGGTGGGTGCTGCCGTGGTGGGGCTGGGCTGGGCATATCTGCACCACCTTCAGCCCCCCCAGTGCTGGTTCCTCCCCGTCCCCCCACCCTGCGCCCGACACGAAGAGCTCTTTTAGCCCAGTAACCCCGCCGTGCCGGAGCCAAGCGCGTGTGAAAGGGCCTGTCTTAGAGCAGGGAAGAGCCATAAAGGGCCTATTTATGTAGCTGGCTCCTTGCAATGTTTTCAGACACAGCCCTCGCATGTTTTCATAACAGCAACGCCTCTGCCTCTCGCCAGCTGCCAGCACCCAGCAGCCTTTCCCCGCTCTCCTCCGCTCGCCTCCCCACCAGCCTGGGGGGACCCGGGTGGCCGTGGTGGGTGCCAGGGCAGCGTGTGGCTCAGTGGGGTGAGCGTGGGGCACGGGATGCTGTGGGGTGACCGTGGGGCACGGGATGCTGTGGGGTGAGCGTGGGGCATGGGCACTGTGGGGTGAGTGTGGGGCACGGGTGCTGTGGGGCTCGCTGCCCGGCGCAGGGCTGGCACGCTGCGCATCTCCGTGATGCCACGGCTGCCCGCCCTGTTGGCAGGCAGGGGTGCAGGCATAGAGGGGGTGCCAAAAGGAGGAGCCCCTCTTTTAGGCTGGCCCCGGGGCAGCCGTGAGCCCTGGGCATGGGCTGGCTGCTGGGGTGCCCATCCCTGAGGAGGCACCGTGCCTTGGCTGCTTCCCCCGTGCCCGTCTGCGCCGGTGGCACCGTGCCCTCTCAGGAACAGGCTCAGACCCTTGGCACAGCTGGGCTGGGCTGTCTGGCGGCCGTGCATCCCGGGAGGGGGACTTGCCAGTGCCTCTGGCCGGGGCCACCTCGCCACCCGTGTTTCCTGTCGGCTGGAATTCGCTGGCGGGCAGCGCCGAGCACTGGGCTGTGACTGGCACCCGGCTGGAGGAATCCCACCCTTCGTCCTGGCAATGCCCCTGGGGAAGAACCGGACTCTCCTCCAGCCACAGCTCCTCTGCTGCTCCTTGGCCGTGCCCGGGGCTCAATGTGAGCTCCCCATCTGTGCCCAGCCCTGCCATCTCCCCTCCGGGGACAACAAGGTGGCCCCTGTGGTGGCAGAGCTGGCAGTGCCACGCGTGCAGGGCGGTGTGGGAGGTGGGTGAGCTGCTGGAGGGAGATCTTTCCCGGAGCTGATGTGTGGGAGGGAGGCAGGTACCGGTGCCTTGGCTTGTGTGGGGCTGAGCAAGGCTCCTGCGGGCACCCCAGCACCCTGTGGGGACCCTGTAACCGCCCCAGCACCCTATGGGGACCCCATAACTGCTCCATCTCTCTCCTGGCCATGGGGCAGTGGTGGGTGGTGCAGAGATGTGGCCCCAGGGCAGTCAGGGCTGGCTGGGGAAACGGGGATGGGCAAAATTCCACCGAGTGCTGGTGTGAGCTCCAGTCCTGTCACTGGTCCCTTCTGCTCCAGCCCAGCCTGAGATGGGACCTGAGTGTGGGGCCGTTAAAAACCTGCTTGGAACCTCCCCCACTGCCTTCCCGGGACCAGCTGTGGCACGTACCATGCCCAGGACCAGCTGTGGCACATACTGTACGTGGCTCTGCGTGCCCGGGGCCAGCTGCTCACAGCCCATGTCCACGTGTTCACCCCAGCAGGGAGACAACTATCTTTTCACGCGTCCATTTACAAATTCCTTTCAAACGGGCAAGCTGACCCACTAGAGCTCATTAAATAACATTAATGGTGCTGCCCAAATAAATATTAGAGCCACCACCCGCGCTGGCATCCGGCACTTGCTGCCTTCTGGCCTTCTCGGAGCAAAGGTTCTTCCGTTTAATTGGGCACACGTGCTTCTGTCCTGGCACAGGCAGCCTCTGCTGTGGGTAGGGATGCTCACGCTTCCCACAACTTCATCCTGGCACTGCAGACACCGGGCAGCGAGTCCAGGGGGCTCGTGGGAGCCACGGGCCACCGAGCCCAGAGATAACCCCAGAAACCACAGCAGAGCGCGGAGAGGAGGTGACTAATTCGGGCCACGCTTATCACTGAACTGATTAAACCCGAGCTGTAAAACTCTTTTCCTCTTCCTTCTGTCCTCTAGCCAGCGAGTAATGTATAACTTCATTAGTCCACGTCCAGGAGACACTGAAAGACATGGACAATTAATTATCATCTGTCCCGTTTAATTTCCCTGCCTGTCAGTGACAGCTTCCCAGTAGTTCACAGACGAGTCAGCCTCAGAAGAAGAGGAGGGAGGCTGAAGGCCAGGGCTTCTGCCAAGCAGCTCCTGCTCACCTGGTGCTGAGATGGGACCCTTGTGTCCCATTGCTCTTGGGGACCCCCTGGGTGGCACCTCCTGGTCCTCGCTGCCAGCAGGCTGGGGGGGACTCTGGCTTGCTGTGCCACCCCCGGGCTGTGGGACCACCCCGGGCAGGCTGGAAGCTTTGGGGTTTGAAGGACCCAAGGTGGTCCCACATTCCAGTGTGCATCCCGTCTTTCCCAGCAGCCTGGGAATGTCTCCGTGTTTCTCCCCCCACCCCCCTGAGGAAGAGTCATTCTGTCACCCACAAAGTTTTGCCACAGCTCAATAATCCTTCCAGATCCACACCAATGCCCTCGGTACCAGGCTGAGGCAAAGCCCTGGTGGGGGAGCTTCTCACCAGTACTCCCAGTGGGGAGTCTGGGGGTGCCCATGGTGCAGCACCCACGGGGCAGCCAGGCCACCCACCCCGAGGCCAGGGAGAAGCCAGGAAAAGCTGCAAAACTTGAGGAAAACTGATAGCTGATAGTTAATAAAACTGAGTAAAACCAAATAAAAGGACAGTGGCAGAGCTCCCCCCCTCCTGTGAGCACCCCAGGGGGTGGGGGGTGAGCTGGGGTGGGGGGGAATGGCCAGGGTGTCTTAGCCTGGTCCTCAGAAAGGGGTTCGGGGTGGGGTTTTGATAAACACCTGGAAAACTCTATAAACAAATAAAAGGTTGCAAAAATAGTAGGGGGATGGAGGCGTTGCCGTGGCTCATCTGAAGGTGGCAGGTTTCAGAGGACCATGGTCCCTCTCAGCCACGTGTGAGACCAGGGATGGTTTTGGACCCCAGATTCTGGATCCTCTCCTCCCCATGGCTCTGGTACCTTTGTGCTTTGCCTTCCCCAGCCCCGTCCTTCCCATTGGAACCACCAGCTCGGCCGTGTCCCCTCCATGTCCCACCAAAGGCCATGGAGAGGCTGGTGCTCCCTCAGCCACCGGGGAGTGGGGACATCAGCGGCGGCTCCTGCCTCAGATCCTGGTGAGTAATTGCTCTGCAGAAAGCATCTCTCACAAGTTTCTTTCATAAGAAATGCTAAGCACAGGCTTTGATTTAGCTCTCCTTTTCCTTCCTTCCTTTCTTGTTTGTTGTTTTTTTGTTTTTTTTTCCCTTCCTACCCCGAATGAAGAAACCCTTTTGATGGTTGCTGGGTTCAGGCTCCGTAAGAAGCGCCGCTGTTTGTGTCGCGGGGTTGTCAGCGAGATAACACGACAATGCGTCTCCTCCTCGTCTTCACACACAATGAATTATTTCTTCCACTCTTCCTTTGTACCGTTTCTGGGATAAATTACTGCTCCCAGTATTAGCAGATGGGCTCGTCAACCGGTGAAGCATCCTTAAACTCTGAGATTATCTGCTGCCCAGCACGGAGCACCGGCCGCTGCGGTTCAGCCAGGGCTGCAGCGAAGTGTTTGTGTGAGGAATTGTCAGGCTGGCTTGAAAGCAAATTGCTTCGCCAATTTATTTTCTTTCCCGTGTATGAACATATTTTTCTTAAAGGGATGCTGTCACATTAAATATGGAACTGCCAAGTGCAGACATTAAAAAATCATGGGTCGTCCCATTTTCCTTCCTCCCACTCCGAATTCTAAGAAAACAATAAATTCGGGGTTCTTTTTACTTGTCATCTGCCTTTCAGCTGGAGATGCTTTTTCAAGCTCTTCCCGGCAGTCGGGAGGTTTGGGAACTTCAGAGCCACGACAAGAGCTGCAGATCTGGGGCAGGCTCAGCTGAGAGCAGCCCCTTCTGCTGCGATGCAGAGGAATCAGGATTTTCGGTCCCTCTCTGAAGTTCAGGGCTTGGTAGCCAGTGGCCAGTGGTCAGGCCTGACAGTGGTCCTGGTGACCAGGGTCCCGGTCCTCGATCCTCTGACAAAGCACCAGGGGAGCCTTTTGTTCCCACTGAAGCTGCTGGGGCTGATCCATGTGCTGGGGAGGAAATTCTCCCCAAATCTGCCCCTGAACACACGTTCCTCATCGTCAAGCCCTATCCTGCTGCCTGGACTCCCTGTCACAGCCGCTCTGAGTGATGCAAAACATCCTACTCCAGCCTTTACCTCCCCAAGCACTTCTTAGGGAAGTTAATGAAAGTTGTTTTGTTCTCTTTTGACAACGTTTTGTTTTAAAAGTGTGTTTTTATACAGCGAACACATTGTGTTACTGGGGAAGTCGATCAGGCATTTGCCAGAACTGAACCACCTCATGGAAATCCCAGTAACACCAGTGTCTGGGGGATCTGGGTGGACACAGGTTTGATTCGTGGCAGGTGCTTTACCTTCTCTCTGCTGTGATTAATCCCTCGCCACCAGCTGCTGGCAGAGGGTGCCCCCAGCCCACAGGCAGCCCCAGCTGGGCTGAATTTGGGAGGGTGATAAGAAGGGGCTGGGAGCAGCCCTGGGGGGTGTTTGGAGGGGTGTTCTGCCTGGTGGTCCTGCTCCCCCATCCCTGCTCCTGCACTCTGGCATCCCTGGGCAGGGATGGCTTTGCTCTCTGCCAGCCCAGCCCCCTGCCATCCTCTGGTAGGTCCTGATGTGCTGTCTCATGTTTTGGGGGGGTCCCCATGGCTGGGAAGAACTTGCTGTTGTGTGGGTGGTGTTTGGTGCAGCTCCCTCTGGAGTTTGAGCTCTTCTGAGTGCGGGACATGGGGATGGTCTCTGTTGAGATGTGGGTGTTTCAGGGCTGGTGCTTAAAAAATACACAACGTGTGGTCGTGGCAGGTCCAGAAGGCAGAAGCAATGCAAAGTCACTCGCCAGTCTTAACTTCTTAATGAAAATAGCCTTCAGAGCTGAACTTCAATGGCAGGCTGGGGGGGTCACAGGGCTCAGCTTATTCACTGCCCCCGACCCGCTGAGCCCCACTGCGTGGGCTCCGGAGCCGCCTCCAGGAGATCAGGTGTTTGATAACTTTTATTTTAATAAAGCAATGGGCTTGTTTTGGTGGAGTGATCCAAAGCACTGCACGGATTTAAGCAGCTCCTGTTGCAAATATCTTTATTTGATACCCCTGCGATGACTGGATTTCAAATGTCACTTGCTTAGCACTATGAAATATTTAATTTAAGTTGTAATACAGTAGCCTGCAAGAACTCTGACTTAAATTGAAGGTCTCCTGTGTTAGCCTGCAGCGATCAACAAACACGCTTAAAAGCCTGTTTTGGCCCCAAAAAGCTGCTGGCCCAGATGTGGGAGTGAGGGGAGCTGGTAGGGAAGACCCTGCCTGTCTTTGGGGGTCTGCACTGGGACCCCTGCTCATCACTGTAAGTGGTTGTGGTGGGTGTCCCCACCTCTGCTGCCTGGGGACACGCGTGGGTGGGGGAATGTGACCGCCGCCACCGTGGCGCTGGTGGCTTTGTGCTTCCAGGGGTGGCCAGTGCTGGCCCAGCCTTTGGTGCCCGCGGTGGAGGTGATGGCTCCTCACTGGGTGCTGGGTTTGGGCATGGGGCTGGGGTGGGGAAGGGTCTCTCCTGGCTTGGGAAGGTGCTGGCCTGGTGTTGCCTCCAAGCTTTGCCTTCTCCTTTTGTGGCTTGGGCACGAACCCAGCTGTACCCCATTCAGTTTGGCTTTGCTGAGGGAGCAGCACTGGCTGGGGTTCTCTAAACTGGGACTTTCAGTGTTTAATGTGATAATCTCGTGCTGAGTCCTGAGCACATGGTCGGTTGGCTTCTCCAGGAACTTGCCCGTGCAGCTGCAGTGATGGGCACGAGGCGCTGCTGGGGCTCAGACCCCTCCCTGTGCCATAATGTGTTTCTTTGGGGTTTATTTTCCAAGAGGAAATAGTTGCAGCAAGTCCAGAGAGGAGACTGGTGGGGGTCTGGGTCGGGACAGGGGTTCCCTTGATCCACGCAGGAGGGATGGGGGGAGCTCTGCTACCAACAAACAGCCCCACATGGGGCACCACCTCCTTGTTTATGGGTCTGGGCGAGTCGCTGCGAGGGTCAGGGCTCTGCTGGGGTGACGGGTGCCAGCCCTATGCCCAGAGGGGATGGTGCCATCTCACAAGTGGTGTCTGGATTTGATTTCAGGGGGATTTGAAGAAACCCCACGTGTAGCGACGGGGGGAGAAGCAGTGAGGCCAAGATGTGCCCCGTGGCTGCATCAGGTTGCGCTCCGCAGGGTTATTTTGAGAGGCGAGCGGCGCGGAGCTGGGGGGGCAGCCACAGCCTGGTCCCTTTTGCTGGGCACTGCTCCTCCAGCAGCCACCCCAGGATGGACAGTGTGCCCTGGGGACATCCCTGCCTTCTCCCCAAAGCTTGGCCAACTGCTTGGTCTATTCCTCTCCCACTGTGAGTCTTCAGACCCCCCCCCTGCCTGGCTGGCTCTTCCCTGCCCTGGATGATGCCAGCCCAGCTGGGTCCCCTGCTCTCCCGCATCCTCATCACCCTCTACAACTACTTGAAAGGACACTGTAGAGAGGTTGGTGCTGGTCTCTTCTCACAGGTAATTAACAATAGAACGAGAGGGAACGGCTTCAAGCTCCAACAGGGGAGGTTTAGATTGAACATTAGGAAGGAATTTTTCACAGAAAGAGTGGTCGGGCATTGGAACAGGCTGCCCAGGGAGGGGGTGGAGTCCCCACCCCTGGCTGTGTTTAAGGGCCGTTTAGATGCAGTGCTGAGGGACATGGTGTAGGGGAGGACTTTGTAGAGTAGGGGAGATGGTTGGACTCGATGATCCCAAGGGTCTCTTCCAACCTCAATGATTCTATGATTCTATCTCTGAGCCCTCCTTGTGCTTGGCATCACGTGAGGGCTCAGTGCCGGGTGGATGCACCAAGGACAGGCAGAGCTTCTGCTCGCTGCGGGCTCGGACACGGTAGCTCTGCCCTAATCTTTGTGCTGATGGTACCAAACCTGAAGGATTTTGTGATCTTGCCGGCCCCGTGCCAGGCGTTCCACAGCTGGCAGCGTGCGGGGCGGCAGCCGCTCGGGTTAATGAATGGCGGGTCTTTCCTCTCCTGCTGCTCCCTTGTGCTGTGTTAACATTTACAGCTGAGCCCCCGGGGACAAAATGTCACGTTCCCTGCCCGTGTTTGCTTTCCTTGTCCCTCTGCTGGTGCCAGAGCTGGTGGGTCGCTGCCAGGAGCACCCCTCCAGCCCACCCTCACCCCCAGGGAGGGACAGGACCTATGTGTGCCCAGGACAGTGTGATCCCCAGACCCAGCACCTAATCTATCATTCTAAAGAGACAGAGCCTGTACACCCTGCCTGTGCTGCCACCGCCGTTTCTCTCTCTTTACCCCACGTTCTGCCCCTTTGGTCCCTGCTGAAGATGATTAATGGAGGCGTTACGGGCGCAGCGTTAGAAGCTGAGGGATGCAGGACCCTGGGGTGGGAGATGAGAGGCAATTCCCAGCTTCCTGGGGCAGATGGGCATGTTCTCTGTGCTGCTGCAGGAAAGTAGCCTTGTTCCCTCCCCGGCGTCTCCTTGTGCTCGGGTTTGAGCCGTCCTGGCCGTTCGGAAGCAGGGCTGTGATCTGCTGATTCAGGGGACACGCAGCCCTGCGGCGCTAATGATCCCTGATGTGCAAAGGAGAGGACAGGCACCGCAGCACCGGCGTGTGCCCCTGCAATGCCCTCTGCGTGCCCGCGTGCTGCAGGGTGTCCCCCTGCCCTTCAGTTGGGGGGGAGAGGGACTGAGGGGGGACCCCAGGGAGGACATCTGAGGGGGGCATCCAAGGGTCAGCCCCCAGGAGCCAGCCTGCAGCCCTGAGACCGGCTGACACTAATCCTTGTTTTGATTTATGGACTGATCCTAAAATGTGCCTCGCTCCGGCATTAGCAGAGCATATGTTGGGGCTGGGGAGGGGGAGCACAAGGGGGACTGATTTGATGCCACGTTATGAAATGCTGAAAGTGGTGTGGGCATGGCCACGGCCCTCTGAAACCTGTGGTCTGCCCGTGTCTGCTCAGCTCTTAGTTTGGGAAGTCAGAACATCTCTTGATGCCATAGTGGGTCTCCAGGGCCATGGGGTCAGAGCCCCTGTGTGCCCACTGCAGCCGAGACCGGGTCCCTTTGCACCCCCCTGCCAGCACCTGGTGCCTCTTTATGAAGTTCCCCGGGGAATTTTGTGGGTCCAACCTCAGGGGCAGCCCTGGGGACCTCCCCCCTCCCATGTTGGGGGCACTGGCCCGCTCTTGGCTGCCGGCGGCCCCTCGGGCACAGGCTGTGCCAGCTGGCACCAGCCGCCCCACGTGACGCTGGGCGCTTTTTGGGAACCTGCTGAGCCTCCAGCACTGCTCGCCCCGGCCGGAGGCTGCTGATGAGGGCTGATTTAGTGGCGATCGAATGGCGTTTGAAGCGCTCCTTGAAATACGAGACCAGGGTCGGAAACTCTGCGGGCACAGGGGTGTCTGCGGTGCCCCCGCGGCACACGGGCTCGGCGGCTGCTCAGGGCTCGTTCCACGCTCCCGTTGCTGGCCACCAGGTAAGAGCCTCCCCGCGCTGGGCTGGGGGCACCCGGTGCTGCCCCTTTGGGTGTCACTTTGTCCTGAGCCCACACGGGTTGGAAATGGGCTGTGCTGGTGGTGAGGGTCTGTGTGACGGCAGGATGGGGTGGCTGCCACCCCCCAGGTGGGCTCCTCTGTGCCCCGAGGTGGGTCGAGGGCTCCTTGGGGGGCTCCGGAGGGTGGGCACAGCGGGGGGGTCCTGATCCAAATACCTGCCTGGCCTCTGTGTGTGGCAGTGAGAGGATCATGGAGCCGCTGCAGGACTCGACCAGCCCTTCTGCTGAGATTGACACCCCCGCGCGTGGGATAACTCCTGGGGAATTTACTCATTCCAGCCAGTTTTCCTGGGAAAATGCTGTCAGCTCCAGCGGCCAGTTCCAGCAGCAAAGTGGAGGCTGAGGCGGGAGTGGGGTGCAGTGATTGGGGTCGCGCTCGGGTGAGGGTCGGGGGGATTTTCTGCCTTTCCTCTGGATCCTGGCAAATGCAAACGGGGCCGTTGCAGGTAAGGTCGTTGCTCCGTGAGTTTTGTGACAGCTGTTGGTGGCGACTTTCTTACTAATTCTGATACTTCCATTGCTTTTATTTACTATTGCGTGCGCTCAACCAGAGACAAGGGAAGTGGATTCAGAGTTGTGGAATCTTGGGAACTCAAATCAGGTTTTCTTTTTTTTTTTTTTTTTAAGATTTCTTTTTAGAGTTCATCCTGACTTTAGGTTCAGGGGATAGTTTCCCTGATTCCACGTGGCTCAATGGGACGGATTTGCCAATTAGAGATTTTGATGCCGCTCGAGCTCCGTGACGAAGGCGGTTTTACTTGGGTGGAGGTTCTGGCCCCAGGCGTTGGGTCCATTGTGTTCAGGCCCAATAAAAGCCTCAGGGGACACAAATCGGTGGCAGGAGGGAGCCTGGGGGTCCCTGTTGGGGTGGGACTGGGAGAAGGACCCCCGGCAGATCTCAGGCTGTATCAGAGTGGAAACCTCTGGTCGGGCTGAGTTTAACCGCTCCCTGCGCTGTGGGGTTTCTTATCTGGAGGGTCAGAATTGAGGCAAAGGACCCAATGGGCACCAAACTCACTCTAATCAGCGTTTCAGATCTTGGCCAAAACCCTCCTCCTTGTCCCTGTGCCTTAGCCCATGCCCAGACCCTGCTTTTCTGGGTGCCAGTCTCTTCCCCTGGCTACAGAGCAGCTATTTGGAGATTTGGGGGGGCCCCAGCATGGAGGGCGGGTGGCTACCCAAGACCTCTGCCACGTGCCCTGAGCTCCAGCTCCTCCTTTGCCGTCTGAGGGTGTGTAAATGTGTCAGCAGGCTGCAGATGTCTGCTGGCATCGCCCCCACTAATCCCCCTCGCTCCTCCCTGCTGGCGACGGGGGCTGCTGTCACCCACAAGTTCCTGGCAGGGCCATGCAGAAGAAGGTGGCCAGCTGTGGCACAGGGCACGGCGTGGTCCACCTGGACAGCCCAGGGGCTCACTGAGACGTGACCCTCCCTGGTTGCTGGGGGTTGGGATCCTGTGGGGGCTCAGGATGCTGCATCGCCAAGCTCGTGGGGTGCACGGGCAGCTCCTGGCATGTGTCAGGTCTTCAGCCTGTGTGGAGAGTTGTAGCTTCTGAAGAGTTTGATTCCCATTTAGGAGGTGAAGTGGAGGATATTTCTTCAGAAACTCGTCCCCTGACTGCACAGAGCAGCCCCCAGGACGTCCCCTGCGGAGGGGACCACAGGGCAGTGACCAACCCCGTTCCCCAAAAGGGAGCCTGGAGGCACCAAGTTCTTGGGAAATGGGATCTCACTGCTGTCTGGGTGCCAAGGACAGGGCAAGGACAGGCCCCGGGTGCTCAGGGGACTGGTCAGGGCTCTCCCGGGGCTGACGTTCACTTGGGCTGTGGCATCAGCTCAGGGGTTGCCCCAGTGCCCAGGGATGCAGCGTCCCTGGGGCCAGTGCCAGTGCTGGGACAGAGTCCTGCTGCCCGGGCTCCTGCTGCAAATGGATCTGACCTGGCTCCTGGGAGGAGAAATTGCTGTGGGTGGGGAAGTGTGGTCCCTGGGGGCTGAACGGGGGGGGAGCCACTGCAGAGGTCCTGGAGCAGATGAAGCAGCATGTCCTTGCCAAGCAGAGCCTTGATCCACCACTTCTCTTCCACCCCCTGGGATGCTCTGTGGAAAGGAGGCAAGTTCTGCTGTCGTGCACCCTCTATAAACCAGAGCCTTTCTTATTTCAGGTATTTAATGCTTGGACTTTAAATTGTCTCTAACATTTGTCAACACTTTACAGTCTTGCAACATGTTTATGGTGTTATTAAAAAAAAAAAGAGAGAGGGAGAGACCTGAGGTTATGGGCTACTGTACAAGAGTATAAAACTGACCTTAAAATGATGGACTTCCTGTGCTGCTCGGCTGGGGACACCATGTCTGGCTGCTGGGAGTGACAGGGGACGAGGGGATGGCATTCCCAAAATCAACTTGTAATTCCAAGTGGTTGTGAGCGGTAAAAGTGGTTGAGGACTAGAGGGGAAAAGCCCCCTTGGACTCAGAGGTGGGAGCTGCAGCCCCAGGCCATGTGTCTGGGGGGTGCCTGGGGGATCAGGGACTGGTGGTGGCCAGGCTGGCATCTCACCATGCCGGGTGGGCAACCACCCTGGGAAGGCTGGGGGGTGGGAGGGTGGGTGCTGTGACCCGGCGCTTGCCGCTGCCGTGACACCCAGGCTGCTCTGACCTTCTTTAATTTCAGAGAGATTTGGACATCTGTCACGAGCTTTCCACACCCGCAGGAGCCCTCGGTCCCACGTGGGCAGCCAAAGGAGCCCTGGTGGCTCCCAGTGAAGGGCAGCAAGAAGAGCACGTAGTGGTGGTGGGGGGCATCATGGGTCTGGGGGGTGTTGCTGGTGCTGGTCAGTCAGGTGAGATCTGGGCAGGGGTGGGTGAGTGGCAGCTCAGCCTCCCCGTCCCAGTGGAGCCCTGTTACCCCTTGGGAAGAACCACCCAAAAGATGAGGTTGCTCATGGTCCTTCATGGAGAAAACAAAAGCTTGGCTGCATCGACCCCAGGGTGGGATGAGGACAGTGGACTTAGGATGTGGTGACCCTGGGCTTGGTGCTGGGGTTGGCTCAGAGCCCCTGGGTCACCTTTGGGGGGCTGTGTGGGGTGTCATTTAACCTTCACTGTGCCTCAGTTTCTCCCCCTTCCCTTCTATGGGCACTATGAGCTCAATAATCATTTTAGAGACAGGGTGAGGGCTGGGCTGGCTGTGGAGAGGACCTCTTGGGGACCTCAGGCCAATGCTGAGGTGCTGGGTGCTGAGCAGCCCCCCAAAGATCCTTGGTGCTTTGCTGAAATCTGCCCCAAAGGAGCCGTCAGTCAGGGGCCGCAGTCCCCACGTGTGCAGTGACTTGTCCCCTCCACCAATCACCAAATTCACCTCCTGACACCCGAGAAGCAGGACAGGGGCAGCAGAAATTAAGTGAATGAGACGAGCGTGAGTGTAATTATGACAGACCTTTTAAACGCTGCAACGAGAGCCGGGACAGGGAGGCTCAGTCTAATCAAAGCAACAGCAGTTCCTTTTTTTAAGACAAGGGAGGCTTTTGGGATACTTTGTCCACATAATGTTCCAATTTTAGCTCCACATCCCGGGATGCGATTGCATTAAAAATACCCGGGGAGGGGGAGGATGCCAAGGGCAGCCAGGGACCTGCCTCTGCTGGCGCGTCCCCACCAGGGCTCCACGTGTCCCGCTGCGTCCCCGGGGCCCTGTTTCACATTCCTGATGCTGATCATCTCCCAGATCTACTTTCCGGCTGCTCTGCTAATGGTTATTCTGGTAAAGGCCCTCTCCTCGCCGTCCCGCGGGGCTCCCTGCCCGTCCGAGTGCAACCGGGCATCGATCGTGGCTGGTTTTGGGGAATGACCACACGTGGGGTTGTTGGGGGCAGCTCTGGTGCTGAGCTCCTCGCTCTCGTTGCTGCACCAGCAGGAACATTAATTTGCTTTTAAAGTAGAGTTCCTTTTAGTCATGCTGCTTATTAACTGGTGAAGCAGGGGTTTAAGGCTCTTATTGCTGACATTTTGGGCTAACTGTGCAGTAATTTAGACTGGAAGGGGCTGTTGGTGGTTGGTCCAGCCTTCAGCCCGGTGCATGGATCGCATCAAGGTTGGGGCACGTTGTGCAGGTCCTGGCCCATCCCCACCTGTGAGCCCCCTCCCTGGGCCAAAATGACTTGATTCCTTCAGGAGATGGTGCCAAGCCCTGCAGTGGGTGTGGGGTGGTGACATCCCCTGAGGTGACACCTGGCTGGGTCACCCTCCATCCCTGCAGGTCCTGACTTTTGCCACCGGCTCAATTAACAGCTTGTGGAAAAAATCTCCCGCTACTTTTTTGCTAAATATAACTTTTAAGGGGGGGGTGGGTGCTGTCTGGAAAGACTGAGATGCATCTGGCACCTTGGAAGTGCCCGAACCCACTGAGGATGGGGCTTTCACTGCACGAATGGGGGGGGAACGCACCCACACACCGCGGTGGGGGGGTCCCCACTGCTGTTCTCCCCCAACCCTGTCCCCGCAGAGCCACCCCCTCCCTCCCCGCGGGTCCGGGTAGGGGTTTTTGGGACCCCCACCCCCGTACAGACCGGGGCTGCCCCGACTCCATCTGCCTGGAAGAAAGAGACCTGGGGGTTCTAGTTGCCAAACGGCTGAATATGAGCCGGCCGTGTGCCCAGGGGGGGCAAGAAAGCCAATGGCATCCTGGCTTGGATTAGAAATAGCGTGACCAGCAGGAGTAGGGAGGTGATTGTGCCCCTGTACTCAGCACTGGGGAGGCCACACCTCGAGTGTTGTGTCCAGTTTTGGGCACCTCAATCCAAGAGAGATCTGGAGGTGCTGGAGCGAGTGCAGAGGAGGGCAACGGAGCTGGGGAGGGGGCTGGAAAACAAATCGTATGAGGAGCGGCTGAGGGAGTTGGGGCTGTTTAGTGTGAGGAAGAGGAGACTGAGGGGAGACCTCATCACTCTCTACAACTTCATGAAAGGACACTGTAGAGAGGTTGGGGCTGGTCTCTTCTAACAGGTAATTAGTGACAGAACGAGAGGGAACGGCTTCAAGCTCCAACAGGGTAAGTTTAGATTGAACATTAGGAAGGAATTTTTCACCGAAAGAGTGGTCGGGCATTGGAACAGGCTGCCCAGGGAGGGGGTGGAGTCCCCACCCCTGGCTGTGTTTAAGGGACATTTAGATGCAGTGCTGAGGGACATGGGGTAGGGGAGGACTTTGTAGAGTAAGGGAGATGGTTGGACTTGATGATCCCAAGGGTCTCTTCCAACCTAGACGATTCTATGATTCTTCTATGATTCTTCTATGATTCTTCTATGATTCTTCTATGATTCTTCTATGATTCTTCTATGATTCTTCTATGATTCTTCTATGATTCTTCTATGATTCTTCTATGATTCTTCTATGATTCTTCTATGATTCTTCTATGATTCTTCTATGATTCTTCTATGATTCTTCTATGATTCTTCTATGATTCTTCTATGATTCTTCTATGATTCTTCTATGATTCTTCTATGATTCTTCTATGATTCTTCTATGATTCTTCTATGATTCTTCTATGATTCTTCTATGATTCTTCTATGATTCTTCTATGATTCTTCTATGATTCTTCTATGATTCTTCTATGATTCTTCTATGATTCTTCTATGATTCTTCTATGATTCTTCTATGATTCTTCTATGATTCTTCTATGATTCTTCTATGATTCTTCTATGATTCTTCTATGATTCTTCTATGATTCTTCTATGATTCTTCTATGATTCTTCTATGATTCTTCTATGATTCTTCTATGATTCTTCTATGATTCTTCTATGATTCTTCTATGATTCTTCTATGATTCTTCTATGATTCTTCTATGATTCTTCTATGATTCTTCTATGATTCTTCTATGATTCTTCTATGATTCTTCTATGATTCTTCTATGATTCTTCTATGATTCTTCTATGATTCTTCTATGATTCTTCTATGATTCTTCTATGATTCTTCTATGATTCTTCTATGATTCTTCTATGATTCTTCTATGATTCTTCTATGATTCTTCTATGATTCTTCTATGATTCTTCTATGATTCTTCTATGATTCTTCTATGATTCTTCTATGATTCTTCTATGATTCTTCTATGATTCTTCTATGATTCTTCTATGATTCTTCTATGATTCTTCTATGATTCTTCTATGATTCTTCTATGATTCTTCTATGATTCTTCTATGATTCTTCTATGATTCTTCTATGATTCTTCTATGATTCTTATCTGGATTATTTGTTTTTAATGCATCAAAACCCGCTTTATCTGCGCGGCTCCGGACGCTCCCCCCGCCTGTGGGGTGCTGTGGGGTGGGCAGCCCCCACTGAACCCACCCACGCTGGGCTCGGTGCTGGGGAACCGGGGGGGGCAATTTTAGGGGTGCTTGAGTTGCCGTCTTTTGTCTTTGGGGAGAAATTGCAGGGATTGCTCCAAAAAGGAGTCCCGCGGGAGCTCAGTCCCCTCCCACAGCATCCATCCATCCACGCTGCCGATGGGGGTCGGTTCCTGCTGACCCCGATGTTCAGGAGAAGGTTAAAGCAGGTGAGAAGGTGGTTGAAGTGCTGGTCCCCCCCCTCCTGCTGTGGTGGGGCTGGGCTGCGGGATGGTGGGGCAGCACACCAGCCCTCCCAGTTGAATCTCTTTGGGTTGGTTGCCCTCCCAACTCTGCCTTGGGCTGACCAGAGCAGCTCTGACTGGCAGGAGGAGTGTCATCTGGTGCAAGAAACTTGGAAGAAGTGGGTTATTCCCTGCTCCAGCACTAACCTCCTGGGAACGCTGCTGCTCATGTCACCTTGCCTAATGTGACATCTTGATGAGATGCAAATGCTGTTGCTCTCACTTGGGGAACACCCTCCAGATCCAGTCTGGGCACCCCATAGATGTGGGACCAGTGCTGGCTTTCCTGACTTGCCATCCCTCCCCGCTCCTGGTCCCTCTGTCCTCACGGCGGGTCTGTCCTTCCTCCTGCAGGCATGAAGCGACCCCTGAGCCCGTCCCACAACCCCGAGAGTGGGCTACGGCTGGTGGAGGCGGCCAGTTGCCCACCGGGCCAGCCCGAGCAGCGCATGAAGAGGGAGAAGAAGCACCAGTCGTTCACGCTCTGCGAGGTCTGCAACATCCAGCTCAACTCGGCCGCGCAGGCGCAGATCCACTACAACGGCAAGTCCCACCAGAAGCGCCTCAAGCAGCTCAACAAGGGGAAGATGCCAGCAGCCCAAGGTAGGAGCCATCCCTCAGGTCGAGGTGGCCCAAAGGTTGCCCTCTCTCGGGGGCATCTGCTTGGCTGGGCTCGGTGCGTCGGATCCAGGGCATGTTCGGGAAGGTTGTGTTGTGTCCTCAGCGTCTGTCACTTGCTGGTCTGCTTGAATTCCAGGGGGGTGTCCCCCACCCCGCTGGCACTGATGGTCCCTCAAGTGGTTTTGGGGCCCGAGAGCCCACGGTGCTGCTGTGGATGGGTGGACGTGTGGGTTCTGCCCGTGTGTGAGTACGGTCGCTGGTTCTCTGAGTCTTCCTGAGCATCTTCTTGGGTTTCCATGGGTGACTTGTGTGGATGGGAGGAGCGCATCCAGGGGTGGAGAGGCTGTTACTGGGTCACTGGCTGCTGTGGGACAGGAGCTGGTGTGCAGCAAGGACTGGTTTGCCCTTTGTGCCATCTGTTGGCATTTACTTGCCCAGGACCCGTGCAGCCGAGCGCTGCAGGTTTTCTCCTGTGTGGAGGCAGGGAACTGTGCCCAGAAATGTCACCCTGAGAGGACTGATGGGCTCTGCCCAGCCAGGGTTTGGAGATGGGGAGAGGGCAGGAACATGCTGGAATCCTGTAAAACGGCCTGTTGGGTGCCAGCCTCTCGCTGCCCCTCTGCGACCCACAGCGTGCAACCCCCAGGAGCCCCCCAGTGAGGGGCTGGAGCCCGGTGCCAGCTTTGTCAGGAAATGTTTGTTTAGTGACATCTGAAGGGCTGGCAAAGAGATCTGTGACACAAAGAGCAGAGCAGCAGTGCGTTGCCGGGTGATAAAACCCCTTGTGTGTGCCCCCCCCCCAGCCCTGTTTTGGGGGACGGGTGGTCATAGCAGCATCCCACGTGCACAGCATGATGCTCTCCGGGTACCGGGGTGGTCATGGTGCTTGGTGCTGGTGCCTTCCCTGCTGGGTTTACTGGTGGCTTCTGGCACATCTGCACTTGGGGGGGTCCTGGACCCGTGCTCCCCTCCGGCACGTTCCATCCCACCAAACACCAAATTTCCTCAAAGGCAGGAAAGTGCTGATGGGACAGGGCTCACAGCTGGGTTGGGAGGATGCTTGTCCCCAGCAAAGCGAGAGGGTGGGCAGCTGGGAGCTGTGGTGGGTGCCAGGGCTCTGGCTGCGGTGCCTGGGCATTGGCACCCCCCCGGGGAATCAGCCTGTATAAATACCTGCTCCTGCTAAAGACGGGGCAAGCTGGAGCCATAAATTCCTGGCGTGGCAATGGTCATGTGTGTGCCAGATCCTGCCCGGGTGGTTTTGTTCGAGCGAGGTCTGGGGTGTGCGAAGGAGCCCGTCTGTTTGTCCCCGGTTACTGACAGATGGAAATATCCCCTGCTATTTTAATGGGGACAGGGCTCATAAATTCCCGCCTGCAGCTTCCAGATTCTCCCCCTGGTCCGGGTTGGGACTTGATGGGAGGTTGTCCAGGGATGCGTTTCCTTCCCAGCCAAGGAATCTCGGGGTGTGTGAGGGCACTCTCTGTCCTCCCCTGACCCCCACCAGTACCAGGGTCCCTGTCGCAGCCTGTGCCAGCCCCGCACGCTCTGCCCTGCCCTTCAAGGTGAAGCCGGCGTCTGCTTGCTCAGGGCTGTGATTTGCTGATGTAGGGAGGAAATCACAAGCAGCATCTGCTCCCCTCGCCCCCCCTGGAACCCCCCCCCCCC
>NW_015091149.1:671950-675607 GCF_001431845.1 Calidris pugnax
CCCCCCCACCCACACTGCCCAGGCAGGACGCACTGCTCCACCGCAGCCTGCTCCGCTCCTCCAGAGCCGACCTTCTCCCCCCAGCTTTTGTTCAAAAAATGTCATTTCCAGCTTTGTCACTGGCAACCTTTCCCAGCCTCCTGAGGCGTGAGCACGGGGGGGTGTATGGGGGGGGGCACGTGGCCACGAATCACAAATTAGAGCTGGGAACAGGCTGACACGATGCCCATGTCCCCACCGAGCCAGTCACTGAGCGTGGCGCTGGCACTGCGGGTGCTCGGTGCCACCTGGCACCACGTCCCCCCCTAAAGCCAACCATCCTGAGATGGGGGGGACCAGCCCTTTCTGCCTCGCCCAGGTGGGCTGAGGACAGGCTCTGGGAAAGCTGTTGGAGGGGGCAGGCAGGGCTGGGCAGAGCCTGGGACCCCATCACATTCCTCTTGGAGCCCTTCAACTACCCTACAACTACCTGAAAGGAGGGTGTAGAGAGATGGGGGTCGGTCTCTTCTCTCAAGTCACAGGTGACAGGACGAGAGGAAATGGCCTCAAGTTGCCCCAGGGGAGGTTCAGGCTGGATATTAGGAAAAATTTTTTCACTGAAAGGGTTCTCAGCCCTTGGAATGGGCTGCCCAGGGAGGTGGTTGAGGCCCCATCCCTGGAGGTGTTCAAAAGACGGGTTGATGAAGTGCTGGGAGGTCTGGTTTAGTGATGATGCTCCTTGTTTGTTGTGTGGGTGTCTATTTTTGTCAGTTAGGTTGACGGTTGGACAAGATGATCTTTTAAGGTCTCTTCCAACCTAGAAGATTCTGTGATTCACTGGTCAAAGCAGCACCTTTGGGTGCTGGGACAAGGCAGCTCCTGTGGTCACGGCAGAGGTGGCCCCATCCTGGGCAGCAAGGTGTTTGCCCAGCCCTTGCCCAGGCTGGTCCTGGCCAAGCTGCTGCTCCGGAGATGGGTTCAGCCCAGCATGACCCGGGGAGAGGGCAGCCTTGGGAGGAGAGGGGGTGTTTATTAAAGACAATGGATTAAATTAAATAATCGAGTTAGACAAAGACGGGAGATTCCTCTGAGCTGGAGTCTCTGTCTCGGGCTGGCATCTACAGACACATCAAAGGCAGCTCTCGCAGACGCTGCTCGATCTTCCCCGTTCCCCCTCTGGCTTCTCTGATCAGTTATTTCTGCAAAGGCTGTAATCTCCTGCGTTTTTGAGGAGCAAAGCCGTGGAGAGGCTTGGCTGGCAAACAGATGCGATAATCAGTATCATTACAATTTATTAGCTCTGCGCCAGAAAGACCCCCCCCAACTTAAAAACAAATTATTGTTCATTAAGGCGTTTTCTTGCAAGGCAAATCACAGATCTGTGTCGTCTCGTGCTGAATTTGCGGTGCAGCGGCAATTAGACACGGGGTGTCCGCAGATGAAAGATGTTTTCGTGTTGCAGATGCCAGTTCAAATCCAACTGGGTCAAGAGTGATTTAATTACTGCCTGTGATTTTTTCGAGGGTGCCTGAGTGAGCTCGGTTTGCTCTGGGTGTCCTCCTGCTCCCACAACCAGGACCTTGCACCCCGTGTTCTGGTGCCAAATGGGCAGAGAGAGCTGTGCCCCCCCAAAAGAGGGGCAGTGGATGCAGGAACAATCTCTGGTGTGGTTTTTGTGCTGAGGGAAGGGGACAAGGGGACAAGGCTTTGCTGCTTCCCCCCTTCCTCCTGGGTGCCCCCAGGGGCTGCCCATCACCGGACTGGCTGAGCTGGAGCATTTCAGGAATTTACTCCCTCGCTGTCCCCTGCTCCCAAAAAAAGCCCTTCTGCCCATCTCCCAAAGGAGTCACGGGGTGTAAAGAGCAGCTCGAGCTCCCTCGCTGCCGGAGCCATGTCCCCAGGCCCTGTCAGCTTCCATCTCACTGAAATCCAGCAGGAAAGCACCCCCTCCCTGGGCAGACCCGAGCCGACAGCAGCACGGACCCCCTTGGCTGGGGTGGTGGGAAGGACACCCTGTCTGGGCACCTCCTGTGCCAGGAGGGTCCATCTGAGCCCACCTCAGTCCACCTTTCCCAACTCTTGGGGCTGCTGGGCTGCTCCCCCAAACCCAGTGCCGAGGCTGGATGGGCAGAATTGGGCTAAAACACCCAGATCCAGCTGTGCCCTGGTGCTCACCCGTGTCACAAACTCTTCCTTCGCTCCTGGTGCCCCTGTGGTGTTTCATACCCAACCTCTCTGGGGGGGCTGCCCACTGCCATCCCCCCCCTCCCTCGGCAGCACTGCACGGGGATTAGGGTTCCTTGTAAAGGGAAAGATGCCGGTCTCCCCAATTAGCTGCTGAGCTGTCTGTCTGGGTGCATTTGTGGAGCAGAAAGGTTTGAGATGAGCAGAGAAATCGCTGTGACAGCTTCAGCATCGCTGGCTCCGCAGTGGAGGGGACGGGCCCCCGGGAGGGGATGCAGGGACCCCACGGGAGCCTGAGCCACTCTGGGAGCCAGGGGGGTGGTGGGAGGACTCTTATTCTGGGTGGGGGGTGCCAGCCGGGGCTGATCTGGGTGTTGGGGGGAACCCACTCCCCTCAAACAGCTCCTCCGTCACAGCCCCTGGTGCCACACCGTGCCAAGGCTGGTTTATCCAGATCTAAGTGATGGTTAAACAAAGGGGGACCCTGGCAGTGGGGTGCTGGGGTGCTGAACGAAGGCTGGGGTCCCTGGGCATCACTCGGTGACCTTGGCCAACAAAGGAGGGTCCCTACAGCCTGTGGCACTGGGCAAGGAGCACAGGTTTGGGGGGGGTCTGACTGTGACCATCGGCTGCTCCATGATCCCGCTCCCTGCGCCGTCATCTCGGGGGTCGGCTGCAGGGAGGGTTCCCTGCTGCTCTCTCGGAGCTCATCAGCTGTTAATTACCAAGAAAATGGGTGCCAACCTAATTTTTTCCAATTTCATGTTATGCACGGAATCCTTTAATTGTCTTTAATAAACAGGGCGATGCTCAGTGGCGCTTTGTCTGCAATAAAACCTAATGTATTGATTTAAACAATATGCAAACATGTGGGATTAGAGTCTAATTGGGCACTAATCAGGGTGCAACGGCCTCCTCGACGCCTGGGCTGGGGTTGGGAGGTCTCCAAAGCTGGGATGGGCAGTGGGAAGGTGGGGTGGAGGTCTCAGCCCCTACCAACCGGGGACATTGAGGCAGCACATCATGGTCCTCTGAACCTCCAACGAGAAGACCCTCGCCCACCCCCTGTGTTAAAGCATCTTTAATATCCAGCTGTGACCCACACAGTGTCTTCCCGTGCAGTGATCAATAACCTTGAAACCAAATTGGGGGGGGTCTCCCCCTATTTTCAGCTCCTGTATATTAAAGTGAGCATTTAGTGAAGGACAAGCAGACAGAGTCCTGCTCGGTTGGCCTCGGCTGCTCCCTTCAGCTGCGAGCAAAGATGATTAAAAATAGCTTTTTTCTGGTGAGATTTGAATAACCTGGAATCTCAGTGGGGGGAATTTAACGTTTTTTCACGTCTTAAAGATGTTTGCTGGGATCAGGTGTCATCTGAAGAAGCGCGGTTGTGTAATTGTCCATTTTCCTTCCTTCTGTTCCTTCTCCCTTCCCCCTTTGGGCGCAGGGATGTCCCTCGGAGGCGATGACTGGGGGGGGGGGAAACACCCCTCC
>NW_015091149.1:675832-683861 GCF_001431845.1 Calidris pugnax
GGGGGGGGGGGAAACAGCCGTCCTGCCCCAGCCCAGCTCCGGGGGGTGAGGGGGGGAGAGATTCACCCTCTCACCGGGAACTGGCAGCAAAGCTCCGTTCCGCTAAATGAGCCTGTTATACTGAAAAAGCCATTTTGATACCCAAAAAGCCATTTCACGTGGGGCGAAGGGCCCGTGGGCTCCGTGCGAGCCCAAACCCTCCTCCCGGCACATCAGCCTCGTGCCAGCCCATTAATCTGGAGAGAACTGCTCCCTTTCTAAATCCTCTGAAAATACCCCATTAACTCGCTCTCCCTCTGAAAAGCCCAGCTATTCAGCTTATCGTGGATTAATAACTGTATCATAATTAATCTCTGATTTTATTGAGTCGGTAACTTCAAATAAAAAATAAATTGATTAGCTGTTAACTTCTGCTGGAAGGATTTTCTTGAGGCAGTGCCTTCCCCGTCAGGGCACTGCCCCTCCGCTCAGCTCCCTCATTTCTGCCCAGTGGCTTCAGGGATATTTTTTTTTCCCTGACACACTTATTCTAAAATGATCCTTAAATTTTAAACCCTCAGCCAAAAAATGACGCAGAGAGGCTACTGGGCTTGGCTTGGTTTTTGCTGCTGTGTGATGCTCAGAGTGAGGAGGAGGTCGGAGCCCCCCTCGGTGGGGGCCGGGGTTGATGCTCCGCTGCATCCACAGGAGGGGTTTGCCTTAAAATAAAATAGAATAAAATAAAATAGAATAAAATAGAATAAAATAAAACAAAATGTACAGACCAAGTCAAAAGACGACAAACTAAGCTGATATATATTAAGTATAATCTCGGGGTGGCAGCTGGGGGTCAGCGGCCGTGGGGGTTTGGGGGGGGAGCAGCATGAGCTGCACTTTCTCAATTCCTTGAGGGGGGACATGGGAGTCTCAGGGGAACCAGACCCGTGTCCCCAAGGGCTGATGGCAGGGGGTGAGGAGGGTGCAGACATCAAGGTCTGCACTGGGATGTCAGAGCTGGGGAGGCAGAGACCAAGCACGGAGGATGCTGCTGGCGGTGGCGATTTTTTTTTCCCCAAATCAGGAGGAAATTGCCTCGTGTTATTTTTAAGCCCTGTATTTTGTGAACTGGCTCTCCTTAATCTTGGATTTTGCTGTAATTTTCTTCCATTTGGTTTGCCATCGAGTTGCAACAATAGCATTTTATGGCTACTTAGCTCGGGGATGCGTCACACGTGATCTTAATTAGAAGTGGATTAAGAGCAACAGGGAACACGCAGCCGTGGAATATTTCTCAGATTCCCATGTAGCTCCAGCTCTGCGGATCGGGGAGAGGAAAGCCTGGGATTTATTTTAAATGGGAGAAAAAATGGTGAAAGCGGCAGCCAACCATGAGCGTGTCTCAGCTCGTTAGCGACCGCCGCTCCCTGTCCCAAATGAGCACCCAGCCCCGTGGGGCCTTTCCTGGGGCTGAAGCCCCCCGGGGAGGGATGGGGGGTGCTGGGTCTGGGCTGGGGAGGGCATGGGGAGGGGTGTGCAGCCTTAAATGTCCCCAGGGAGAGACGAGGACACGTGGGACCTTGGTGGCCCTGTGGGATGTGACTGTGGGGGGGGGCAATTCTGCTGTTCCTGGGGATGGGGACCACTGGCCCGCTCTGGTGTGGGAGGGGGCCAAAGCATCCCGCTGCATCCTGCTGCAACCCACTGCATCCCGCTGCATCCCGCTGCATCCCGCTGCATCCCATTGCATCCCACTGCATCCCACTGCATCCCACTCCCCCGCTGGCTGCTGTCACCAGGGATCAGAGGTGCTGGATAAAAGAGGTCACACCGGGCTGTGTGTGCAAGTCTGCGCTGCCCCCACTCCCGAGGCACCATCCAGAGACCCCCAGGGCTCAGCAGATGGGGGGGGACCGGGGCAGGGTGACAGTGACTGGGATGTGACTTATTCCAGGGTCTGGATGGCCAGTGGGGCTGGGGAGGCAGCTCGTCCCTCGGGGTGCCCGCTGTGCCCTGGCTGCGTCAGTGCACGCGTGTGCACACGCGTGTGCTGCTCTCCTGGAGAAAATCGGGGTTGGGGGGAGCAAGTGTTTAAAAAAAAAATAATAAAAAACGGAAGGCGATGGGGAGGGGAGGGGGGTAGGACTGAGCCGGGCGAGCGCGAGCGGAGGTTTGTGGGTAGTGTAAAGCTGTCACTGTGATTTAGGGCTGGCTGGTTAAACTGTTTTATGTTCACAGACAGTAAGTCGTAAGCAATATAAAATTTTCTGTGAAGAGATGATCTTCCCTCGTCATGCTTTATGCCATCTTTCCCAGATTGATCTCTCCTTTTTATAACCCCTCGGTGGCGCGGCGCGGCTGGGCAGGGGGAGAAAACCCCATTCTGGCCATTTGAGAAATGGCAACAGCCCAAGACCTGGTGGAGAGGGGTCTGTGCCCGGGAGGAGAACGAGGGGCTGGGGGGGCTGAGCTGTGGCTGGGGGGGACGTGGCTGCACCCCCTTTTTGGCTGTGTCAGGCTGGGGGGGGACGCGGGGTCCATGATGCTCCGTGGCCACCCAGGGAACGCGGTGAGGCATCGCTGTGTCCTGCTGCTGGGGATCATCCCTCCTGCTGTGCCTGGTGCTGCCGTGGCACGTTTTGCTGAGCCCGTGTGTGCCAGGTGGGGTGGCCATGGGTGGCCAGTGCATGCCATGACCTGGTTGTATGTCTCTCCAGCACAAGGACTCTTTTTCCTGGGGCTGCAGCCACCTCTGGCTTCCAGCTCAGGAGAGGTCGTGGTCTGTCGGAGCGGGATGGTGTTTAACCACAGCCATCACACCATGGCCCTAAATCAGGTTCCTTTCCTCCTTGTTCCCTCCGAGTTGTTGCTGCTTTTTGGAAACTGGTGGGTGGTGCTGCTCGGCTTCACCTTTGGTATTTTCTGCAGCCCTGGATCTGGGAGAAATGGTTTCACTGATGCTGTCGTTGCCGTGTCAGCGTTGTCTCGGTGTGCTCTGTGCCCTGCCTCTGGAGCGTGTCCCCATCCCCGTGGTGCTGTCACACAGACATGTGTCCCCGGCAGCAGTGGGTCCCCGAGACCCCCCCCCCCAAGGGGCACGGAGCCCGGGGGGACCTCATCAACCAGACCGGGGCCAGTGTCACCCCCCACCCCCGGCTGATTGAGCACTGAGAACATTTTGGGTAGCTGGTTGCCATGCCAACCCCCAGCTGAACCCGTGTGGGGGGCTCAGGACCCCTGTGACCCCCCAGGAATCAGCACAAAGGCATTTCACCCTCCAGCCAGGAGGATGAGGAGGGAGGAGGAAGGCAGGGGCCAAGGGAAGGGGTTGGTGATGCTGGGCTGTGTCGGATGCTGCCGGGGCTCTGTGGGGCTGGAGATCTGGCCAAGGGGCCAGGGTGGCAGATGTTCTTGTGGCACGGTAGCCAAGGGTGGGTCAGGGGTGGCCGTGGGGTTGGTGTCCCCACAGGCTGCTCCTGGTTCATGCCACAAAACCTCTGCCTGATATTTCCAAACTGTTGATGCCAGTTTTTGGAGGTCAGGTGGGCTCCGTGCTGGCAGCCCCGGGCACCCTCATGCCGGGGAGGGCTCCAGGGGTCCCGGCAGTGGTGGCTGAGCTGGGGGTTTTGGGCAAAGCAGTGGGGGCTGTGATGGGGGGGGGACAGAGGGTTTCTTCCCCCGCCGAGGTGCAGCTGCAGGTGAAATCCTCTGCCCTCTTTCTCCCAGGCGGGCCCTCCCAAATTAGATGGAAAAATGTTACACTCTCTCTGCGAAACTATTTTACAGGTGTAATTTCCATCCCTTTTCCCGATAATTAAATATTTTTTAGGTCATCCAGGTTTCTCCACCCTCTTTGCAGACCTGTCCTGGATGCCTGTGTAATTAGACAGCTCCCCGGGAAAGATGATTAAGGCGGGAGGCGGCCCCGCTGCCCGCGGCGGTTCCTGACTTCAAGCGCTTGCTCGTCCTTGAGGCCCCTCACGGGTGCCCAGGTTGGGGGCACGGGGGGGGGGTCCTGGCCCCTCGGGGGGCGACGATGGATGGAGCACCCCCCATTTAACGTCCCCAGACCTGGGGACTCGGTGGCCGTCCTCTGTTGGGACATCCAGGCAGCAGCTACCGTGGGCTTGTTGCTAAAGGGGGGGGATTTTGGTTTTTGAAAATACACACTCAAGCAATTTTTTGAGGTGGATCCTCACTAAAATGAGGGGAAAATGATGTTTTAACGCCGTGCCCTGCAAGGAAAAGGCACCCATTGGCGTGGTTTCCATCTGGGTTTGAAGCTGAGACGTCGCAGAGGAGCTGGGGGTAATGAAAGGACAATATTGTTCCCTGCTCCCGAAACGGGGAAGATTAAAGTAGCCCGGAGAGGAAAAAATGAGACGTTTGCTTGTTTTCCTGGTTCTCAGCAAAAGGATGAGACCGGACCTTCCCTTTGGGGGGAAAACAGAGGTTAAACCCCAGCATCCCAGCTGCAGCCCCCTGTGGTGGGGGGGGACCCAGCAGTGGTGGGCAGCGTGTCCCCCCCAGTGTGGGTCCCCCTCCCCTGGCTCACTTTGCTCTTTTTAGATGCACAACAGCAGAAATCTTCAGGAAGAATTAATTAAAAAGTCAGGATGCCCTGATCCCGTCGGGGTGGGCACCTGCGCGGGGGCTCCACAGTTTCACCAGGTCCCTGTTTATTTGTGGAAGGGGTGGGGGGGTCACAAGCCACAAACCTCATCTTCTTTGTGCGGGAACCCCCCGGGGGGAGGATTCAGCCCTGAAAATGTTATCTTAATCCTGAGCAAACTGGGAGTGGAAAGGTCAGTGCCCGCCTGGCCTGGGGGGGCTGAGCCCCCCCTGCTTCTGCCCGGGGGGCTCACGTTACAGCACGAGAGAAAACTGATAGCATCCTCCAGGTGTATCGCTCCTGATCCTATCTGGCATCTTTCACCCCCAAATTATACCCTAAATCCTCGCTGAACAAAGTCAGCCAGAAACGCTCTGGGCAGACCTGGCCGGGGGTGAGCTTCCTGCTGGTTTTTAGCTTTTTCTTTCCTTTCTAATTTATTGATGTGTTCATTGCCCAATTCTGGTCACTATTTGCCAGGTGGTTTTTGGTGTGTGAGGCCCAGGGAGAGCTGGTCCCAGTTTCTCAGCCAGTGAGGACTTTAGTGCTGCCCTCATTAGGTTTCAGAGTAATCGCTCTGTGGTGCTTCCTGGCTCTGCCCTCACAAAGAGCCCAGGGAATGGGTGGCCTTAGGGACAATCCCTGCCCAAACTGGTCCCGATGGGTCCCAGCTCTGCTTCCCAAACACCTTCCCCACCTCCCTTCCCCTCCGAGCGGCGGCTCCCGGGCTGCAGGATGGGCAGACGTGCCCGAGCAGGCCCGGCTCCCCGGCGGGCGCAGGCGAGCGCTTCCCCTCTGACGGCATGTTCGGGACTTGCCTCTCCCGGGACGTGTGCCACGAGGGGTGCGGGGGGCTAGTTTGGGGGACCGCAGCCGTGCCGGGGTGGGCAACCCTGCCCCTTTGCAGAGAAACCCCTGGTTTTCTCTGTAACGTGGTGCCACCCGGTCCCGGCGTCGGGCCACAGCCCGTGTCGAAGAGCCATGACTGCAGGGTGTGTGTGTGGCATCTGACACAATGATGCCCTGTGGCTTTGATATTATTTTTTTAGTGCCACCCACGGTCTGTGTGGGGATGGCAAAGCTGGTTGTCATGGCCCCTGGGTGCCCTTCACAGCGAGAGGATGCTCGGCAGCGGCTGCCCCATCCCACAGAGGACACTGTGGGGAGAAGCGCCTGTGGGCATCGCTCCCCTGGGTAGGGGGCAGCTGGTGAAGCCCCCAGGAGGGTGGTGGGGGGGGTTGTGCCACCGCCGTGGGTCAGCGTGGGGGTCCACGGCCAAATATAGCAAGTTATGTCCCGGCTGGACCCACGCTGCGTCGCTGGGAAATTCCAGTGATGCGCTGCGGCGGGCAGGGGAGGGCAGGAGGCGTTAAGGGCCGGGCTCTGTAATCAGTACCTGTAATTAGCCACTGCTCCAGATGGCCTCAAAGGCTCGGCCACCAAACACCCCGTCCCACGCTGCCGTTCCGCTCCGTGTCACACCAGCTCGACCCCTCTCAGGGGTGTGAGGGCAGCCGGGACCTGCAGCCCCCCGGGGATAAATTGGCACCGGCTGGAGCCAGGGGGGTTTATTTATTGATGAAATTCCTGTGTGGAGCTCGGGGGGATGCTCAGGGCTGGGGGGAGGGTGGGAGGAGGATGGAGTTGGGGGTTCAGGGTTGGCTGCTGGCCCAGCTGGTCCCTGCCAAGGGACTGGAGGTCGGGAGATGCCCAACTTGCCCATGGCTTGTGGTCATCCCCGGGGGAAAGGAGAGCAGCCCCCGGCTGGTTGTCAGCCCCCCCTGCTCCTCCCGGTCCTTATACCTCCGCGGCCCCCCGCTGCTGGAGGCTGGCTCGCCGTAACACCAAACTGCTGATGACATTAAACAAATTAATATGGGGTTTAAATAGCCTGCCGGGAGGCTGGTAACAGGCGGCGCGGGCCCAGCTGTCAATCCCAGATTAACGAGTGCCCGGGGTAAACTTACTGCCACTAACGACCCCAAAAGCAATACCCAGGGTTGGGGGCACTCGGACTCGGGGCATCAACCCCCACATTGGCCCTGCCCCGGTGCCAGCTGAGCCTGGGTGGGTGCAGGAGAAGGACCCATGGGGTGCCCCAGCACCATCAGCAGCATTCGGGGGGGGGGCCAACAACTTTGGGTGCGTTTCAGAGCACCAAAGTGCCAGAATTTACCCCAAGAATGCCTGCTCTGGCTGCAGCACCTGGGAAGGGAATTTGCATCTCGTGGTTTCCATCTTCGTTTTGGATCTGCTGGCGGCTGAAGGAGAGGGGCTCCTGCCCAACTCTTGGAATTGTTTGACTGGAGGGAAGTATTTAAATCCCTCCTTGTTCTCGTCTCCCTTTCAGGAGGGAGATGATTGTTTCCTGTTTTCACACGCAGCTTTTTCATCATTCCCCTCTTCAAAAAAAAGGCACCACGCCATCAAGTCATGAACCTCCCCTCCCGAGAAGCTCTAGAGGCCAAGAATTGAGCCCTCAGAAGGTGCTGAGTCCAACTGCCTCGGCGTTTGCTCACGAATACGATGGGGAGGGCAGCAGATCCTGGTCAGGGGGGACTGGGACAGGCTGCCCACGTCCACCCGAGTCACCCCACGAGGAGATGCGGTGCCTGGACCGAACTCTGTGCTTTTCCAGCACCTGGGGCTGGGACAGAGCGGGGCAGGGACACGGGGCTGCCCCTGTCCCCATGGGGCCACGGTGATGGGTGCTCCGGGGTGGGATGGGAGGCTGGAGCTCTCTCGTGTGTGTGGTGGATGCAGCGATGGGGAGTTCATGCTGTCTCCATGGTGAACCCCAAAAGCCAAGAGATGTACCGGTGACCAGAGGGGGACGCGTGGCCGGTGTGTGCAGGACGTGCTCAGTGAACTGGGGAAAGGAGGCTCACACAATTTGGGGGGGGTGGTCGGCCCAGCCACATCCCACCAGCGTGTGTGTGTGTGTGTGTGCCCGTGCACACAAGTGGGGGGGTTCGGGGAGACTTACCCAAGGGGGGCTGGAGAGGAGTTGTGGCCACTGTGTCCCCTCCCTGAGCAGACCCAGCACAGGGACATCTCTGCGGGTGCTGCCCGACCACGGCCACCCCAAAACAACCCCCCTCAGAGGGGGGGGTCCCAGGCACTCAGCTCTGGGGGGGTGCAGACGAAGCCAGTCGTGGGGTCCCTCCTCCGCGCTCAAAGTTCCTTTGCTTGGGGCTTCCCTCCGCGCTCGGTTGGGGGAGAAAAGGGCTCTGCCGGGGGGCTGGTAGGGGGGGGAGACAGACCCCCCCCATATTGCCACGGTGATACCCCGCACCTTCGGCGGGGCCGGCCGCGGGGGCGAGGGGCCCGCACCCCCCGGCGGCACCAAGCTGCTAATTAGGGGGTGCGCGGCGGAGCGGGGGCTGCAGGCGAGCCCGCCCTCCCCTCTTTGCCCTCCCTCCCCTCTCTCCCTGCCCCCCC
>NW_015091149.1:684034-685979 GCF_001431845.1 Calidris pugnax
GGGTCCGGTGGGGCTGGGGGACGAGGAGCCGGGCGCTGCCGCCGGTGCGGGGTCGGTCCCGCCCGCACGGAGCCGGTTGGAGCGTTGTACCGGTAGCGGCGCTTTTGTGGGGTGACTTGAGCTTGAGAAAAATGGAAATAAATCAAGGTACGAGTTGTTCTTGAAAGAGAAAAAACATAGCTAATCCTTTCTTATTTCGTGGGGAGCTCTGCGAGGGTTATTGGGGGGGGTGTGTGGGGGGTGCACCTTTTCTCCCCGTTGCAATTTTGGCCACGGACTTAACTCTTAACGCTGAAAAATTGAGATGGATGATTTACTGCTGGCAAAGAGCTTTAGGAGCGCGCGGTGCTCGGGAGCAAGGGGCTGGGAGCAGACTCAGCATCAAACCCAAAGATTTGATTCACCTGGGGGGTCCCCATCCTGCTCCCATCAGGGCTTCAGCAGGTTAAATAGTCCTAAATCTGTTTTTCTTCTCTCTGAGCGATTCAGGTCGTTTCCATTCTTTCTTCTCATCCTGCCCAAAAAAAGCCCTGTAGAGCTGTTCTTTTTCTTTGGGTGAAGGGAGCCGTGTACCCTACACCCACAAAATGGTCCCTCCCAGCCCAGGCACACACACGCAGCCTGTTTCTTCCCCTCTCAGCCTGCTAATCCTAATTACTTACGGGATTCAAGCTGAGTTTGATTCACTGCATCCTATTGATTTTTTTTTTTCCCAGAGCTGCAAAAAGAGGAAGAAACAGGTCGCGCGCTGACGGGGCTCTATTTTGCCCTTGCTCTTCCTTTGGGGGTCAGCTCCGACTCGTGTTTCTGCTGCACTTGCAAGGAGAACGTTTGATGCTTTTTTTGTGTGAAACGAAACTGGGGGGAGCGTGACCTTTTGCAGGAAAGGCTGGGAAAAGCTGGCGGGGGGTGCTGGGGGTGCTTTGCTCTGGCTTCAGCTCTCTGTGGCTCACGGAGTGGAGCCGAGGTGGTCAGTGGAGCGTAACCGCTGCCCCTGGACCCGCAGTTTTTGGGCTGGTGATTTTGGAGCTTTTGTTATTATCAGCATTAAGTTTCCATCAGGCTCCTGGGGATGGAGCATCGCCCTCGGCTGCCTGTGCTGGGCAGGGGTTGGGGGGGTCCAGCAGGTCCCTGCGGGGAGCGGTGCTGGTTCTCTCCATGTGTGTACACACGTGTGTGGTGTGTACATACATGTGCGATGGGCACATACGTGTGCGTGTCTCCGTGGGGTATCGCAGACGGGTGTTTGCTGCTGCCGGAGCGGCCGGGCCGGGGAGATGTGGACGTTATTGAACTGGCACCTCTGACAGGGCTCCTCCAGGCGCTGGTGACGTTGGAACCGCGTCGTCCCCCCCCTCCGTCCCCATCTCCTGGGGCTCACTTCAATTTTTCTGATAGTTTGAAACACGGTCTTTTCCCCGTGAGCTGTCTTCCCCCGTAGCTCTGGAACGTGTAACGCTATCAGGGTGTTTATCTGGAATACTTGTTAGGCAAAGCAGGTTTAAAAAAAAGAAAAAAAAACTAAGGAAAAAAAAAAACCAACAAACCAAGCTTGCTTTTGGCCTTGTGCTCTCAAATATGTAGGAAATGTTGTAAAACCACTAAAGCTTCCATTTTGAGCCTGTGGAACCAGGGGGTCGGGGGTGCCAGGGTCGGAGCGGGAGTGGGGTCGTGGTGCTCTGAGCAGGGAGAGGGGGTGGTTGTTCCCTGCGAGGGTTAAACACCCTGTGCCCCCCCTCCCCATGTTCTAACAACCCCCCCTCCCCATGCACCCCTTCAAAGAACAGTGGGAACTCGGGGTCACCCAGATTTGCCTTCGTTTGCAGGGGTGGGACCACACGTGGGTCCTGATGCTGTGAGTTTGCTGTTGTTAATTGGCTGCTTAATGAGGCTTTCTGCCCTCTCCGTGGCTGGGGGGGGGGCGGTTAAAGGGGATGGGAGCCTG
>NW_015091149.1:685989-705733 GCF_001431845.1 Calidris pugnax
GGGTGGGGGCCTTCCACCCCCCCCCCCCCACTCAGACCTGGGTCTGGCTTTGGGGATCCTTCATCAGATGATGGGACTGAGCTTTCCCGAAGGTTGTTTTGGGTGAATTTCCCCTGTAAATGCAGCAGTTGTTTTTATTGCCAGGGGCTTGCTCTGAGAAATGGCCTGGGGAAAACATCTGTCCCCTGCTTTCAACTGTGAGCGACACCCCCAAGGGGGGGGGGGGGGGGGGGGTCAGCCTTCCCTTCCGAGTATTTTTAGACCAAACTGTCATCTAATCTTGACCTCCAGTCTGATGTGGGCTAGAAAATATCACTGCCTTTCCAGCATCAAGCCGAGGGTGTAATTCACAAATTTTTTTTAGACCTTTTTTTTTTATTTCTCCCTCCCCTGGCAGGAGCCCTGGGTTCCTCACAGGTATTTTGAGCCAACGTGGAGTTTTTTTGAAGTTTCTGCGGGGATGATGCTCCCCAGGGGCTGGTGGTGGCTGCGCTGCCGGTGCCGGGGCTTTGATGCCCCATTCCAGCACCCGCCTGATGTCCTGGAGCTGGTGATGACTCCAGGGGTTGGGCATTTCACAGGTTGCTTTTTTTTAATCTTTTTCTGAGCGGGATGCTGGGAGGAGTGGGCTGCCTGTTCCCACTCTTCTCCGAAGTGATGATATTAGCACGGCCCTGGGTAGGAGGGGCGGAAATTACAGTGAAATACTAGCGGTAGGGAATAAAAATCTAATTAAAAAATAATGACAGATGTGTGTCTGGTTCCAAACCCCAGGCATGGCCAGGCTGGCCCAAGGGGAGCTGCTGGCAGGATGGGTGCTGTGCTTGGGGCTCCTGGGAACGGCAACGGGGGCACAAAGATTGGGGTGGGGGGGGAGGCAAAGGGCTGTGACCTTGTGGGGGGGAAATGGAGATGGATTGGGGTTTGAGAGTCTCAGCCCCCAGTGATTCGCACCCCGAATGCAGTCAGGACCCGCTGCAGGTGGGGTGATTCCCCCTCGCCCCCCACTTACAGCACCAGGAGGGATTGCCTGATGCCCCGTGTGATTTCACTGCTGGGGGGGACACTGGGGACAGCCGTGACACTGTCCCACGGGGTGGTTTGGGCCTCACCGTGGTGGTCTGCGTGCATCGCTGTGGGGATGGGATGGCCACCAGCCCTGAGCCTGGCTCTGCCACCGACCTGCTGGGTGGCCTTGGCCATGTCACTTATCTTTCTGAGCCCATCCATCCCCTCAGGGCCAACAAGGGCCAGCCCAGCCCCGGTGTGCGAGGGAGGCACCTGCCTTCAGGTGCTTCAATAATAGAAATCATTAATTTTCACTGCTAATGGAGGAAACGCTGCGCTATGAAAAATGTGCGTTGGCTCAGAGGCAATTGAAAAGGCTGGGAGAGACGGGAGCCCCTTAATTTGTTCCAAATTGGTTATTTCACTGGAACGGTGAGAAAGCATCAATTTGAGTATCTTTTTTCCCCTTTTCATTTCTGTCAGTCGTTCCCTGGCCATAATGAATTGGACTCGGCTGTAATTTTTTATGATTTAAATGATGCTCGGAATAAAGGCTGAACTAATCTGGGGCTCCAGTCTCTCTCCCCCCACTCAGCTCCCTGTGTTTTGGAAGGACCTTGACCCCTCAGGAGAAGGTGATGGTGGGGAGGGAAGGAGGGCAGGAATTTGGGGAGCAGAGCCCGGGTCGGTGTTTAACACTCACTGCCCCGGGTCAGGATTAGCCCTGCTTCTTTCTGAGCTCCCTGGTACCTGTCGGGGGGATCAGCGGGGTCTGGGCCGGGATGCTGAGCCCGTGGGGGGCTGGATAGGGGCTCTGCAAGGGGGGGGCATTGCTGGGAATTAAAATCCGAGGGGAGGCAGGCTTGATGCTTGTGGCCATGGGGAGGAAAAGAGGCTTGATGAGCAAGATGTGCGTCCAGTTTTGCCCCCCAGAAAGCATTTATTTCACCAGTTGGGCAGGGTTATGGCTCCCGGGAGCTGGATGTGGCTGTGTTGCCTCTCGGGGACCAGGGACATGAGCTGGGAGGGAGCCTGGGGTGGGAGATCACCCTGTCCCTGTTCCTGCTCCTGCTCTTTGCCAAAAGGGCTTTGCCCTTCTCGGCTGCTCCGTGGCAGAGCAGGAACCGGCCCCATCCGATGGGAGCAGCCTTAGCCCGGAGCTGGGGTCACTGGCGGGGGAGAAATGAACATTTTCCCCCCCTTCTCCTCAGCCCAGACGAATAATCCTGTCCGTGGCCATGCCCCCGAGTTTGCAGGGATGTCATCTGAGTTTATTTCAAGGCTTGTTCCCTGCCAGCTCGAGTCACGCAGCAAAAGGTTGTGAGGAGGCTGCGCAGGGGAGGGAGGCGCGAGGCAGCCTCCTGGGAGCTGGGGGGACTGGGGGTCCCCGTGCCAGCCACTATGGGGGGGCTTCTTCCTCCAGCAGCACCCCATGGTCACCTCTCTGTGTCCTGCTGCCCATCCAGGTCCCTTCGCAAGGACCTGAGTGAGCCCCTGTGCCCGCAGCGGTGCTGGAAGGGCACTGGCAGAGAGGAACACCCCCCAGTCCTGAGCACCCAGGGAGAGCTGGGACACAGCAGGGAAATATTGGGGTCCCCCAGGATGTGCCCCATCCCCTTCCCCAAGCCGGGGTACCCGCTCATCCCTGTGACCCCCCCGGTCTCTGTGCAGCGATGCTGCCAAACAGCCGATCCCCCGGGATGAGCCAGCGCTGCCTGATCTGGTTGTGGAACAGCCCCGGGGGGGCTGCGGGGGTATTTTTAATTTGTCTGAGCTGACAGGGTGCTGAGCAGTGTCTGTGGCACAGGGGGACGGCTCTCTTCTCCGCCAGACACGGCTCCTCGCAGCCCCCGTCCTCCGCCACACGCGGCTGAGAGGAAATCGAGCTGTCACCATCTCAAGGGTGGCAGTGGTGGGGGGCAGAGCCTGGCAGTGGGGCTGGGGCTGTGCATCATCCCTCCCCCTGCATCCCACCCCCTGCACCCTTGTGCCTTCCCTCCCCCCAAAATCTTCCCTGTGCAGAGCTGGAGTGTCCCCAACCCATCCCCATGCGATGGAGGGGAGGGGGTGGTTGGGGGAGCCTGGCACCCCAGGGTGGGCTGTGAGGGGCCGGGGGTCTCCGGGGTCAGTGCCAGCAGCTCCCCTTCCCTGAAAAGCCTGAGTCGTTCCCCAGAGCCTGGGTTAAAGCCGAGCAGGAAAACAAAACCTCTCCAATTTGTTTGGACTCGGGGATTTAATATTTTCTGGGGTGACATGTCTGGGGTCCCCAGGTTCCCTGGCTTCATGTCAATGCGGTGAAAAACCCGTGGGGAAACCCCATCCTGGGGCGTAGGGGTGAAGCTGGCAGGGTCTGTGTCCCCGTGTCCCCGACAGGAGCGATGTCCCTGGGGTCTGGTGGGGCCATGGAAGGTGCGGGCTCCAGTGGAAAGTGTGGCTCATGGGGCAGCCCTCGTGCCCCGGTGATGAATGTGCTCGTGCAGACACGGCACCTGCCCCCCCGGGTGCTCGAGCCATGTCCCCAGGGGGGAAAAATAGCAATGATCGAATCAAACCAAGGCTCCTGCACAGGGGGAAAGGGAATTATTTCCATTTCAGCTCCTTTAGGAGGGGCATCTGACGTCCTGCAGGGATGCAGGTGCTTGCGAGGGTCAGGGACATCCTGCCAATGCTGCCCAAGATCCAGGTTAAAGCTGGAGTCTTTAAAAAATGTAACTTTATGGAGAAAAAAAATAAAAGGGCCATTAAAAGGCTGTTTCAGGTGGGATGTTTCAACCTTAGTCCCACGAGTGCATTTGGTGCTGGTGACAGCGGAGGGGAGGGTGGGCAGAGAGTGCTTTTGCCAAATCCACCTGTTTTCCAGGACTTTGCCTGGGGCTCCGGGGGGGCTCCCCGTTCCTCTGCTCCAGGCTCGGTGGCTTTCCCAACAGTTTGGGGCAGGAGAAGCCCATGGGGTTGGACCCGGCTGCTCACTTTGGGAACTGGGGGGGGGAAAAGTAGGACCCAAGGTCCTGCTGGTGGGTCCCAGTGCCGGGGCCATGAGGATCGGGTCAGTCCCAGCCCGCAGGGCCACGGGGACCAGTGACCTTTGCAGTCCTGCTCGGGATGCGAGTCAGGGAATTTGGCATCCTTCTGCCTGAAAACTGATTAAAAAGGCTAAATCCTCCTTTCTCGCTTGCATTAGCACAAGAATAAATAGTGCATATTTTCACCCCTGGGAGCCCGTCTCTAGTTTCACCCAGCTCCTGTTCGCATTAGCCCTGGGCTGGGGTGGCCGGGCAGGAATGTCCCCAGCTCAGGAAGAGCCTCTCGCCCCGGGACATGTGGAGGAGCCCAAAGAGAGGAATTCACTGAGGGGCTGCGTCCCCTCCCTGGTGCGGAGGAGCCAGTCGGAGCCAGGTACAATGCAGCCCCTAATCCCGGCACATACCGAGGGGCCGCGGACCTTGTCGGGGCCGGTCTCAGCACCGGGAGTGGGGGGAGTGGGGACCTAGAGCATCCTCTGGAGTGGGGACCTAGAGCATCCTCTGGCACCCGGGCACCCTGTCCCTGCTGGGGGGCTGGGGAACGGGTGGGATGTTGCCGTCGGGGGCTCCCATGGACACCAGCGCTTTTGGGGATTTTTGTGTTCTCAGCAGACTTGTTTGAGGGAAAGCAAAGGTAGCACAAAATCCTGTTTTTGGAAGAAGCTGAGGGGGTCTAAATGTCACCTGCATTTAGCGCTAAAAAAAAGGGTTTTTTTGGCATGAGTGGAGCCCCAGGCTTGTTTGGGACCCTAGCAGAGGGGCTGGGTGCCAGGCATGGGGGCCAGTCCCAGTCCAGGAGCGTGGTCCAAGTCCCGTGGAGGGTCTGGACCCCTTTGGTGGAGCAACTTGTGCCCGTGGGCAGGGATGGGAGCTTGTGGGGTGCTGGGGTCCGGGCTCTGCCTGAGCCCCGAGACACCCATCCCGGCTGGACACGGGCACTTCTGCAGCTCAGCCCTCAGCCAAGGGACGGGGACTAGTGGTCCTGGGGGGCCAGGAGGTGGGCACCCTGATGCCCATCACCTCTGCTCTCCTCACACCATGGGGGGAAGATGTCCCAGTGGGCCAGCAGCATCCATAGGGCTGCTCCCCTTCCCTAGGGGTCTGAACCCATTGCTTGGCTACCGTGGCCACCATCCCCGCCGTCCCCGTGGCCAGGCCACAGCCACGCGGCCTTCCCCCATCCCGGCCACCGCTAGTGGCCACTGCCGCCGTGGGCTGCCGGGAGCATCGGCGGAGCCAGACAGTCCTCGCCGCAAGATGGCTGCTCCCGTGCTCCCGTGAGCGCGGGCGGCAGCCGCAGGCTTTGTTCCCGCAGCCGCCACGCTCGGGGCCGGTGGGACACTGAGGGGGGGGCCACCAGGGGCAGGGGGGTGCCCACCACCGCTCCCTGCCTCCCCCCTGCTGCCTTCCTTTTTATTTTTATTTTTTTTTATTTTTTTTTTAACTGGCTTTGCATTGTTTGGCAGGGATTTGTTTGTTTTTTTTTTTTTAATTAGGTTTTTGGTTTGGTTTTTTTTTTTTTCCTATTTAAAAACCAAAATCTGGGAAGTTTGCAAGCCCCCCCCTCACCCCAAGGCTTTATGGCAGCCTTTCAATGGTACGTATGTAGGGGGAGGGCGGGCGTGCGGGGCCGGGGGGGCACGCAGGGCTGGGTGCTGGGCTCGCATGCTGCTCCACTCGCCCTCACCCGGGTGGGCAATAGGTGGCCAGTGGCCGGTAGCCAGGGCTGACGCAGCCGGGTGCGAGGGTCAAAGCAGTGGCCAGTAAATCCTGCCCAAACTTCCCCGCAGGGAGAGCTGCTGCCCCGACGGGGGGAGCCGTGGGCTGGTGGGGGTACGGCAGTGACACCCCCCACTCCTGAGCCCCCTCCCGGGTCCCTGAGGAAACACGGTGTGGCTTTTTTGGGGAGCGAGGTGCAGGGTGAAGGGTGCCTGGGGCTGGTGCACGGCAGCGCTGCGGGGGTGCAGGACACGGTGCCGTGGTGCATCCCCGCTCCAGCCCGAGCTCTCCCAGCCCCGCACACCCCACACACTAAAAACACTTCTTTTTTTTTGTCATTTTTCCCCTTTCCAAGGTAGCAGGTTTTGCTGGAGCGAGTGCTTGGGCTGGGTGCAGGTAGGGACGGGTTTGGGAGCAAATGGGGTCGGTGACAGGGAGGGAATGAAGGAAACCACCCCCCCACCCCCCGGGGCTGTGCATCGTCCTGGTGTCAGCCAGGACACGGTGAGCTCGACGTCTGCCTGGTGTGGGCATCGGGGCAGGCTGGGCACATCAACCATGAGCGAGGCTCTCGACGGTGGCAGAGCTGTCCCTGCTGCTTGGTGGCTCCCACGGCCACCTCCTCTGCTTCGGGGACGAGTCCCGAGCCTCGTAGGGGCACAGTGGGGACATGGGTGCAATCCCAGCCCTGGCAGAGCCCGTGTCCCCAGGGAATGTCTGACGGGTGCTGGCAACAGCAGAGGAAACCCTGAGACCGCCGTTATGAAGGCTCAGTTTGGGGTTTCAATCCAGTTCATGGAAGAGCGTAGGGAGGATCGGACTGAGTGGGGTTTGAGTATGGGGAGGGAGTTCAGAGGATGCTCAAATGCTTCAGGTGCCGGGTTTATCCATGTGTGTAAGCGCTTTGGAGCCTTGGGAGCCCTGGCTGGAGCGGGCCCTGGCTGGGCTGGGTGCTGGCAGCAGAGCGTGGGCACGGGGCACAGAGTGGCTTTGGCAGTTTCCTGGGATGGAGACAAGCAAGGGATGAAGGAAAACACACCCGGGTGCATGCAGCCCCCAGCACGTGTTCCTGAGCTGGCCTCCAGCTCATCCTCCTCCGGCTCCAGGTCTCTGGCAGTCACTGGTGGCAGCGGGGGCTGCTCCTCGGGGGCTGAACACTCGTTTCCAGCCCTTTGGTTCAATGGGGGTTCCAGCATCTGGAGGGTCTGGTGTGATGGGGAGCGTGTTGAGGTGTCCCCGTGATTCTGAGGAGGACCAGGCGTGTGTGCCGGTCCCTCCGCCGACACCCAGAGCTGCTGGTGACACCAGGGCTCAGTGGGATCCCCCGCACGGTGCCGGGGGTGTCACAGAGCCCTCAGCCACCACGGTGCAACCGCAGCGCTTTGTTAGGGGGCAGGAGCAAACGATGAGCGCAGGCTGGGGTTTGCAGAGCCCTAATCCCTTTCCCTTGTGTCTCTTTCATCTCCAGTCGAACCAGGAGAGTTGTAATAGACCTTCTTACTAAATTAAATGTAGAGGCTGCTCCTCCAAGGCACGTCTCAGTTCGAGCGTAGTGTTTGATTTCCCAGCCACAGCAATATGGTGCCTCCAGGGAAAAAGCCAGCTGGGGAAACTTCCAATTCCAATAAAAAGTGTAAGCGCTATTTCAATGAGCACTGGAAGGAAGAATTTACTTGGCTGGAGTTTGACTATGAGAGGAAACTCATGTTTTGCATAGAGTGTCGGCAGGCGCTGGTGAAGAACAAGCACGGTAAAGCGGAGAACGCCTTTACCGTGGGCACGGACAACTTCCAGCGCCATGCCCTGCTGCGGCACGTCACCTCCGGCGCCCACCGTCAGGCGCTGGCGGTGAACCGGGAGCAGCTGGCCTTCGAGACCCGCGTCCACCACGGCCACCCGGAGCTGCGCTCGGTCATCAAGGTGGAGGTGAACCCGGCGAAGGTGGCCGTCCTCACCACTGTCTACTGGATGGCGAAGGAGGAGATCCCGGAGGAGAAGTGCTCCTCCCTGCTGGACTTCCAGAAGTTCAACCTGTGCCAGGCGCTGCTGGCCTCCGAGCACAGCGAGTTCTACCACCCCAGCAGCATCAGGGAGATGCAGGTGTGTATGGAGGGCTGGGGGCTCTGCGCCTGGGGCTGATGCTGGGGCTGGGTGGTGCCGTGGGGCTGCTGCACCCACCACCTTCATTGGGACAGGGTGGGTGCCTGCTCCTCACTTCCCAGTGCCCCTTCCAGCATCTCCAGCACCCACTTGGCTTCGTTTCATGTGCTGCGTGTGTGAACCCGAGCCTTAAGCAGGAGCTCCCACCCCCTGGGCCCCGATAAATACCTCACCGGGGCCAGAGTTGTCTTCAGAGCAGGGATCTCTGGATCCTGCTGGTGGCACAAGGCCAGGAGCACAGAAGCTGGGTGCCCCAGGGGCTGGCAGGGAGCTGGTGTCCCTGTCTCAGGGCAGAGCGGGGGTTGAGGTCGTTGGGTGCCGGGGAGCACCCACAGCCTCTGCGTCAGCGTTTGCTGATGGACAGACCTCTGTCCCCATCCTTGGACAGGTAAATGTACCCCGTGGCACCAGGACACGTCCTGATGTGCTTGGGACCACCAGCTTGGTCCACACAATCAGGCTGAGCTGGGGCGAGCTCTGGTCCCATGGGGGAGCCAGGCGATGCTCCTCTTCTCTGGGAGTTTTGGTGGAAACTGAGAGTTCCTCCACGTTAAACGTTAACGCGGCACTTTCTTGGTGTCATTCCCCGGTTTGACAGACCAGGAGAAGGTGATGGGGTCCATCAAAGGCACCTCAGGCTCCTGGTCACACGTATGGTTCCAGAGAGACAGGGAGAGCAGGAGCATCCTCTCCCGACCGAGCCTGCCAGGCTGCTTGGGGGATGAAGGCTCAGGAGTTAAATTAGCACACGAGCACTGTGGGTTTTTCCTCTTTTGCCCTCAACTGAGTGATCAGAAAGATCAAGTAGCCGGAGAGTTTAGAAAGGATTTTCTTAATTTTACAAACGCTTCATGCCTGTTAAAATCAAATTAAATTTTTAGCGAGCCTTGGCCATTTGCCAAGGCTTTTTTTTTTTTTTCGATCTCTAAAGAGCCTTATTTTGCTGCAGATAGACTAAATCCGCTAATTAGATTGCTCAGCCTGAAGTGCTACCTACGGCGTTCACACACGCACCCAGGAAGTTTTCCCTTCAAACCGGGGCGTTTGCCTGAGACGGGGAAAACGCAGCAGAGAAGGAGGAGATGCCAGAAGGTTTTGGTGCTGCTGCTGCTGCCCCTGCATGGCTGCCCGCACAGCACGGAGGCTATGGCTGAAGTTTGAGCCCGGGCAACGGGTTGTTGGCTCGTTCCTGGCATGGGCAGGGTCTCGGGGGGCCGGGGGCTCAGTGCTGCCCTGGTACCCTTTGGTCCCACTGAAGCCGTGGGGCTCTGACCCCCAGCTCAGGATGGGGACCCCTGGACTTTCTGCAGCTTCACCCTGTGCCTGGGCTGCAGGCTGGGAGCGGGAGGAGACGGTGTATTTGGGGGGAAAAAAAGGGATTTCCAGCTTGTGTGTGCGTTGTATTTACAGCCTATTTCAGGGCTTCTCTCTACTGGGGACCCCGCGCCGCTCTTGGGGTGATGTGAGGGGGGGAGCCGTGCCGATGGCGTGGCTCCGGGTGCTCTGCGTCTCCCCCGGCTTTGGGAGTTGATCTGTGTTTCTCTTTCCCCCCCCCCACCCCGACCACCACCACCACCATCACCTGCCCCCCGGCACCTCCTCCGCCTGCCCCAGGCAGCCATCGCCAAAGTCCTGCACAACGAGCACAGGCACAGGATCAAAGCCTCGCCGTTTGTCGGGCTGGTGGTGGACGAGACGGTGGACGTCCTGGAGCACCGCAGCCTGGCCGTGTTCACCACCACCGTCTCCCCCTGCAGCGGGCAGACCTCCGCCACCTTCTTGGGGAGCTTCGAGCTGCCCGCCGGGGAGGCCTCCACGGTGGCGGGCAAGGTGGGCGAGGTGATGCGCTCCTTCGGCATCCCCACCATGAAGATCACCTGGCTCAGCGCCGACAGCGCCTCGCTGGTGGCCGAGCGGCTGAGCGGGGTGGGGACCGCCTTGACCTCCCTCTGCCCGCTCCTCATGGAGATGCACTGCCTGTCCCACGGCAGGTCCCTGCTGCCAGCCGAGAGCATCGTCAGCATTGAATACCTCCAGAAATACGAGACCACTGTGGACGCCGTGTACAGGCTCTACTCCAGCTTCAGGGGGGAAAGCAACGGCCTGCAGGAGCTGCGGAGTGTCCTGGACCTCTGTGAGATAGACCTTGGGAGCCCCAAAGCCATCCACTGGACTTCTATTTTCCCAGCTGTGGAAGCCATCGATTCCTCGTGGCCCACGCTGGTGCTGCTGCTGGAGAGCGAGGCAGAGCGGTCACCGGTGGCCCATGGCCTCTGCGAAGAGCTCAAGAAGTTCCAGTTTGTGGCCTTCACCAAGATCCTCCTGGATGTCCTCCCCATCTTCCAGAAACTCAGCCGCTTCTTCCAGATTGAGGACTTTGACCTCTCCATCCTGAAGCCCATCGTCTCTGCCACGGCCACCACCCTGCAGGCCCAGAAGAGCACCAGTGGCCAGAACCTTCAGGAGTTCCTCAACGAGATGAATGAGCACCCGCGGGATGACCGGGAGGGCGAGAGCCGTCTCTACTACAAGGGCGTTGAGTTGGCCAACTGCTCCAAGGTGCACCTGAAGCACTTTGAGCACCTGAAGGAGAGCTACCTGGAGAGCGTGCGGGGCAACCTGCTGGACAGGTTCCCCAGCAGCGTCCTGGAGGCCATCAGCTCCTTCTCTGCCATCTTCAACCCCAAGTGCTACCCCCAGTCTTTGGAGGACATTGGCAGCTATGGGGTCAGTGAGTTGAATTTCCTCCTGCAGGCCTACTCCCGGGTGGTGGTGAGCGAGAGGGCCCTGAGCGATTTCCCCCTCTTCAAGCGGATCGTCTTCAGCCTCAGCCAGCTCTCCTTCAAGGACCTCTGCGTCAAGCTGGTCTACAGCAACTCTGAGATGCATGAGCTCTTCCCGGACTTTGCTGCCCTCGCAGCCATCGCCCTGGCCTTGCCGTTGGGCTCGGTCCTTGCTGAGAAGATCAGCCGAGGCCGGGAGCTGCTGAAGCGTGGACGGTCACACCATGCAAAGGACGAGGGGCTCTCTGACCTCATGAAGATTGCCATCGACGGGCCGGCCATCAGCGAGTTTGACTTTGCGTTGGCCATCGAGTACTACGAGAGCATGAGGGAGTCGGGCTTCATTGTGGCGCAGGTGAAGTGAGCGGTGGCCGGTGAAGGCAGAGCCCTGCGGGCAGGGAGCCAGGTCCTGTGGGCACCTCCAAGGCCCCACTTGATGCCACCTTTCCCCTTCACTGGTCACCGCTGAGGCCGGGTGGCCGCTGGTGCATGATGACCTGCTCCACGCTGGGAAGAGGAAATAGGATCCTTCACGAAGCCATGCTGGTCCCACAACCATCCCTCCCTCCTCCCCCAAACGTCTGTCTGAATTGGCCGTTAGTTTAAAATCTTGGGGCCACCTGAAATCCCACATCCCAATGAGGTTTGTTTTCAAGGGTTTGTTGTTATTTTGGTTTTGGGAGAGGAAGGCAAATCTTCTCTTGAGCTCAAACATCACGTTGCCTTTGCACAATTATACCCAGCAGCTTTTCCTTAATACTCTGCAAAAATATCTGATTTTTTTGTTGGTTTGGAGCCTCGAGAACGAATGCAGAAGAGGCGGTGCATCTTTCTAGCTCGGTGGCAAACCCTGAAATGCCTGGCGGTGTCTTGTTGGTGTTCTGTGCACACAGCACAGGGTATTTTTAGCAGTGGCATCAAGTCATGATCATTTCAAGAGCAAGAGATTTAGAGAATGACACTGTAATCAATGAGGAAATAGTAACTTTAAAATGCATCATTGTGTATATATGTGTATGTGTGTATATATATAAATATATATATAACTATATATATATTAAAAAGGTCTATCTTAATTTTCCTAGTGTTTAAAGATATCTAAAAGGACTTTTTTTTTTGCAATGACAGAATAAATTATAAGCAGGGGTCCAAAAATAATAAGTAGTGAATTCCTGGTCTTTTCAAAGCGGCATCACACACCTGTGTCCCCTTTGCCCTCTGAGCTCTCTGCGACCTTGAGAGAGTCTTCTAACGTCCGCTTTTGGGACAAACCCCAGCTGTTCACCTTGGGTTTTTACCTTTTTAAGCATCCCCCGACCCCGCAGCGAGTGGAGCCGTCGGGAGCCCTTGGAGCTCGTGGTGGAGTTGGTGGGGCTGCACGGCGTGTGGGGGCTGGCGTGGGGGCTCCTCCGGCGTTAACTGGGAGGGGTGGTTTCTTCAGTGCTGTCGGGGTGGGTGAGGAGACCCTTCTGACTGATTTTAATCTGCAATAAAGCCGAGGCAGCAGCCTGAAGCATCACGTCGGAGGATGCTCCTTAACCCTCAGCGCGGTGTCCTCCCGCAGGATTTGGCTCCGCTCCTTCCTGGGGTAAGTTCACGCTGTCCCGTGGACACAGGGTGATTTGACCCCACCATCCCCAACTCTGGTGGTCCCCATTGCTCCTGTAGCGTTGCCTCGTGCTGTGGCAACACAGAAGGGCCGTGGGGTCCTGGGCTTGGTGCTCCCTCCCTCCCTACCTCTACCCTGGACCTTCCTCCACCCCAGCCCTGGTTTATGGAGCCCTCCCAGCTCTGGGGGCAGCCTGGATGGCCCAAGGGGCTGCACAGCCCCAGGTCCAGTACTCGGCTGCCTCCCCTGCTGGGGTCCCCCCATCTCTCCCAGGAGGGGGTTGCCATCTGTCTGACCCAGTGGTATCACACCCCGGGTCCCCATGTTGGATACGTGGGTGGGACGGGGTGTTTGGGGGTGCCTGGTGGTGCCTCACAGGCTCCCATGGGCACCCTGTGCCCTGCGCCTGTGGGGAAAGGGGGATTTCTGTCCTTGGGGCTGGTGGCAGGTGACCACTGATGGCCCAGAGTCCGTGTCCTTCCAGGGTGGAGGAGGTGGTTGGATGATGAGGGTCCTTGGGTGGAGGCTGCTCGCCCATAAGCTCCTCTCGGCTCAGGCGTGTGGTTCTCAGCGTGCCCTGGTCCCCTGAGCTGGGCTTTGCTGGGGGCTACTGGGCTAACTGCTTGTGGGGGAGGTGGCTGTGGCACGCTGGAAATGGAAGGATTTAGCAGGATGATGCTCGTGGCTTGCACGATCCTTGTGTTCCATGGGGTGCTGGGGAGCAATGGAAGCGCCGGAGCGGGTTGCACACAACAGCTCTGCACCTCAGGGGGGGTTGTCCCTTCCTTTCTGTGGGGGTCTGGTGGGGCTGGGGGTGCTGGAGGGGCTGCACTCAGCCGAGGCCAGTCCTGCTGTGGGGGCTGCTGGGGTCAAGGAGCCAACCTACCATGCCAGGGCATCCCCAGCCTCGCTGTGTGGGGCCAGCAGATCTGCTGTGTGGTGGTCCAGGTTGGGTTTGTGGGGTCTGGTTGCTTCAGGAGTCCAATGCGTGTCCAATCCTGTTACTGGTCTGGACCCCACGCAGCACTGGGGCAGCTCCGGTCGTGCTCCAGCGTTGTCACTGGTCGCTGTTCCACTTCTCCTGCCAGCAGCCCTTGGCACCGGGGGACTGCGCACACGTTTCCCAGAGAGCCTCCTGGAAGGAGCTGGAGCACGTTCAGCCCGTGCTTGGCCCGAGACAAAAAAGCTTTAAAGCCCTGGGTAAGGAATTTGAGACACCACCAAAATTTGCCGCCAACACCTACCGACTGGGAGGGAGCCAGGCTGCCTCCCTGCGAATAAACAGCCCCGTCTCCATCTGCCTGGCGCAGACCCTGCGCCAGATGCTCCTGCGAGGCAGCCGGCGTCTGCGGAGACGGGTCCTTGGCAGATTCTCCTGTTGGTATGAAAACCCCCAGCGTGGTCCCTGCCGCCTGCAAAGGTGTTTCTGGGAGGTTGGCACACACGGCGCGTTGCTCTGCTCTGCCTCGCAGAGAAAACCCTCCGTGGACCCGCGTGTAGGGGGTTGGTTCAAGGTGATTCAAGGATTGGAGCATCTCCCTGATGAAGAAAGACTGAGAGAGCTGGGACTCTTTAGTCTGGAGAAGAGAAGGCTGAGGGGAGACCTTATTAATGCTGACAAGTATCTCAAGGGTGGGTTGAAGGAGGAGGGAGCCAGACTCTTTTCAGTGGTTCCCAGTGAGAGGACGAGGGGCAACGGGCACAAGTTGGAACAGAAGAGGTTCCACTCAAATATGAGGAGAAACTTCTTCCCAGTGAGGGTGGCAGAGCCCTGGAACAGGCTGCCCAGGGAGGGTGTGGAGTCCCCTTCTTTGGAGATTTTCAAGACCCGCCTGGATGCTCCTGAGTAACATGCTCTGACAAGCTCTGGGCAATCCTGCTTCAGCAGGGAGTTGGACTAGATGGTCTCTATGGTTCCTTCCAACTCTAAAAATTCAGTGAAATTCAGTGTAGTGGCTGTGTGGAGCGGAGAGGTGAGGGGGACGGGCTGGGGACAGTCCTGGGTGGGCTTGGTTAAATGAAGGACTGAAACATGTCTTTGAACTCCAAAGAACCCCTCCAAGAGTCATATGCCTGCAGGACAGGAGCTGGGCTGAGCTTTGCAGGGCTGGGAAGGGGCTGAGCTGATGGCTCGGGGCTGAGCCCCAGGCAGGGGACATGTGGCACCGCAGCGGTGACACCAAGTAGCTTGGCATCTTTCAGCCAGGTCTGGCTGCTCCGTTAAGAGCATCCATGGCCCCTTGCTGTGGAGCTGTGTGGGGAGAAGGCAATCCCCCTGGGCTGCAGCGGCTCAGACCTGCCTGTGGTTGGGGACTAACTTGGTGGTGGGGCAGGGGGGATGTCCCCACGCAGCACCGTGACCACCTTGGTGGCTCTGCCTGGGTGACAGAGGCCTGGCCAGGGTGCAGGGTACCCGCGGTGCCCCCGTTGCACCGGCCCTTTTCATCCCTCCACAGACCCCTGAGCACATCCCATCCTGGTGGGACCCGGGGGCTGGTGGCACGGTGCTGGAGTGGCCGTGTTTGCTGCGGGGGTTGGGGCTCCTCTGCCAAAATGGAGGGACAGACAGAGACAGCACCGCGGTGGGGGACGGTCCCCCCCCGGAGCTGCAGACCCAGCATCTGGGGATGCCATTCACCAGCAAAGCCCACCCCGCCGGTGGCCACGTCCGTCACCAAGGGTAAGGTCGTGTCATTCTAGACAGACCTGAGGGCCCTGCCACTCTCCCCAGAGACATGCTCTGACAAGCTCTGGGCAATCCTGCTTCAGCAGGGAGTTGGACTAGATGGTCTCTATGGTTCCTTCCAACTCTAAAAATTCAGTGAAATTCAGTGTAGTGGCTGTGTGGAGCGGAGAGGTGAGGGGGACGGGCTGGGGACAGTCCTGGGTGGGCTTGGTTAAATGAAGGACTGAAACATGTCTTTGAACTCCAAAGAACCCCTCCAAGAGTCATATGCCTGCAGGACAGGAGCTGGGCTGAGCTTTGCAGGGCTGGGAAGGGGCTGAGCTGATGGCTCGGGGCTGAGCCCCAGGCAGGGGACATGTGGCACCGCAGCGGTGACACCAAGTAGCTTGGCATCTTTCAGCCAGGTCTGGCTGCTCCGTTAAGAGCATCCATGGCCCCTTGCTGTGGAGCTGTGTGGGGAGAAGGCAATCCCCCTGGGCTGCAGCGGCTCAGACCTGCCTGTGGTTGGGGACTAACTTGGTGGTGGGGCAGGGGGGATGTCCCCACGCAGCACCGTGACCACCTTGGTGGCTCTGCCTGGGTGACAGAGGCCTGGCCAGGGTGCAGGGTACCCGCGGTGCCCCCGTTGCACCGGCCCTTTTCATCCCTCCACAGACCCCTGAGCACATCCCATCCTGGTGGGACCCGGGGGCTGGTGGCACGGTGCTGGAGTGGCCGTGTTTGCTGCGGGGGTTGGGGCTCCTCTGCCAAAATGGAGGGACAGACAGAGACAGCACCGCGGTGGGGGACGGTCCCCCCCCGGAGCTGCAGACCCAGCATCTGGGGATGCCATTCACCAGCAAAGCCCACCCCGCCGGTGGCCACGTCCGTCACCAAGGGTAAGGTCGTGTCATTCTAGACAGACCTGAGGGCCCTGCCACTCTCCCCAGAGCAAATCCCTTTAATTGAGTGTCTAATTAATACCTAAAAATACAGCCCGCAGCTGCTGCTGGAATTTCCCCTGCGGCAAAGGTAAGGCAGGAGCTGCAGCCGCGCGGCCCTGTAACCTTGGGAAGGTGCCCCAAGAGCGTGGGTCCTTGCCCCACATGCCCTGCTGATGCTTTTGTGATCATCTGAGGTTCAGGCAAACCGAAGCCAGTGGTGATGTTGGCTTTTGCCGTGTGGCTGCTGCCCTGCCTGCCCTCTGTGGCCAGGGGATGGTGAGCCACGCTGGCCACAGCTCATCCCTCCTGCAAGGCACTGGTTTTCCTCCTTTGCCAGGAGAAAAACCTTACCACCCTCCTCGCGGGGTGCCTGAGTGGGGATGATGCTGTTGGAGGGTCTCAGCCCTTTTCTTGCTGGGAGGGTCTTGGACAGTTTGATTGGAACTGGGAGGGAAAGATCCTGTCCTCTCCACAGGGTCCCATCTCAGCTGAGGCTTCTGGGCTCTCTCCTGCCCGAGCCTGCAGACCCAGCCCAGAATATGTGTTTAATCCACAAATTTGGGCTCAAGGACGTGCCAGAGTGGCTTGGTCTGTTGTGACCTTAGTGTGTTGGGGGCAGCAGCAGCAGCCGTGGGGCAGTGGCCATCACCAGGAGCCCATGTGCCCCTCAGCACCCCCCGACCACTCGCCCACCCGGCGCAGGAGCTGGTCTCTGGGCACCAAACCCCTTGGCCTTGGGTGCCAGGCAGCAGAGCCAGGTTTTCAGCATGGTGGCATTGGCTGGGCTGCAAATCCCCTTTATTGGGCTACTGAGGGTGGTGGCAGAGGTGTTCAACCTTCCTCTTCTTCCTCCCAGTGGTGAATGTAGTATATATATTATTTTTTTGTAAAGCCCAGTGCAATCAGCGCAAAACACTCTGACAAAGGCAAGTGGAAACCCCTCAACCCGGCTCCAAATGCCTTTGCTGTGGCTGCTGCTCCTCACGGGGTCGGGGCTGTGTGTGGGGCTGGGGGTCCCCGGGGACCGTCTCCCCGGGTGCCGTCCCTGCCTCCTCCGATGATTTGATGCAGAAATACCATTTCACGCCCCAGAAGGTTAATTATGCATCGTTCACCCATTTCTGCTTGCTTTTGCTCCCTGCCTTGTCGCTGTGGCTGCAATTTTATTTATTTATTTTTAAACAGTTTCGCAGATTTCCCTTCTGGGCGACTCTGAAATTAACTCGATCAATGCACGCCTGATGAAGCAAAATGTAATTTTTTCCCTGGAGTCAGGCCTGGCTCGGGGACGGCTCCGGTGCCGCTGCCGAGCCGCCCGTGTGCGTTCTCCCAGAAAGAGGTCGTTGGTGCCCGCGGGGCCCGCGCTCGCTGCTCAGATTCCGCAAATCCCTCAAATTTGGAATTTCAGATTTGTATCTGGGCTCCTGCGCCAGCCCACCTCCTGCCGGGGGAGCAAACAGCTGAGTGCCCACCACTGACCCCGGGTCCTCGTCCTGGCCGGGGGGGGGTGGTGGAGGGGGCGAGTGCCTGGGCACAGTCCCAAAGTGGCACCGGGGGTTGCCGGGCATCATCGGTGCTCTGACGTGAAGATGGCTTTGGGATGCTGGTTTTGAGCCCAAAAGGCAGAGGAGGACCAGGGGCCACCTCGGGCTGGGACCTTTTGCCAAGGAGGTCCAGAGACCGTGTGCCGTGTCCCCATGTGCCATGTCCCCACATGCTGTGTCCCCCCCCGCTGCCACTAATGCTGCTCTTTCCCCTCTGCCTCCCCAGGTCCCTCCGGACACAGCAGCCCCCTCCTCGCCTCGTTGCCAATCCCCGGCCGTCCCCTTCACCCCCCCTTGGACATCAAGCACTTTCTGACCTTCCGGCTCAACGGGACGTCACCGCTCAACCTCTTCCCCAACTTCAACACGGTGAGTCCCGGGGGGGGTGGGCATCTACTGCTGGACCTTTCCTCCCCACAGCAATCTCTCTTCTACACAACACCAGTCCTTGAACCCCACCAGGTAATTTCTGGCTTAATTACTGGCACCTCTGGCTGCCGGGCACTGGTGCCACGTGCCCACCCTGCCCTTGGCTTGGAGCGGTTCCTGCCCAGCCACGGCCCGTCTATACCACAATTAAAAAGATGGTTAATTTTAACCAAGATCAATTGGATTTTGCTCCTGGAATCAATAGTAATAAAGTAGCCCTGGAGAGCAGTTCATTAGTTGGCAAATAAAGAAAGAAAAGGGAAGAAAGAGAGAGAAGGTGTGTGAGGATCCAAGGGAGGTGGCTGGGGGTGTGGGACCAGCCTGGTCGCTGTGGGACCTCTCCTACCACCCCCTTGGGCTCAGGGTCTTCAGCCTTGAACCACCAACCAAGCACTTGGGTCACACAGTTAGACGTAGCTGGTAGAGATGCTCTGTCCTACACCCAACCTGGCGTGGACGTGGCCAAAGACATATGGCAGCATCTCAGGGGTGCAGTGCCATTGTCCCCACTCCATGCCACTCTCCCCAGGTTGGTCTCAGCCCTGCTGGGGTCTCTGTCCCCCCCCCAGGACACAGCTCCACACCTTCCACCAGTGGGAGGGCTGGGACCTGCTCCTGGAGCCCCCTCTTGCCTTGTGCTGGGTCCCTGCCCTGCTGTTCCAGCCTCCTGGGGTTCCTCAGGGATCTGCTCCCAGTGTTGTTGAGGGGCAGGTTTTGCTCAGGGGCGGTGATGGGGGGGGGTGCTCCCCCCACAGAGGCAGGATGGACCTTGCTGGGTTTGGTAAATGCCTGTTTTTTCCCCTCGTGAGCCTGGAAAAGGGACTCCCCTGAGCAACCTCCCTGCCCGCTCGCCGGCCTTTTGTAAACGGCTGAGATTAAACATGCTCGGAAGGTGCAAATTATCGCTGAGATCTTCAAAGAGCGGCTGGAGAAATTAAGCACAGGGTTCCTGTTGCTGCTGAATGGGATTCAGACGTCTAACTGCTTTAAGCTCTTTTGAAATCCCAGCTCTCGCCTGTCTCTCCCCTGCGCTAACAAGCAGAAACACAGGAGAGGAGGATTTTTTTGATGCCATTAAGGTTGCTGCTCTTTGTCTGGGCTCCTTTTTTTAGTCGCTGGAGTCAGTAGCTGACTTGAACCAGACCCTGTTGTTTGTTCTGCTTGGCTCCCGCCGGCCCCTGCCTTGGCACGTGTTCTCCAGAGCTGTGCTGCTCAAAAAAACCATAATAATTTGGAAAATGAGTCTCTTGCGCTTGCCGGAGCCTCATGCTGCTGCATCCAAGGATGTCTTGGACGGGGGGGTGGAGGTGCTGGGGTGGGGGGCTGTCCCACGGTGTGGGCACCTTGTGCTCATTGCTCTGAGCTCAGCCCCCAGCCTGGTGGGTGATGTTGGGACCCTCTGGGGGTGGGAGCTGCCCCGTCGGGGTGGGTTTGTGCTGGAGAAGTGGCTGAGGCTGGGGCTGCGAGGGCTTCATGGGGACCCAGAGCAGGGTCCCCGTCCCCACGGGACACAGGGCTTGAGCATCTCTGTGCCCTGAGCCGGGCTGGTGGCTCCTCTTTCTCTGCCCAAGTAGCCGTGATGCCAGGTCAGAGCCTCAGGGGGAGTTTGGGAGGGTGGTGGGGGGCATCAGTCTGGGTATTTCACTTTTTGGGAGAGCTGCCGGGTGTGAATTGTTGTGTAGAGGAATGGGGGGGTGGGGGGGGGGTTGTCTTTTCTCCCGGGTGACGCTGTGCAGGAGTCGGTGCTGCCCCGGGGAGCAGGAGCTGTTTGTGGCCGCCCAGCAGAACACTTTGCACTTTGAGCAGGTCACAAGGCTCTCATGAACCCAGCAGATGTTTTACTCCAGAGCAAGAGGAACC
>NW_015091149.1:706962-718650 GCF_001431845.1 Calidris pugnax
GGGGGTTGTCTTTTCTCCCGGGTGACGCTGTGCAGGAGTCGGTGCTGCCCCGGGGAGCAGGAGCTGTTTGTGGCCGCCCAGCAGAACACTTTGCACTTTGAGCAGGTCACAAGGCTCTCATGAACCCAGCAGATGTTTTACTCCAGAGCAAGAGAAACCTTTCCAAGCTGAGCTCTCCTGCCACTTAAATCAACCACAACAGGGGGAAAAAAACAAACCCTAATGAAACACTTTGTGCTCAAAGGGCCCTTTCCAGCACCTGGGGTGTTGGAAATCCCCGGGACCCAGCAGAACCACGGCAGGAGACGCAGCTGAACTGATGCTGTGTCCCTGAATCCCCGTCTCTGACCCCCGGCGGGGAGCTCAGCGCAGGGATCTCTATTTATATCGGTAGGAACATCCAGGGATAAATAGAGTAACGTGAGTCAATAAGTATTCTCCAAGTGTGCGGTGCCCAAAACCTCTGCTGCTGAGTCCATTCTGCTGGAAGAGCCTCCACCCGCCTGGCTGTGGGCACCGGTAGGTACCGCTGCGGCACCGACCCCGGGGGAGAGAGGGGGGGTCTCTCTCATACCTGAAACAGCAGCCAGTGCCTGCACCGGGGGGAGAAGTTGGCAGTGGGTTTGTCTTTTCGCTGGGAGAGAAGCACAAGGGCCTCTCGGGTGGCATCCAAGCTTTGTAAGGGTTCAATGCCAAGGTTGGAGCAACCTGGGCTGGTGGGAGGTGTCCCTGCCCAGGGCAGGGGGTGGCACTGGGGGGGGCTTTGAGGTCCCTTCCCACCCAAACTGTGCTGTGATTCATAGAATCCCAGGGCTGGGCTCCCAGCACAGCTCCCTGCAGGCTGCGCCCTGACCTTGCTGCCAAGGTTGGAGCCGTTTTTTCTTTGTTTTGCGTGGAAAAGGCGGGTTTATCTCTGGCAGACGAGCGCCGGCCCCGTGCCCGCCCGCAGGCTGGCACCGCAGGGATGCTGCCGTGGCACACGCGGCAAGGTTTGTCGTCAGGGGTGGAGCAGCATCTCTGCCATCTGTAGCTTCCTCCGGGGTCTCCGCCGAACCCCCCAACCGCCTCTTCGTTCCTAGGCCAGATAAGTGAGTAAAATTTCGTAGCGAACAGGCACTTCATTAATCACCTGCTTTTACCATTCTGCTCACTCCTGGAAAGGAATCCGGGGTCTGGATAATGGCTCCGTTGTCCAGGCATGTGCCTCAAAGACTGATGCACCTGTCTCGGCAACCAAATAGCTCCGCAGAGAAATGCGATCGCCTGAAAACCCAGGGCTCTGCTGACAGCAGGACTCAGATAAGATAATCTTCCTGTGCCACGGGGTAGGGGAACAATACTCGCATTATAGATTATAGCCCCGCTCCAACAAAGAGGTTATTCTTTTTCCATACCCCCCCCCTCCTTTAATAAATGCATTTTGTTTAAAACAATTATGGTTTTTTCCAACAAGTTTGCTGCCTGGGCTGAGGAGTGACGCCGAGCCCTGGGCAGGGAGGGCAGCGCTGTCATCAGCCCCAGCATCTGCCTCGCCGGCGGCTCCGCGGGCTCGGGGACGGGCACGGCTCACGGCGGAGCAGCGCAGCCCTTCTGTCCCCCTGCCCGGCCCTGCTGTGGTACCCGGGGCTGCAAGTCGTTAGGCTCATAATTGGATTAGAGCAGGAGAAGCACGCGCCCGGCTGGGAGCGGGTGCCCATGGCTGTGGGCACTATTGTCCCCCCAGTCCCCAGGCTCCTGCCTGGGCTGTGCGGTGTCTGTGGGCAAGCACTGGGCACACTGGGCTCTGCTCGCCCCCTCGGCTTTGCACGGGGAGGTTTCAGCTCCCTGACCAAGAGCACGTGGAGGATTAGTGGCTGGTTGCTCGTCTCTGTCTCCTCTGCCCCCTGTTCTGGTGGTTTCTGCTCCTGCTGAGTGTCTGGGGAAGCTGTCCTGGCGCTGGGAGGTTGAGGGCAGCAACTGGGAGCTCAGAAACTGATAATTTGAAATCTGTGATACCGGAGTGGGCAGTGAGGGGCAGGGAGGACTGGGTCACCAGTCTGTGCCCCCGCAGCAGCCTCGTCCCCTCTGCTGGACCGCAGCGGGAGTTTGGCCCCTGCCGCTTTGGGGTTTTCAGGGATGGATTAAAAAGGCCAAGAACGGGCATCACCGCAGCACTTTGCTCTGTGCCGGACCCACCGCAGCCCCTGCTCCTCCCTGGCACCGGGTCAGAGCTCTGCCGGTCCTCACGGTGGCTCCTCGGCCAGCGCGGCGGGCGCAGGCATGGCCGGGGCACGGTGCCGTGCCGGGGTGGCCGTCACGGCGTTGTCACCCAGCCCCCCTCTGCCTTCCCTCCCTTGCAGATGGACCCGGTGCAGAAGGCGGTGATCAGCCACACCTTCGGCGTGCCGGCCCCGCTCAAGAAGAAGCAGTTCATCTCCTGCAACATCTGCCACCTGCGCTTCAACTCGGCGGTACGTGGGGCCGGGGGACGCGGGGGGTCGGTGCCGGTGATGGGCTGAGCAGGAGGAGCATCCCATGATGGGGACATGGCCCAGGTCCCCGTGGTGCAGGAGATGGCTCCTGGCAGCACTGCCTACCTTGGCTCAGTGACTGCTGACATCTCCATGGACATCCCCCCTGTCCGTGGCGATCCCGGGGTGCTGTGGCCTCCCTTTGCCACCCTGGCTCTTCCCCCTCCTCAGCGTTGTGTTTGGGTCTGTTCCTCGCTGCCTTGGTCTCAGCATCTGTGCTTAAGCTGCTTTATCAGCCTGTGCAATTCGTGTCTGGTCCTCAGGAGCTCGATATAATCTTCCCCTCCTTGGCTTCCCACAGCTCTGCTGGGGCAGGTGGGTTTTGGTGGGTTTTTTTTTCCCCCCTGCCGTTTATTCTGAGTAAATCAACCGCTTTGTAGAGGGGAGGAAGGAAACATTCGTTGATCCCTGCAGTAATGAATTTGCACAGGGCTGATCTTTTGTGGGAAAAATTGATAAAAGGGCTTGAAAGGGAATTCTCGTTCAGAGCTGGCAGGAGAGGGATGGGAAGGGGGGGGATCAGAGCCTCCTCCACATGGGCAGCCCCTCAGAGCCCCTCACCAGGGCTGGCTCTGCTCAAAGGAGGCTCCCTCACTCATCCCAGCCTGGGAACACACATTCCCTATGGAGCTGCCAGCCTGGCAGCATCCCCTGGGCTCAGGCATCCCTTCCTGGGGGAGCGAGGCAGTGCTGAGCCCCCCCAGGACGAGGGTCCTGAGCTGTATCAGCAGAGCCTGGGGATGGGGGCTGCTCTGACAGCAGGATTCAGAGTTTCTGCCCTGAATTATTCTGCTCTCCAACCGATGGCTGGGGGAAAAGCATCACTTTCCCCTTCCTGGCTGGAAGCACGGCACCGGGACTGCCAGTCCCACAACGGGGGCACCCTATGCCCATGTCCCCCCACCCCGAGGTGATGTCTGTGGGAGGGGGGGTGCTGGCACAGACCCTGGTGGGCCACTCGTGTTCTGCACAGAGCGGGGCCGGGTGATGGGTGACCTACTTCGGCTGCCACCCGGCCCCATTATCTGGGGGGGGTTCATTGTATTTGCTAATGAGACCCCACGCTTGGATGGGCCCTTGGCTTTCCCACGTACCCACCGGGTGCTGCCCCCCCCCAGACACCATTCCCAGCCCTTGGAACGCCGCCGGGGGGAGGGAAGGGAGGATTCTTCCTACCGAGAGCGGGATGCCTTGGCCGGCCTCTGAGAACGCCACGCAAATTAATCGGTGCTGCTCAGTGGTACAGTCTCTTAATTCATATTGGATTTAGTTTCCATACATGGCTAAACTGCAGTTGTTTTGGGGGGGGGGACAATGTGGCATTGTCCCCTGACTGCGGAGTACCACCAATGTTTGGGTGATTTCCTTTTGTGTGTGGTTTTTATCAGTTTGGTGCAGGCACGAACCCATCAACGTGCACTTCATTATGCAGCGGTCGCTGGGAGAAAGGAGCCCCGGGAATGTAAATTGCGTGTTAGACACCCCTTAGGTTACAATGGGGGACGTGTCCTCCCCACCAAGCTGCCTTTTTTTATTTTATTTTTTTACAGCTAGCGATTCATTGTAGGCTTCTGAAGTCGTAAATCGCGCCTGAAAGCTGCTTTTTTTAAGAGTGACTTGATGCATTTAATCAGAGCAGGGTCCTTATCTCGGCCGTGCAATGCGGGGATGTCTCAGCAGAGTGATACCTCCATACACCGGGGTGCAGGGGGGTCTGGCAGGAGGGGGGAAGCGGCTTCATGCTGCCCCCGGCCAGAAATACCACCTCCGAGGTGGCCCTGGGGATGGATGTCACCAGGGGAGGTGGCTGCATTGGAAATGTGTCCGAGTGACCGTGGCCGGGGCTCACCCCATCACCCATCCTCCCTGTGTCCATCCGTCTGTCCGGCCACAGCACCGATGCCACCACCCCCATCTCTCCCTCCCCAGAACCAGGCAGAAGCCCACTACAAGGGCCACAAGCACGCGCGGAGGCTGAAAGCCATTGAGGCCATGAAGAACAAGCAGAAGGTGACGGGGGCTGCGGCGGTGCCCACCGGCCGGGACTTGTCCCCCAGCCCCGATGGCAGCGGGGAGCCCGGGGGCACAGGTAGGGGCAGGGGGACGGGAGGGGGCTCAGCAGGGTTCCTGGGGGTGCAGTGCCATTTGTGTTCACGTCCCTGTGGTGCCTGTAGCATCCTCAAGAGCCCCATTAAATCCTGGACGGCAGCAGCCTGGTGTCGGAGCATCCCACGGTCGGCTGCTGCTGGGGCTGAGAAGTGATTAGCGTGGCACAAATGCTAATAAATGAGCTTTTGTGCTCCGCTGGCATCCCCGGTGGGCCTGGCCAGGGGCAGGGTTGCAGGGAAGGGGTGGAAATCCAGCCCAGGAGCCTCACGGCGGGTGTTTCCCCTGGGGTTTGGTGCCCCTGGGAGATGATGGCTGCAGGAGAGGACGCGTTCCCTGCCCATGCCCGGGTGAGGGCTCAGGGTGACAGGAGGCAGATCCCCCCAAGCCGAGGCTTTGGATCAGCCAGTGCCCAAGAGGGTGTTGGGGTTGACAAGGGTGATCTCTGGAATCCAAAAAACCATTTCAAGCACAGACAACTTTCTTTTTCTGCCCATTTCTGCCCATTTCTTTCTTTCCCCCCCCCCACTTTCCTTCCCCTGCCACCAGCTCCAGTCAACGGTTTGCCAGAGCCGGAGGGTGAGTGCAGCAGCCTGGGGCTACCCCCTGGCACCGAGGACTCGCAGTCGGAGCTGCCGGGCAGCACAGCCCCCCTGGGCTCCCCACCGGCCTCCGAGCTGTCGGAGGGCACCTCAGATGCCACCAGCGTGGCCTCCTCCTCCGCTCCCACCGCCGAGGCGCCAGCGGCCGAGTCGGGCGGCAGCGTCAGCTCGGCCCCCGAGAGCGAGAAGGAGGGGAAGAAGAGCAAACAGCATCTCTACTGTCCCACCTGCAAAGTCACCGTCAACTCCCTCTCCCAGCTGGAGGCTCACAACACCGGTGAGGGCATCGCACGCACTGGGGACGGGGGGAGGTGGGAATTTGGGGGGGACACAGGCCCCTCGCGGCTCCATCCCGGGCCCCGAGCAAAGCCCCGCTACGCCTCATCCCCAAACAGCCCCTCGTGAACGTTGCTTTAATTAAAAAGGGTTAATTAAGGTGGCTCGTAAAGGTTGGTGGCCGTGCTTTACCTGCGCTGCGGCTTCTGGGGTGAATTTTAGCAAGGTCAAACGCTCTCTTATTGTTTGTCCCCCTTAATTAAAGACACTTTCAGATACATTTAATCAAGTGATTGGAGGCTACTTAATATTCCGTTGCAGTGTGGCTTTAAGCTGATAGCACTCTGAGTGATGGTGCCTCCGTCAGCCCCGGGGTCATCCCCCCAAAAGCCCCTTCAGTGCTTTGGGCTCCTGGTCCTTTGGAGAAGCCCCTGGGGAATCGAACAAGCTTCGGAGCCCAGCGGCAAACGATGGCCCGTGGCTGCGTGGGGCAGCCCCCTGGGGTGGGCAGGCATCTGGGGCTGGCCAGGGTCCCCCGGAGGGGGTGACCAGACCCCCTGGGGCAGCGTGGGGGGCAGCAGCCATGGTGTGGGGGGATCTCTGGGCCCTGCAGCACCAACTCCCAGCTCCCCCCTTTCTCTGGGGGATGCTAAACAAGGTCGGGCACCCCAGTTTTAAAGGGAAGAGGTTCCTCCCCCCCAGTTCCCCCAACCCCAGGCGCCCGCAGGGGTGGCAGGAGCTGCTGAGCACAGGGGTCGGCTCGGGACAGCGCGGCGGCTTAGCTGCAAACATGTCCTTTGGCTTTTGTCAGCTCCGGTTACAAATTCAGGAGCTGATTTGGGGGAAAAGAACAAACAAACAAACAAACCAACAAAACGTTTGCAGGCTCGTGCTCCTCCGTGGCTGTCACACAGACACGGGCTCCTTGCTTAACGCCGGAAAAAATAGAATTAATTACTGGTGGCTTAAATTACTTGCCCCCCGCACCCCCCGCCCCGCCGTCCCCAGCAAGGTCAGGACAGAGTGCCCTGTCCCCAGGTGTGCTGGGATTTTTGGGTTCCTCCTTCCCCGCCTCCTCCAGCCCTGCTGAGCTATTCCTGGCGCCGCGGCCGGATCCTCTCTGACCTTGGGCACGGCTCGGATGCCGCAGCGCGGTGGCCACGCGTGCCCAGCGCTGCAGACTGCGCTCGCGCCCGGGGACAAGGCGCCAGGCTCCGGCAACGCGCTTAAAATAGCAGTTTCTCCGAAGGTCTGGCACATGGAGATGGAGGAAAAAGGAGGAGGAGGAGGAGGAGGAGGAGGGGGGGGGGATGTCTCCGGGAAGCCGAGCATTTCTGGTCTGCTCGTGAAGCACAGCTGGCCCTGAGGGCTTGGCAGGGTTTGGGAAAGGGCTGGTGCATCCAGTACAGGCAGCAGGACACATTAGGGGTGGACCTGCTGGAGATAACTTCTGAAGAGAAAGATCTAGGGGTCCTGGTGGACAGCAAAATGGCAATGAGCAAGCAGTGTGCTCTTGTGGCCAGGAAGGCCAACGGAATCCTGGGCTGCGTAGGGAAGAGTGTGGCCAGCAGGTCAAGGGAAGTCTTTCTCTCCCTCTACATCCAGTTCTGGGCTCCCCAGTTCAAGAGGGACAGGGAACTATTGGAAAGAGTCCAGCGAAGGGCAACAAAGATGATTCAAGGATTGGAGCATCTCCCTTATGAAGAAAGACTGAGAGAGCTGGGACTCTTTAGGCTGGAGAAGAGAAGGCTGAGGGGAGACCTTATCAATGCCTACAAGGATCTCAAGGGAGGGTTGATGGAGGAGGGAACCAGACTCTTTTCAGCAGTTCCCAGTGAGAGGACGAGGGGCAACGGGCACAAGTTGGAACAGAAGAGGTTCCACTCAAATATGAGGAAAAACTTCTTCCCAGTGAGGGTGGCAGAGCCCTGGAACAGGCTGCCCAGGGAGGGTGTGGAGTCCCCTTCTTTGGAGATTTTCAAGCCCCACCTGGATGCTCCTGAGTAACATGCTCTGACAAGCTCTGGGCAATCCTGCTTCAGCAGGGGAGTTGGACTAGATGATCTCTATGGTCCCTTCCAACTCTAAAAATTCAGTGAAATTCAGTGAAATCCCCAGGAAGAGTCTGGACTCCTGGGAAGCTCCATGTCCCCTCCGATGGGCACGGGGAGAGGGGGACACATGGGGGTCCCATGGGACAGGGGGGACACAGCGCTATGGAAAAGGTTGCTCTAAGGGCACCTTTCCTGCTGCCGTGGCACTCGGCACGGTGTGGGGATTTTTTGCAGGGTCAGGGTTTGGTGAGTGTCCCCTCTGTCCCCTCTGCCACCAGGCGCCAAGCACAAGTCGATGCTGGAAGGGCACAGCACCCAGATGAGGCGAGGCCGAGGCAAGCTCCTCTCCCGGGCAGGGCACAAATCCAAGCGGATCGGCAACAAGGGCAGCATCAACATCCAGAACAAGGCGTTCCACTGCCAAGTGTGCGAGATCTACGTCAACTCGGAGACCCAGCTCAAACAGGTGGGTCTCCACCAGGGCTTGGGGGTGCAGGGACACCGGGCACGGGCGTGCAGACCCCTCTGCACAGGCACCGGGGGCTTGGCGGGAGGGTGGTGGGTACCTGGTGGTCTCCTGTGAGAAGGGGATGGGTGGCCCCTGTCCTGGCTGTGGGTGACGGGGTTGTTCTCCCCCCCCAGCACATGAACAGCCGGAGGCACAAAGACCGGCTGGCGGGGAAGCCTCCCAAGCCCAAGTACAGCCCCTACAACAAGCTGCAGAAGAACGCTGCCCTCGCAGTGAGTATTCTCAAGGTACCTGTCTGCCAAATCACCCACCCAGTTTGCCCTCCGAGCCCCCGGGTGCTGTGTCAGCCACGACCTACAGCGAGATACAGGGGCTGCTTCTCCTCAAGCCCCGGATCCCATCCTCACGTCCAAGGGGAGGGTGGGGGGAGTTCCCAGTCTGTGTGGTGGGGAAAGAAAGCCTGGGAATAGCTTGAGTGCAGCAGCACTGGTGATTCTTCCACCTTTCTTGTGATTTTGGAATGGGGGAGCTGTGATGGTTGGGTGCTTAAGGTTGCCATGGCTCAGTGACACCTGGCTGAGGTGCTGGTTTGCAGAGACACGCAGTGAGAGTTGGGCAGAAAACATCATCCCAGGGCTCCAGAGGGGAGCACGGCTGCAGGGAAGGGGGCAAAAAATCAGGGCAGGTCTCTGGGTCAGGGTGGTGGGGCTGAGGGGAGGTCACCACGACAGGGGCATCCTGTGCTGGGGCTGGATTTACTGGGAAGATGTTGGGAGAGCTCAACCGAGAGCAAGCACGGGCTGGGGCTGATGTGGGGAGCTGGGGGCTCACTGGGGGGCTCATGGTGTGTCTCCTCCTCCCCACAGTCCAAGCTGGCTTTGCAGAAGCATCTCACCAAAACCCTGGCCACCCGCTTTCTGCCCAGCCCGCTCACCACGGCCGCCATCTGTGCCATGCCTGGCCCCCTCGCCCTCAGACCGGCCGCTGCCACCACCCTCTTCCAAGCCCCCATCCTTGGACCAGCCCTTTTCCGGACGCCGCCAGCCCACGTCCGCACCACACCGGGCCCCATCGTCTTCGCCCCCTACTAGAGCCCCTCCGAGGGTCTGTCCATTGCCCACCGGGCCGTGCCGGGGGGTGCCCGGTGCGGGATGGTGCCCCCGAGCAGGTGGCTCTTCTGGCTGGTGGGAAACCATAGTCGTAGACATCAACCTTGGCTTCTCCTTGGCTTCAAGTGGGCTCCTGCTGGAGCAAGATCCCCCGGCAGAGCCCGGCCAGCGCCACCATCCATCCCTGCTGCTCCCCCCTTGGCCCCACATACAGCAGGGGGGAGGACGGTGCCCGAGTCACTGGGACCCTCTTGTGTCTCGTGGCCAGGGGCTGCCTGTCCTCAGCCCACTGGTTTCTCATTCATCTCCTTCCCAGTTCCCAGAGTGGAATAAGAGGAGCCAGCAGCTCCCCATGGAGGGAGCATCCCTCTGGCCGGTCCCTGCCAGCCCCATGGGAAGGGAACTGTTGGCGGGGGGAGTCTCAGCCCAGTTCTTACTGGGAGGAGCGGTCCCAGCACAAGCAGAAGGTTGGCAGTTCCCTCTCGAACCGGGCTGGCTGTGCCTTTGCCAGCCCCACGCTTGCCCCGTGCTGGCTGGGGACATCCCTGCTGCCCACCAGCCCCCCGTGCCCCACAATCCCTTACGTCCCACCAGCCAAAGAGCCCCCGCCGCGGTGGCCCCCAGCCACACTGACCGTACCTTCACTCCGAGAGCAATAGCTGAAGCCCAGGGCCGGTGCCTCCCCCCCCCACCCCAAAAGCACACTGCCCCTGCCCTGGACCCCCAGAAGAAGCACACAACGGGCCGGTGGCCACAGACAGGCTCCGCTCCAGCCCCAGCGAGGATGGGAGAGCCAGCCCCCCCCTCCCTGAGGAGGTGACCCCCTGCTCAGCCATTTGCCACCCGCAGGGGACAGCCCTGTCCCTACCTCCCGGGAGATGCTGCGAGGCTGAGTGAATGTCCCCAAAGCACTTTGGGTTCTCCAGTGAAAGGACACGCTGCTGCTCACCCCCCCCCAGCAGCCGCCGGGCCCAACCGTCCCACCCCATCCCCATTTGGAGCTTCCAGGGAGTTACTGGTGACTCCCCAAAACAGAGGTGTCCCCGGCAGCCCGGACAATCAGGTAGGAAGGAGCAGGTGGCCCCCCCAGCCCGTGCTCGGCGCTCCCCCAGTGACGGAAAACGGGCTTCCATGGGACCCCCCCTCAAGCCGTCGCTCTGCTTTTCACTGTGCTCCCAAAGCCCAGCCGTGGCCTGGCCCGAGGACTGTCCCCCCCCCCGGGGGAGCTCCGGGTGCCCAGAGCTGCTGTAAATAGGAATATGGCAGGAAAGTTGCGACCCGCCGGACCTCTCGCCGGAGTGACGACCCACCCCGATCTATGCAATCCCGGGGGAGCAGCTCGCCCGCCGCCTTCGCTGTCTGCCACTCACTTTGGTGCTCACGCCGGCTGCGCAGCCAGGAGGGGCCGTCGGCGCCCAAAAACCAAGGCAAGGCTCAGCTCTGTGCAGACAATTCCCCTCCTGCCCCCTCCCTGTGCTGGCTCAGAGACCTCCACCGTATCCCACGTCCCCTTCTGGCCACGGGGAAGAGGCCGGTGGGTTCATCCCCCTGGGAATCCACACGCACACGTCTTCGACGTCTCGGCCATACCCGGCGCCTGGAGTTTGGAGGATTTTGCCCACTGTGCTCCACCGATGCTCAGGAGAAGGTCCTGGTGATGGGAGGTGAACGGGACGCGGCCAACGGGTCACTCTCACGGCTGAAACTCTTCTGCTGCCCGGAGCTGGCAAAGAGCTGGAGCCTTGGGTGAGGGCAGGAGACCTGCAGGGCAGCACGGAGCCCTACGCCAACGTCTGGAGGCCCCATTTCTCGTGCCATGGACAGCCCTGACCCACAGTGCCACCGCCACGCTCCTGGCTCCAGGAGCCCAGAGGAGCCCTGGGGTATGGATTCTGCTCAGGGCATCGCCTTCCACCCCAGGGAGAGCAACAGCAGGAGGAGAAGAGTGAGCATCTCTGGAAGGCTGGGGGTAGAGATGACCAAAAGGTCTTACAGCGGTGTTGGGGAGACCTGGCTCGGAGAGCAGCACGGGAAGGCAGGCTCCCAGCAGCAGTGGCTCTGCCAGGGACGGGGAGATGGTCCTGCAGCCCAGGGGACACGTGAAGCCTGGACCCCGCATCCCACGGGACCCTTTGCTGGTCAGGGCTGGCGGGCAGCAGGAAGGACACAGCTCCGATGGCGTCGCCGTGCCAAGCTCCAGCCTTCCCCATCCCTGCTCATCTCACTGTGCTCTTCCCCGGCCACCGCGCCGGTCACTCCCAGCCCCGGCCACCGCAGAGACGGGCCACGTGTCCCCTCCTGCCACCAGCCTCAGGAGCCCGGGAGCAGCCGTGCCCCAGCCCCCAGGAGCCGCTCGGGCACCGGTGGGTCGTTCCCCTGCGTTTTGCTCTGAAAAGCCCGTGCTGGAGCCAGCGGTGGTGGCTGCTCCCATCACCCCTACACCAGTGGAGTCCTAATACACTCCTACACTTGGCACTTTAACCCCTTGAAAGCCATTCCTTCTAATAACAATAATACTGCAACGAGCTGCGTACGAACACACTCCCTCTATCGCACCCCCCC
>NW_015091149.1:718660-720773 GCF_001431845.1 Calidris pugnax
TCTCCAAAGCATTTACTGCCTTTTTGACTTTAGCACCCGCTGTACTAGGTGGTAGGGCATAGTCCATAGCGCTCAATAACGTGTGCCCCTCTGTAAATAACCTTGGAGTGATGTGAACAGTTTGATTCAAGAAGAAAAAACAACAAAACCACAACACACCAACCCCACAAAAACGGAATAACCAGACTCTAGGGACTTGGCCAGTACTCCTCCTGTAATGTTCATTGTATATTTTTTTGATGTACTATAACTGTTGGGAAAAAAAAAAAAAAAAGGAAAATATTTTGATAATCGAATCTCATCGCTTTATTGTGTTACTCGGTAAATAAAAGGAACAAGTATAAACAAGCCAGGGCTTTCTCGTAATGTTTTTTTTTTTTCCCAGATCCAGACTAGCTGAAGGGGGACACGTGCTGCTGGGCAGGACCAGGAGACCTTCCCCTTGTCTCGTGGTGGTTCCAAGAGGAGAGGCAGCACTGTGTGAGACGGGCAGCGAGAGCTGCCCCAGCCCCAGGGGTGTGTGGGGTAAGGACAGTCCTGGCCTCCCCAAGGGCACGGCCAAGTCTGTACTTGAGAAGAGGAGGCAGTGGCAGGATGGCTGGGGACACCCTGCCCTCAGTAACAGCATCTTGCCCAGCTCTGTGCTGTGCAGTCCCTGGTGCAGGATGACTATTTCTGCTCAAAAAGGAGCAGCAAGCAGTGCCCGGTAAGGGAGGCTCTGCTGGAGAAGGCAGCAGCACCGCAGGGCCGGCTGGGGCAGGACAAGGGAGCCTCCTGGGCTGGAGGCAGGGCCAGCAAACGGGCTCTTCCCACATGGAAACAGTAAATACAAACCCTCCAGAGCGAGGGAATGGTTTCCTCAGGAGCTGGTCCCCACCTGGTGGCCACCCCTGGGGCTCTGCCTCCCTCCTGTGGCCCTGGAGTCTGCCAGCCTGTGCCCGGGGAGCAGAGGGACACTGCTCCATGAAGCCCGGCTTTCCAGCAGCACCTCCAGCATCTGCAGGGGCTGGGCACCGAACAGAGCGGTCCCTGTCCCAGTGCAGGGAGATGGGTCACCTCTCTCGCCCTCTAAGCCCATCCCCAGCCCTGGGATGCCCCATCCTCGTGCCACCACGCTTCCCGCAGGCTCCGTGACGCCAAAGAGGCTCAGCAGGAGGTTTGTGCAAGGGAAGCAAGGAGGTGAGGGAGAGGAGGTGGCAATGGAAGGGAAGGGAAAACAAGGCTCAGCCATCCATGGATCCACTGCCCTTGTTCTTGCGACTCAGGGGAAAAGCAGACTTGCTTTGTGGCTGCGTCATCTTACTGGCCAGGTAGATAAAGGGCTCGATGAGCGTGTGCCGGTCGGCTACCGACACCTCCCACAGCTTCACCTTCTCGCCCTTGGCCCAGTGCTGGGCTGCGTCGTGGTCCACCCGGCGCTGCTCCTGCAGGTCACACTTGTTGCCCAGAACCACGATGGTGACCTGTGCAAGAAAAAGTGAGAATTATCCTTGAAGGTACCAAAGGCAGAGCTTAATGGTGCTGCCCGACTCTGCCATGAAGACCCTCAGCCCAGGCCCACTCCTGCATCACATCCCCCCTCCATGGCCTCTTAAAACACCCCATCCTCCAGCGCTCCCTTCTGGTGGCTTCCCCTCCTCTTCTCTGTGTCTCAAACCAGCCCCAAAGTGGAAGGGGACACTCAGGAATCATCCCGGGACAGCAGCCAGGTCCACCTGAGAGTCTTATGGAACAGGGACCCCTGTCACCACCTTGTGACAAGCTGTGTTTCTGGGTGAGAACCTGACGACGGGGAGCAGATCCCGCTCCGCAGCCCCTTTCCCCCAGGGGGTACTCGCCTCTTTTTTGTCTTTGGACTTGTCGATCTCTTTCTTGAGGAGCTCCACCCGCTTGAAGGACTCCTTGCTGTCGGTGCTGTAGACCAGCACGTAGCCGTCGGTGCAGGAGAAGCAATGCTTGGGCAGCTCCAGCCCGTCCCGCAGCCCCCGCGTGTCGTAGAACCGCACCTGCTCCCGCACCCCCCGGTCCGTCTCGATGGAGCCCACGTAAATGTCCTCCTGGGTCTCGATCATCTCAGAACCTGCCGGGGAGGCGGGAGCGGGGGGGTGGGATG
>NW_015091149.1:722217-727902 GCF_001431845.1 Calidris pugnax
GCGGCGGGGCTGGCAGCTCCCGGCCTGCGGGGCGGCGGGCAGGGCCTGGCCCCCGGGGGCAAAGGCCTTTCCCGGGCGGGCCGGTGACAGGCCACCCGCCGTGTGGGGCCTGCTGGCTGCCGGGGAACGCTTTATTTCGGGCTGTCTCGGTCGCAGGTCCCATGTGAGAGCTCACGGCCTCTGCCTGTGCCAGGATTAGCACACGTTCCCTGCACCGGCTCCTCTCAGCTGGAGCTTCAGCGTCCTAGAAATAGAATTAACCCCCTTTCTGTCCCAAGGCCCCGCGGGCCGGTGTCTGAGGAGGACCTTCTCCCACCTCTGGGGGCGAGGAGGAAAGGATTCAACGCTGGTGGGAAGGAGAAGAAGCCTCAGGCTCACAGATATGAGTGCCCTTTGCTGCCTCATGGCACCCAGTTCCCCCCTCCCTGCTTCTGCTTCAAACAGCAATTCTTACTCTGCCTTGCTGTGATAATAGGGAAAATGCCCCAGTTGCAGGTGAACATTTGGGCAGAGTCCTGCTCTGGAGAGATCATCGTAATTAAGGAGCTCCTTCGACTTCCAGTGACCAGTTATTTCCCAAGGTGCCCAGTGTGCCCTCCCCAGGGGGGCAGGCAGTGTGGGCTGAGGCTGGGGGGTGGTGGCATCTCAACCTTTCTTGCACCTTTTCCTCTCAAAAGCTGGTTCCCCGCCGCAGTGGAGTGTCGCAGGCTCTGCCCGGTGGGGTGGGAAGCCCCGAGGTTTTAGGAAGCCCTGAGGTTTTAGGAAGCCCCGCTGGCTCCATCAGCCCGTTATCTCCCCAGGAGCTGGGGAGGAGAGAGCTATTTCTGTAGAAGGTGAGGCAATTGCTCCAGAAAATTATTCAGCGGATGGAATTAAAAGGAGGAAACAAAACGGCGAGTGGCCTCTGAGGAATAGTGTTTTCAAAATCATATTGATGGCCTGAGGTGGTTTGTGCTGCTTGTTTACCGTCAGAAATTGGAGGCTGGAGGAGCTGCGCTGGGAAGGAGCTGCTTCCTGGTGATGTCATTCTGAGGAGTTAAATTAGATGTTGCTGAAGAGGCACCTGGCAGTGGTGCAGAGAATACTGACAAATTGCATGGCCTGTAAAGTTGGGAAAGCCCTGTTTATGGGCAAGTCATTCCTTGCCCTGGGCTAGTTAAATGTGGCGTTTGAAATGCTAAAAATACCCAAATGCAAAAACTGTGCTGAAGGCACAGGCATCTCCACATCTTCTGAGAGTGACCTCTAACGTTACCCTTCCTCCTTCCCGACTCATTGCAGGAGCGATGGAGGCAGGAAACCACTGGGGAATAGCCTCATCTTCTTGGGAAAGGCTGGTGAGGTGCAGAGATGGAAGAGTTCCTGGGCAGTGTCCCCCCTCACCCTGCAGGGAGTGAAGGTCCATCAGCCTCGCACCTCTGGGTGTTTGTGGGTGTCATGAGGCCGGGGCTGTAGTTTGGGGTTATTGCCATGAAGTGCTTTTGTTAGATTCTCTCATCATGTTTCCTTTTTTTGCCGTTGTTGGGGTATTGCTGCTTTATCTTGCTAAAAGAGGAATGTGTGGGTAGGAGATGATTATTCTACTTCCAGTTATTCTCTTCGTTGCTCAGGAAGCTCAGGCCTCGCACACTCATCCTTTCCTGCAGCCAGGGCAGATCCTGGGGTCCTGCCCATTAAACCTCTTCTCTGCTTTTGGCCCTTCCTGGCTCACACCAGCCCTTTAATGTCTGTGGCTCAATTGATCAAATGTAAATTAGGGTGATAGTCAGTGCATTAGGGCGAGTGGTTGGAGGCTTAATTAGCTGTCTGATGTTTGTAAAACATCCTGACCCGGGTGAGGGCTCTGCAGTAATGGGCACGCACAGGCACACGCTTGAACCTGATTTAGTGCTGGTTTTATGATGTGTCTGTGGTAGCTTCTGTGAAAACCAACAAAAAAAAAAGTGAAAACCTTTTCTGAATCTTTGCTATGTCCACATCAAGGGTGCTGTGCTGCTGTTTAGGAATTACAGCAGGACAAGATACAGATACTTCGCTTAAGGACTCACCTTTTCCTAAGTGCATGATTCTGTTCCCTGGCTTAATAAAAATGAGGCAATTAGCAAAAGTGGATCTGTATTTCAGAGTGATTGTAACTAATGCGCTGAAACAGCTGAAAACATGCCAATGGCCTCGCTCACAGGTTGTTTAAGGCACAGGAATAGAGTGTGGTCACAGGATAATTATTGTCTGCTGCAGCATTAATTGTGGGGGTCCTTATGGAAACGGGTTGATGTAATTGTGTTAATTTTATCCGCCGGGCAGTGGTGCTGTGAGTGCCAGCCCCGCTGCTGGGGAGCAGCTGACGAGCAGGGGCTGGTCCATCCCCAAAAAGTCCTTTATTTTTTTTTGTAATTAATTTTAAAGGTTTCTAACCCACGGGGACAGTTTGTCCCTTTACCCAGCTGGTCTGCGAGCTTGGGGTCACTGGAGTTTTCCAGGAGAATTTCCTTGTCATCTTCCTGGCAGCTCTGGATTCTCTCTGATGTACGTGCTTAAGGTTGGGATCTTCCTCCTCGTTCCTCAGCGCTGAGGAACGGATGTGGGAGCCTCTTAGAAAGAAATATCTCAAATGGCTTGGAAAATGTCATTGTGAAATTATCTGCCCAGACTGTTGCTTTTGCAGAGCTTTTGCTGCAGACTTCGGCGGCGCCGGTGCCTCGGTGGGAAATTGGTGTTACCCTGGGCCAAGCGCTGACGGGAGATGTGCCACAAAGTCAATTGTGCAGAAGGCGGGGAGGTTTCAGACCTTGCCCGAGTTTGGGTGGCTAATTAGTCTCAGAGGTGATGCCTGGAGGTTGTCAGATGTTGGTGAGTAGCAGGAGTCTTCCCACTGCTGTTTGGGATGAAATGAGTTGCTGGTGGGGAAGCATCGCTGTGGGACAGCCTGGGGAAGGTTCTGCTGTTCCTGTTCTGCTGGAGTTTCCCAGGATGTGCTAGGATGTAATTATTTTAAAATCTATGATAATATGAGGAGCAGCAGGAGCTGCTCACATAGTTGTTTACTCTCCCATAAATTTGCAGAGTATTTGAATACTCTGAATTAGGTCCTCACTTGATACAGTATGAAGAGCTCCAACAGGGGAGGTTTAGACTGAACATTAGGAAGGAATTTTTCACGGAAAGAGTGGTCGGGCATTGGAACAGGCTGCCCAGGGAGGTGGTTGGGTCACCATCCCTAGATGTGTTTAAGGGACATTTAGATGGGGTACTGAGGGATATGGTGTAGGGGAGGACTTTGTAGAGAAGGGTAGATGGTTGGACTCGATGATCCCAAGGGTCTCTTCCAACCTCAATGATTCTATGATTCTAAGAGATGGTCAGTACTGACGATTCTGGCCTTTTTCTGTAACACCAGACATGCTTTTTTTGGGTGAATCCCATTGGAGCCACAGTTGTTCTCCTGTGTAATCCTTACAGCCGGCTGCTTCCTTCACTTAGGCCTCTGTGGAGAAAAGCAATCTCTGGCTGGTTCTAGACCCTTCCGTAGGTTCCCACCACAGCAGTGATGTGACCCTGCCAGCACGGATCGTGCCGTTGCCGTGAATGAGGTTAATGGGGAGCTCTGCCAACGAGGTGTCTTATGTAACCGCCCAATTAAAGCCGGGGGCTCGTCAGGCTGCTGCTCTCGGTGGTGGCTGCGGGGAGAAGTTTGCTTCACTTCTTTGATTTCTTGTGGTGTGGTTTGGAAGACCAAAAGCTGCAAGAACCATGTTGGAGTCTGTGCTCGGGCACTGGGAAGGTTCTGGGGGGGCTGTAGAGGATGGTGTGGGGGGTTCTGTGCACCTTCTGCATTAAATGTCAGCTTTGTTGCTGTGCCTGCTCTACGGGAGCCTTGAGGCGGATCTTTGCTTTTACGTCTCAGCTTGGGGGAGTCTTGAGCCGATCCGTGCAGGTATTTGGACGTACAGAGCCCAGATTTCTCTGCTTTGGGGAGTAAATGACATTATTTCAGCCGTAGCAAACCCCCCCGTGCTCAGTGGGGGGTGCTGATGTGCAGGGAAATGCGGTGCCTGGCGCTGCTCCGGGCTCCGCAGCAGGGTCAGCGCGATGCTCTCTCACTGCAGAGCATGATCACAGTATACACTATATATGATGCTGTGTTGGTTTTTGGGGGCTGCTTCCACACCTGCAGCCTTCCTCCCTGCAGCAGAGAGAGAAAGCACAACCACCACTCATGGGAGATAGTTACATATAGATATATATATAAAATTATATCGTAGTTTGGGTGGGAAGGGACATTTAAAGGCCATCTGGTCCAGCCCCCTGCCATGGGCAGGGACATCTCCAACCAGGCCACGTTGCCCAGAGCCCCATCCAACCTGCCCTGGAATGTCTCCATGGGTGGGGCATCTCCTGCCTCTGGGCAACCTGGCCCAGGGTCTCACCACCCTCTGTGTAAAACATTTCTTCCTTAGATCTAGTCTAAATCTATCCTCCTTTAGTTTTATATATATATGTGTGTGTGTGTGTGTATTCCTTTCATTCTAAATCCTTGCTCAGAGTATAAAAGCTGACCTGGAGGAAGGCTCCCTGAAGTGAGCAGGGAGGTATCCCCTGTGTATAGCTCCATGGCCCACGGCGTGTTTGGCTTCTCTTCTGAGTCCCCAAAGAAGGGAGGGTTGAGTATCGTGTGTCCAGTGGCAAATACGACAGCTAATTTTAAGCTCTAGACATCTGCCTGCTGTGAACTGCATTGAGATCACCAAACTTATTTTACCGAAGCAGCTGAACAACATCTGACAGCTGAGAATCTGGACTGGATTTCAACCACCAAAAAAATGCCGGATAAAGGCACCATATCCTGATAAAGAAAAAGCCTCAGCAGGAGTTGCTTATTAAAGGTGGGTGTGTTCCTTTTGCCAGAGCATCACAAAAAAGATTACTTGGCCAGGACAAGATTTCGGAGCCTCACTTGAATCCTAGATATTTTAGGTTTTCTGACAGTGTTTCGTAACAGAGAACTGGAGTGGGAGTGAGGGTCGGGAGAGCGGAGAAGGGAGCGTGTCTGCTGCTGCCTTCCCTCCTGGGCTCCTGTACCGGTCCAGGTCTGTGCCAGCACATCCAGGCCTGGGAGGTGCTGCATGTGCAGAACCCCAGAGATTCCAACGATTTGGGAAATGAGGGGCGTCGGGGGTAGGTCTGCACATGCCTGGGGAACTGGAGTAGGAGGGGTGGAAGCCAGGATCGGTGCCGGAGCGGGGGCCGCGTGTGGAAGCTCTGAGGAGGAGGAAGGAGTCGTCAGGCAAATGTGGGATCGTGTCGCTGCAGCTTCTCACAGCTCTGCTGTGAGCTTTCGAAGGGGCTGAGCTTTCGAAGGGGCAGGGAAGAGAAGGAGCCTTGTGCTGGTGAGCTCCTTGTGTGGTGTCCTCCAAGCCCCCCGAGTGGTTAGGGGGGTTAGGGTCTTGGTGGCAGGTCCCCTAGGGTGACAGGGGCTGGGGCACTTGAAGAATTTGTTATAAAAGAGAAGAAAAAAAAAAAAAATGGACTGGCTGACAGGGAGAGAGTTACTGCGAACAGTCCCCTCCTTGTGAGCCGTGGTGTGAGCAGGCAATGAAAGACAAGCTTCTTCCCGAGGTCCTTGGTGTGACTCTTCCCCGTCTTCTCCCTCCAGCGTGGAGAGACCCTGAGAAGACACCGACCCCC
>NW_015091149.1:727912-751439 GCF_001431845.1 Calidris pugnax
CATTCAGCCCGGGGCGTATTTTTAGCAAAGCACGATTCTTCTTCAGTTTCAAAAGTAGCAAGTGGGGAATGCAGCCTACATCAGTGCAAGATGCAGAATGATCTCATTCAGGCTGCAGCATCTGTTGGGATTGAAACAATTACCAGTGATATCAGGAGATCTGCCTTTTGCCTTGTTCGAGCCAGAGACGGTGGTAAACAAGGGCTGTTTTCTCTGGGTGCTTTCTATGTCAGGGCAGCACAACTGGGGAGAGAGGCTTCTGTTCTGGGTGAGACCTCGGACCACCAGCCCTGCTCCATCAGCAACTGCCTCTGCCTCCCTGCTGTGGAGGAAATTGCCTTTTTTGTTCAAAACTGCTTCCATCACCAGGCTCTAAGCCCCGTGAGCAGCAGGAATACCTGTGTGCTTCCTTCCCCCCAGTGTCTGAGGTGTTGGGACTTGTGAGTCTGTGTTAAAGCACGCTTTAAAGGGCAACAAAGATGGTGAGGGGTCTGGAGAATAAGTCTTATGAGGAGGGAGGGAGCTGGGGTTATTCAGCCTGGAGAAGAGGAGGCTGAGGGGAGACCTTATTGCTCTCTCCAACTCCCTGAAAGGAGGGTGTAGAGAGGTGGGGGTCGGTCTCTTCTCTCAAGTCACAGGTGACAGGACGAGAGGAAATGGCCTCAAGTTGCACCAGGGGAGGTTCAGGCTGGATATTAGGAAAAATTTTTTCCCCGAAAGGGTTCTCAGGCATTGGAATGGGCTGCCCAGGGAGGTGGTTGAGGCACCATCCCTGGAGGTGTTCAAAAGCCGGGTTGATGTGGTGCTGGGAGGTATGGTTTAGTGATGATGCTCCTTGTTTGTTGTGTGGGTGTCTATTTTTGTCCAAGTGAGGTTGACGGTTGGACAAGATGATCTTTAAGGTCCCTTCCAACCTAGAAGATTCTGTGATTCTGTAAAAGGAAATAGACCGATAAAAAAGGGTAGAAAACAGAGATTCTTGTGCCTGCATGTGTTCTCTGGCATCACAGAGTACCGACGCTCTGTAAAGTTGGTTTTGCCGTGTATTGCTTTTTTTCTCTCCTGTTTTCCCAGCCCTTCCCAGCAGTTGGTTGGCAGCCGGGGCGGTTGGCACCCAGCCCTGGGGCTGGATCTATGAGCTGGTGCTTCCCCAGAACATGGCAGGTACAATTGCCTAAAGACTCGTGGATCGGGGGCTGACGGGCTGAGCGGGGCACGGCGGGGGCTCAGGGAGGTGGGTTCCTCCACTGATACTGCTCATCCTTGTCTTTAGGCTGGACGACAGGGAGCTTTGAGGGAAGGAACTTTAATAGGGTCTGTGACTTTTCTTTTCTGTTCATGATTACAGGAACCTGGGGCAGTGGGGAGCTGGGGCAGTTTCCCATCTCAGGTGGGAGGAAAATTCAGTGAAATTCAGTGAATGGGAGCGGGGATGAAGTGGGAGCCCCAACAGGACCCTTGGAGGCAACAGGTTACACACGCTAAACTGATTCTTTGCCAGCCTGATACTTATTCATCATATTCCAAATAACCCCAGCAGTAGGGTTGTATCTTCTTTTGTTGCTTGACTTCAGCAGCGTTACAGCAGGGAGGGGCTGGGCCCTTTGCCGGTGCATGGCTGCCACCAAAGTTAAAAATGAAAGTGAAGAGCAGGCTCCTGGGCTGGCAGTGCCCTGTGTCTATTGTTCCCAGCTGGCAAAACTGGGCTGGATGAGTGAAAACAACCCTCTGCATGAGGCGTTGTGTGGGAATGGCCAATGGCAGGCCCGGGTGAGGCAGAAAACATGTGAACTTGTTTCAACACAATTCCTTTTGTTCTTTCTCTAGTGAGCTCCCTCAACATCGCTGTCCCCCACTGGCGGGGGTCCCTGCACCCTGCTCCGGCCCTGCCTGTGCTGAGATGTGCCCTGGGTATGTGGGGGGGCTCTGGCACTGCTCCCCCCTTGGCAAGGACACTGCGGCTTGAGTGTGGTCTGTCCTGGGCTGGCAGCTTCCAGCAGATAAAGGCATTTCCCACATAGGGGTAGGATTGATCTGATCTGTAGGTATTTCCAAACTGCAAATGCCAGGTCGGCTCGTACCGAATCTGCTCTGTGCACTCCTGGGTTTGGCAGCTTTGGAGAATGCAGGACCAGCCGGCAGTTTCCCCCTCCCTTTGGCTTTTATTTTGGATGCTGAAGGAGGTTTCTCACTGTTGGTACATTCTACCAGCCCGTCTTCTATAGCAAGAGCCCCTTCTCCACTCTCTGAATGTGTTGGAGCTGCAGCCTTCAGTGAAGACAGGTCGCTTCCATACTGATGGGTTTATTAAGAATGTGATTTGTGAAGGACAAAAGTCTTTGCTTTTTCTAGGCAAAACCCAGTCCTGAAACACACCCAAAGCTGCCTCTGATTTCTGAGAATTTAGTAAAGGTGTGCAGATACGTAGAAGGGGATCACTTATGTTGTACTTTGCAATAGATGAGCCCAAGTTTTTAAACCTAAAGATTGTCTCAGTGTTTATGGTACCTGGTGGATCGAAGCCAGGCTCTGAGCAGCACCTGAACAGCTCGTGCTTGCCCTGGAGCTGGACGGAGATATTTGTATGTAAAAAGCCCTGTGACTCTTCACTCTCTGCTCCTGTGTTCTCAGATTTGATTTGCTTTTATTTATCTGGGGTTTTTCTGTAAATAGCTTTCCTGCAGCCAATGGTGCAAAGAGACACCTTCGCTTCTGGATCCTTCTTTCAAGAAAATGCTGAAGCCCAGCATTTCCACGCAGCCTGGAGCTGCCCCGTGTTGGCAGCCACAGACTGGGGGGGTCACACAGCTATTTTACCTCCCTTGGCTTCTGCTTCCCTGCCTCAGCCAAGGCTGTGTTCACATCAGGTGCAGTCGCCCGGGAGGAATACAACGAGCTGTAATAATCAATTTTATCTGTGCTGCTGGTGGTACAGCCGTCTGCCCCGCGTGGGTGATCCCTCCTTGTTGGAGCAGAGAGGAACCGAGTCTCATGGATGCACTGGCCACATCCCTGGTGGGACACGAAGGATGGAGCCTGAGCTGGTCTTTGTTCTGGTGGTTAGAATTTGTCTTTGTCTGGGGCCAGAGTTCTCCTTGTGCCTCGGAGAGCAGCCAAACGGTGTCTGTGGCTCTGGCTGCAGCAGGGGAGTCCCAAAGCAGGATGCTGTCTTGCAGCAGGGGGATGCTGCTGCTGGGCTGGCCTCGGTGGTGTTACACGTTCAACAGTCTAGGAGAAGGAAGCAAGTCAGTTAAGTCACTGCCTGTAATTAAATGAAGCTGAATTAAACTTCAGCACCACAGCACGGGTTCCCTCTCAGACTGGTTATCTAAGATGGCGAAGGGAGATGGGAGAAGAGAGAAGGGTTTAATTTCCCTCAGGGGAAACTTTGCTTTCAAGAGTTTAAGGGCTGCTGCGTTGAACCATATGTTGTGTGTTTTTAAATGTCCTGAGCTGTCTCTGCAAATGCTTGCTCTTGGGTGTGAGGACTATTTCTAGACCTGTTGCCAAGGCAGTGCCAAGTTTCTCCTGGAGGCTTGCACCCTTATTTCTCCTCGATTTAGCTGGCTTTTGAACGTAGAAATTGTTCTTGGCCCTGTTTCTTATGTATGTGGGACCGCTGATGGATGGACAGGACACTGCTCCTGACTGCCCTGGCTTTTGGGGTCACACAGCTCCTCATGGAGCTTTATCCTGCTCTTGCATTGCTGTCATACTGGGCTGGTTACTGTCCCCAAGTGTCCCTGCTCCTGGCCCTGGCAGAGCTGCAGCGTCCAAGAGGCAGCAGGACGTGAGACGCCAAAGAGTCACACTGAGATTGCCCGGGGATCAAGTGCTCAGTCCTGGTCAGAGTCTGTTCTGATGCTCAGTTCCTCTTCAAATGTGGTGTTTTGTTTCCTTTCAGAGAAGCAGAATCCTTCAAAGAACAAGGAAACGCATACTATGCCAAGAAAGATTACAATGAAGCGTACAACTATTACACAAAAGCCATAGGTGAGAAAAGTTGGGAATACTACTAATATTTGCTGAATACTTTGTCTAAAAATTAGAACTGGTGATTGATTTAAAACACAGCAGTGGAGTTTCTAACAGCACACACTGGGTGAAAACTTCTTGTCTGCTTTACTGAATTTTTTCACTGAATTTTTAGAGTTGGAAGGGACCATAGAGATCATCTAGTCCAACTCCCCTGCTGAAGCAGGATTGCCCAGAGCTTGTCAGAGCATGTTACTCAGGAGCATCCAGGCGGGTCTTGAAAATCTCCAAGGAAGGGGACTCCACACCCTCCCTGGGCAGCCTGTTCCAGGGCTCTGCCACCCTCACTGGGAAGAAGTTTCTCCTCATATTTGAGTGGAACCTCTTCTGGTCCAACTTGTGCCCGTTGCCCCTCGTCCTCTCACTGGGAACCACTGAAAAGAGTCTGGCTCCCTCCTCCTTCAAACCACCCTTTAGATACTTGTAGGCATTGATAAGGTCTCCCCTCAGCCTTCTCTTCTCCAGCTCTCTCAGCCTTTCTTCATAAGGGAGATGCTCCAATCCTTGAATCATCTTTGTTGCCCTTCACTGGACTCTTTCCAGTAGCTCCTTGTCCCTCTTGAACTGGGGAGCCCAGAACTGGACGCAGGATTCCAGTTGTGGCCTCCCCAGTGCAGAGTAGAGGGGGAGAATGACTTCCCTTGACCTACTAGCCACACTCTTCCCTATGCAGCCCAGTCTTCCCTATGCAGCCCAGTTACCCTACAAAACTTGGCCGGATTGGTGAGCCCAGTCAGTGCCAACACGGGTGACTGCAGCAGTTCTTTGTTTCTGCTCCAGCCAAGATATTCTTACCGTGGAGCCAGCCAGCCCTCCCTTCAGTGCAGGGCCAGCCCTGCTGCCAGACCAGCACTAAACTGTGTTCTGTGTGAGCTTATTCCTGTGTATCACATGGGCAGCAATAGCTTTATGACTTGCTGTTCCACACAGCTGCGTGTGGCATCTTAAGCCACTCGGGTGATGTTATAAACTGGGAGGGAATGTGAGTTTTTAATCCAGCTGCCTTTTTTTTAGTATATTCTACAAGTTGTGCTGCTGCTTGTGTTACACTGACAGTGAGTGCTCTTCCACCCTCCCCAGATACCTGTCCCAATAACGCCAGCTATTACGGGAACAGAGCTGCCACGCTCATGATGCTGGGCAGGTTCCGAGAAGCCCTTGGCGATGCCCAGCAGTCTGTCAGGCTGGATGACAGCTTTGTAAGGGTACGTGGCAAACTTCATACTTCTCACTCGTGTCTCGGGTTCCCTTCCCTCCACGCCTTGCAGCTCTTGCAGCTCTCCTTTCAAATGTCTTCCCAGGGCCATCTACGAGAAGGGAAGTGCCACCTCTCCCTGGGGAACGCCATGGCTGCCAGCCGCTGCTTTCAACGAGTGTTAGAGCTGGATCATAAGAACACCCAGGCACAGCAAGAGGTAAGAGGTTCTCAAAACTTAAATCTTCCCAGTAAACGGGGCTGTCCAAGGGAATAGATCGAAGCCTTTCGCTTCAAATTTTGCCAAGTGAAATCACGGTCATTGTCAGTGATGACTGTTTGCATGCTCTGAGGTCACGGGGGAAAATGAGATGCTGTCTCTGGTTTTCAGTAGACAGTCATAGTTACCTTTTCTGTGTGATTGTCTCTTAGCAGAGAAGCGTGGAGGCTAAGCTGGTCCTTCACCCAGCACTCCAGCGGAGAAATGGTGCATGGTGGTAAGGGAGCACGGAAATGGGTGACGCAGCACGTAGAAGGCTGCTGCCACTTTTGTATCTCGGTCACAGGGGTATGTTTTCCTGGGCTACCAGTTAGGCCACTTGATTTCACAACGATTTTAACACTGGCAAAAGTACTCATGTAATCCGCATTATTCTTCCATCGCCTGCAATACTTGCTCTGACACTTTAGGGACTGGCTGCTTAAATGCTGCTTGATGGTGCTTCAGGCCCCTGGCTGTCCTGCAGCACCCACTTCTTCTGTCTTTCAGCTGAAGAACGCCACTACGGTGCTGGAGTATGAAAAAATAGCTGAGGTGGATTTTGAGAAACGGGATTTCAGGAAGGTAAGATTAACTCGGTTGTTTCCTGTGGCGCAGGAACAGATATATTTTACCTGCCCAGTTCAGCCAGGTGCCTGCCTTATTACCCTGCCCAACATTAGCTGGGCTCTACTGGGAGGTGCTGTAGAACATACTCCTGCTGGTGGAGCAGGGCTGACTTGTGCACAGTGGTTGTGAAAATGGCAGAGCACCAAACAAATGAAAAGTGAAGAGGGTGCCTGGCTCGGGCTGAATATCTCTGCTCCCCTCTGTGCTGTGGGGTGAGTGTGACATGAATGAGCTGTTTGATACAGGTTCTGTCACGCGTTGCTCCTAAAATGCATATCCAGGACCCTTCTTTCTTAACTCTTTAAATTAAAGAAAAAGAGGAGCCTGTGTGCCAGTGTTCTGGCGAGGGTCACTGCCCGAGGAACATGGATCTGCGTGGGGCAGTCTTCCTTACTGTGTCCAGATCTTTCTTCCCAAGGGCTGTGTCAGGATGTGGCTGGTACTGACCTGATTAAACAAGAAATGACAGTGTGAAATCTGAAAGGCACCAAATGCTTCTCATGCAAGTGTTTCTGTTAAGTGGATGTGTGTAAGGTCCAAGTTTGGCCCAGAAAGGAGATTGTCCAGCGTGTAAGGTCCAAGCTTGGCCCAGAAAAGAGATTGTCCACACTCTTAGGCTGAGCCCAAGGTTTTGAAAGGGTAAATCCCAGCTTTGTGTTGGCTGGTTGTTGAGGAGCAGATGGGATGTATGGTCTGGATTCTGTGTGTAGGAATTCCCCTGCCTGGATTGCACGTTCTGGGCTCTCGCATCTGTCCCCTGGCTCCTCCCTTCTCACTTTGCTGGGGAGGCTCGTGTGAAGTGTCAGCTTTGTTTCTGGAGAGCTGCTCCTGCTCCTTCCTCACCCAGCAGCCGTCGGCTCCTCGGTCTGGAGCACAGTGCGTCCCTCAGCGCGCAGTCCTGATGTCACGGGAGGGGAAGCAGATGAAGGGTGGTGGAACAATGCCCCCGTTCTGGCGCAGATGTCCCCACCAGAGAGGCAGAGATGGAAGGGACCTATTAGATCACCCTGCCCACTGCGGTCAGAGCAGTGTGAGATCGGTCCCCGCACTGTACTTTTGTGTGTTTTGTCCAAACTCTCTCACTCTATTGAAATTTCTGCCCTGCCCACATGTCTTCATAACACAGGAAACAGGGGCAGAATTGTCCTCAGAATTGGCCCACAATTTCAGAAGAGTTAAAGGGATGGACCTTCTCCAGGTATCCCTTGAATCTTCTAGGTAGTGCTGTGTCATAGCCATGGACCTTTGCACAAAAAGCCCTTTAAAAGATAAAAGATAAATCCTGCACACGAGGAGAATTTTCTAATGAAATCAGTTTCCAGCAGCAGAGGAGGCAGGTGTCTGTGCGCGTCTCTTCTGGGCAGAGACACGCATGAACTCTGCAGTGTGGTAACAGTGCAGCTGTTCAAAGTGGGCCTGGGGCTGTTTGCTTTGCTCACACGTGTGTGTTTTCTCACACCAGGTTGTGTTTTGCATGGATCGTGCTTTGGAGTTCGCTCCCGCTTGTCACCGGTTCAAAATCCTCAAGGCCGAATGTTTGGCGTTGCTGGGTCGCTACCCAGAGGCACAGTCTGTAGCGAGGTGAGTGTCTGAGCAGGGGCTGCTGCTTGGGTTCCTCAGCCCCGAGTGAACGAGGGAATAAAGAAATAATCCTTAATGCAAACTGTGGTGAGGAAGAGTGCATGAATTCCTCCCCTTCACAGTCAGCCTTTCTGGGACGCCGTGTTTAGTCTCAGTTATAACCAGCGACGTCCCGTACGTTTCGCACATCTCTACCAGGGATTTGATAAAATAACTCCATATTTCACTGGAGGAGATATTCCAGAGATCAGGAGGAAAGTGGAATAGGGCCACACCTCATTTTTGAATACGTCTGTTCCAGTGACATCTTACGGATGGACTCCACGAACGCAGACGCTCTGTATGTGCGCGGTCTCTGCCTGTACTACGAGGACTGCATCGAGAAGGCCGTGCAGTTCTTTGTCCAGGCACTCAGGATGGCTCCTGACCACGAGAAAGCGTGTCTGGCCTGCCGGGTGAGTTGTGGATTCTGGCAATGGGACCCCAAAATTACGGGGATTATTTTTAACCAAACAGCTGACTTTGGTTCTGCTGGATCAGTCCCTTCTCCCTCTCTTACCGTTGTCATTCCCAGACCCCCAGCAGCAGGTCCTGTGTCTGGTCCTGCCCAGAGACAACGGGCTGCTCTGGGTGAATCTGAGCTGCTGGAAGCTCTCTCTCAGAAGCCTCTGATACTTTGAAGGCTGCCTCCCTTTCATTCTTCTTTGTTCCCTGATCGGATACAGGAGCAATAAAACTAGGTCTGTCAGAACTAAAAGAACTTCTGACTTTGAGATTCAGTGTTAGTGCCATGGGTTGACTTGCATTTAAACACTGCTCCTTTCATGTTGCTCCTTCCCTCGTTTCTCTGTTGTAGCTCTTAAACAGATTTTAAAACTCAGTCGACTTGTATAAGCTCTCAAAAAGTGAGGTCCCATTTCTTTTTTTCTTTTTTTTTTTTTTTAAATCCATAAATTTACTTCACTGTCATGTTCTTATCTTAAACATTAGACAATGTTGTTCCTGGGGAGAACACCCGTGACTGGCACTGGCTGTTCTTAGCACTTCTCTTGGGGAACAGGAGAATGCTGACAGCTCTTCCCAGCTGCTGTAGCAAAGCTATGGCTTCTGTGTCCTCTGTTGGGGCCTGAAACCAAATTCTGACAGTGTTTGAGGACCCTCACCAGGAAAATAAGCTGCTGGGTACCCTGAACCACTTCCCTCATGTCCTTCTTATCTTTCTTTCAGAATGCCAAAGCACTTAAAGCAAAGAAAGAAGATGGGAATAAAGCATTCAAAGAAGGAAACTACAAACTAGCGTATGAACTGTACACAGAGGCACTAGGAATAGATCCAAATAACATAAAAACAAATGCCAAACTCTACTGCAACCGAGGAACGGTTAACTCAAAGGTACGGGATGGTCCTCTGGCAGGTGGTCTGTCATCCTGCTCCTCCACGGAGTTTAGAAATGACAAATCACTTGCTCTGGAAAGCACAGGCTTCTCCTGGGTCTGGGTCAGCTGGGTCTCAGTGGGGCTGGAGGCAGCAGGGTAGGGTTTTGTGGTTGCACAATGGTTGGGGCTGTTCCAAACAGCCAACAGAGTTGACTCCCCAAGAAACAAAACTCGAATGCTTGGGCTGTGCAGAGTGGGAGGGAGAGGAGGAATGTGGCTTGGCCTTATCTTAATCAGCATAAAGGCATCCGTCTTTGTTTCCTTCCCAGTAATGAGGAGAGATCTTTTCTTCTCTTATTTGTCTTGTAGATCATCTGTCTTTGGGTTTTGATCTTAAAAAACAAAAAGTGATCTAATTTAAAAGCCATGGACAGTTTTCCAGGTTTGCTGTTGCACTTTGATCACGCAGGGACACAGTCACTCCTGTGATGGTGCTGCTGGTTCCCACCCCACACCTCCTCCCCAGTGCTCTGGGGTGATGAGACCAGCACCGGGGGGGGGGCTTTTCAGCACCCTCTCACCCAAGAGACAGGGGCTGTTCTTGAAACCTGCAAAATGGGCTGAGCTGGAGGCAACAGTAATGGATATTTTACATGGCTGTGTCTGAAAACTGACAATGCTTTTTTTTAAAAAAAAATTTTAATACTTTAAAGTTTATTTTCCTGTCTGGGAATTAGTTTGGACACAGAATAGCTTGCTTTTCAGATCATTCTTGGGAAGACCCTTGTTTCCAAGTGCATTTCATAAAGAGAAGCACCACACAGCTCTACCACTCAGTAGCCAGGCTTCTCGCTTTTCCCAGGGAACAAAAGCTCTGTGTCTTTGAGGGATCGAGAAGAATTCCCTGGATGCAGACACACAAAGCAGGGAGATTTTTTCCAAGATTCTTTACACCTAAAATCATAATGCTGCTCAGCAGAATTTGTTCTCGGGGATTCTCTGAACTTCTCTCTGCCCTTGCAGCTTAGGAAACTTGAAGAAGCAATAGACGACTGCACGAACGCAGTGAAGCTGGACGACACGTACATCAAAGCCTACCTGAGGCGAGCACAGTGGTAAGTACAGCTCTGCAACAGACCTGCTGGGCTGGTTTTGGGGGTCAGAGCCTCCTCCCTGCAGCTCAGAGTGATGTTGATAATGAACCCAAAACGGAACTGAATAAAGGTTCTATCATAAGGGGCCTCCTCCGTGTGCTGCCGAGGGGACTGTGTTGTCCATCCTGCTGGATCTGGGCTGCCCAGTGATGGTTGTACTGGAGCAGGGTTTGTTCTAAAGCTGGATTTGCTGTGGTTATAGACTAACGTGAGATGTTCTCAAGGGAGGGTTGAAGGAGGAGGGAGCCAGACTCTTTGCAGTGGTTCCCAGTGAGAGGACGAGGGGCAACGGGCACAAGTGGGAACATAAGAGGTTCCACTCAAATATGAGGAGAAACTTCACGGTGAGGGTGGCAGAGCCCTGGAACAGGCTGCCCAGGGAGGGTGTGGAGTCCCCTTCTTTGGAGATTTTCAAGACCTGCCTGGATGCTCCTGAGTAACATGCTCTGACAAGCTCTAGGCAATCCTGCTTCAGCAGGGGAGTTGGACTAGATGATCTCTATGGTCCCTTCCAACTCTAAAATTCAGTGAAATTCTGTCCTGGAGAGCCTCTCCCTTAAGCTTTTTCAGAGGGGCTGCTGCAGGTGAGAGATCTTACCCTGGCAGAGCTGTTCATGCTTCCAGCAAACTGGTTTTAGCAATGGGTTGCTCTGCTTCCCAGAAAGGAGAAATCAGCTGAGACTGAGCCTGTCTTGGCCATGGCTAGAGCTGCAGTGTAGCACAGTGAGGCCAGACAAGTTGTTCAGAGGGTGCTCGAGTCTGTACCTTGGCACCAGCCAGGGCAGCTCTCTCTGATGGGGTTTTGTTTGCTACTTTCCCCAATATTGATCATTCCTCAGTTTGTGGCAGAGCTGCCTGCCTAATAGATGAACCAAACCCACTACTGCAGCCTTTCTGTTGTGCACTCACTTTAATTTACAACCTTCAGAGTTCTTCTCAGGCTCCATCTCAGTCATTGCTCAATTGCAGTAATTAGTTAATGCGTGAGTGAAGCTGAAATGCCAATGGATGGGCACACAGCCCTCTCTGGGCTGACAATCTTGGCACCAGCATTGCTGGTGTACGGCCCTGCACCAGCTTCCTTGAAATCTTGCTGGCTGCTATTAGTTCCTGCAGCTGGAGAAAGTAATTATCAGATCGTTAAAGTAGGACTCGTGCTGCCAGATGAGATTGTGGTCTCTGTTTGGAGTCCAAAGTGCAGGCTCCTGTGCCAGGATTTCTGCCAACAGCCGGTGTCTGGGCTCCTGCTCGGTCCCGCAGTGACCCTCGGTGGGTTCCTCTGAGGAGTGCTCTGCTCCTCAGCTCAGATACATCGAATCATAGAATCATTGAGGTTGGAAGAGACCCTTGGGATCATCGAGTCCAACCATCTCCCCTACTCTACAAAGTCCTCCCCTACACCATGTCCCTCAGCACTGCATCTAAACGGCCCTTAAACACAGCCAGGGATGGGGACTCCACCCCCTCCCTGGGCAGCCTGTTCCAATGCCCGACCACTCTTTGGGTGAAAAATTCCTTCCTAATGTTCAATCTAAACCTCCCCTGTTGGAGCTTGAAGCCGTTCCCTCTCGTTCTGTCACTAATTACCTGTGAGAAGAGACCAGCACTAACCTCTCTCCAGTGTCCTTCCACGTAGTTGTAGAGAGTGATGAGGTCTCCCCTCAGCCTCCTCTTCCTCACACTAAACAGCCCCAGCTCCTTCAGCTGCTCTTCATATGATTTGTCTTCCAGGCCCTTCACTAGTTTCGTTGCCCTCCTCTGCACTCGCTCCAGCACCTCGAAAGCCCAGAAAGCTCATACCTGAGCCCCCTTTTGATCTTTCCCGTGATCCACCTCCACCCCATTGTTTCTTTCCCCAGTTACATGGACACAGAACAATACGAAGATGCTGTACGAGACTATGAAAAGGTTTATCAGACAGAAAAAACGAAAGGTGAGCACAGTGGCATTCACTTTGTCTGCAGAAGTTCCCCTTCTCTGGCAATTTTCTTGTTGTTGCTTTTGTTTGCTGCTTTTCCCACTCAATATGCTCTGATTTGCAGCCTTTCCCCCAGCAGGGCAAGACTGGGAAAGGCCTCAGAGGGGCTTTGAAATCCCTGACTGGGAATCTGGTTTCTCTCCCAGCACTCAATGCTGAGAGATAATTCAGCTCAGAGGTCCTCTTGATTTTTCAGTAGCCTGAAATGAAACAAACAGAACAACCTGGGTCCCTGTGGCTGACAAATACCACTTTAATAGCCCTGAGATGTTTACCTGCAGTTGGAAATGCAGGACAGTGAGGCTTTAATTGGCTGCCTGACTGTAAGTCCAGGTGGATTGGCACAACGTGTTGGTCTCAGCCCTGTTTGAAGCAGGAGGCTGTGCCTGACACTAAAGCTTCCCTCTGGCTTTGTGCTTCTCCCTAGAACACAAGCAGCTCCTAAAGATGGCACAGGTGGAACTGAAAAAGAGCAAACGGAAAGACTACTATAAAATCCTTGGAGTGGACAAAAATGCCTCTGAAGACGAGATCAAGAAGGCCTACAGGAAAAGAGCACTTATGCATCATCCAGGTACCCACAGATGTCCCTTATTGGAGCACGTGGTGGGGCTTTGGTCCCCTCACTCAGTGCCTGGCCCCTGCGCGGCCAGTGCTCAGGGACAGGGATACACGAGAGGGGAATTCCCAAACAAATAGCATTTCTGACCCCACAAATCTAAACTCCGTGCTGTGACGGGAGCTGGGAACGTGGAGCATTTTCTATTTACACTCAAAACTAAAAGCTTCTTTCCTGCTGGTTTTTGGACCTCCAGACCGACACAGCGGGGCAAGCGCAGAAGTGCAGAAGGAAGAGGAGAAGAAGTTTAAGGAGGTTGGTGAAGCCTTTACCATCCTGTCAGACCCCAAGAAGAAGGCTCGCTATGACAGTGGGCAGGATCTGGAGGAGGATGGATTGAACATGGGAGGTGAGTGTTTCATGGGATGTTCTCCCACAGCAGCCTTGAGAAAGAGGAGACCGTTCAGAGTCTGCCTGCTCTGAAGCAGATCTTTACCTCCCCGTTTGTAATGGTCACAAATTGGCTGGGTTTGGGCTCTGGAAGTGTCTGAAGGGCAGAGCTGCCCCACATGGCTCAGGTTGGGGTGTGTGGTGGGGGTTGCTCTGGCTGAGCTGGCAGTAGCTGGCATTAGGCAGAAGATCTTTCATAGCAACTGTAAAATGATCTCACAGAAAGGGTCTGGGCCCCTACGTGCTGCTTGTCTGGAATTCTTAGGCTGCCCCTGTCCCTGAAATAGTCTCTTAAAACTGTTGCTTTTCCCCATTCCCTGCTGCTGGGGGGGCTGCTCTTCACAGCGATGCTCAGACGGAGCACTCTCTTTGCTTATGGCTCTTGTCCTTTTGTAAAGTGCTTTATGGGCCCACAATTAAGTGACAATTTCTAAACTGTGAAGAATATAACTGTCTGTTTCACTTCTGCTCACAACTTCCCTTTCTTCCCTGTAGACTTTGATGCAAATAACATCTTCAAGGCCTTCTTTGGAGCACCAGGGAGTAACTTCAGCTTTGAAGGTGGGTGGGAGTGTTCTCCCGGCGTTGGCTCCGTAAGTACCCACGTCCCTGGGGGCAGAGCTGGGTTTCCTGCAGCGAAGGTGCCGTCCCAGGAGAGGGTTTGACTCTTCCACACAGAAGTACCTGGGCTCTGGGAAAGCTCTCTCTGCCCAGCATCCCAGCGATGGCTGGTGCTGGTTCTTTAGGGTTCAAAAGTGACAAAACCCAGTGTTTTTTGTCACAGCCAGCTATTGCCAGCACAGAATCACAGAATCTTAGTGGTTGGAAGGGACCTCTGAGATCATCGAGTCCAACCACAAAAAACCCCAAAAAAACAAAAAAACAAAACAAACAAATGCAAAACACACCACACCAAACGCCCACCAAAAACACCGCACCCACCAACTAAACCCCACACTCAACACCTCACCACAAACCAATAACCTTGGGCACTAGAGCATGCCCTGAAGAGCCATGTCTACACGTTTCTTAAATCCCTCCAGGGATGGTGACTCCACCACCTCCCTGGGCAGGCTGTTCCAGTGCCTGACCACTCTCTCAGTAAAGTAATTCTTTCTAATATCTAATCTAAATCTCTCCTGCCCCAACTTCAGACCATTTCCTCTGCTCTTGTCGTTTGTCCTTTGGGAGAAGAGGCCAACACCTGCCTCTCTACAACCTCCTTTCAGGTAGTTGTAGAGGGCAATGAGGTCTCCCCTCAGCCTCCTCTTCTCCAAACTAAACATGCCCAGTTTAGTTGTGCCCATGCACAAACACCACCTTGATGCCTTTGGCCAGAGACATCGAGGTGGTGTTTGCTGCTTGGTGATAGTTGCCTGTGACCTGGGGACGGCCACTGGTGCTGAAGTGGCACCAGGGGATCCTTGGGCAGCCCTGTGTGTATCACACCCCTCTCCCCTGCTCTCCTGGCACTGAGAGTCCTCAGCCTCTGCCCACAGACACTTTGGGGTGACTGGGGGCAAGGAAGGATGTTACCCAGTGTCTCCTCAAACCCCATGTTACCCAGTGTCTCCTCAAACCCCACGTCTGCTTGGCCTTTCTTCACCCACCCAGGGGCAGGACGGCTTTACCCAGTGTTGAGCTCCTACCCCTCAGGGTGTGTTCCTTGAGGACTTTCTCTGACTGAATTTTGGGAAGTCTCACACACTTCCTGGGCTGTTTTACCTTCGTCCTTGCAAATTTGCCTCCTTTATCCATGTTGTCCATAGTCCCCTCTCTTACTGGTTGGAAATCTCTGCTGGGGACGCCGGGCAGAGCCCCTGTCTCTCTCCCCACTGGGATCAGTGGTGCCCGAGGTGCTGCCATAGGAGGAGTCAGCTCAGTTCTGGGTTGTGAAGGTGCTAATATCTTTCATTTTCTTTTTCAGCTTCTGGGCCTGGAAATTTCTTTTTCCAGTTTGGCTAAAAAAAAAAACCCAAACCTCACGTACCTGATCCACTATTTTAACCTCGAATACGGACATACTTAGACTCCTTCCTTCATCATGTCTCATTGTACTTAGAGCAGTTTCATTTCTCTTGGTTGGAGACCTCTGTTTTGTGTGCTCTTGTGTGTGAAGAGGAAACCAGCTCGGGGAGGGGAAGGCTTGTGAATTTTGTTTTACTGTTAACTTTATTAAAAAAAAAAAAAAAAATAAAGGTTTGAATCTTTTTGGTCCCTCCATGCTGGCCCCTGCTTTCAGACTGACCCTGCTCCTCAGCAGAGAGGATTTCCCTGAAATTCCTCCCGGAATCTCGACTCGTAGGAGGGTGAAGTCATCTCCTGGTGTGTCTTGGTTGGCCCTGGAGTGCAGCGTGGCAGCGGCTGGCTCTGCACTAACCTGGGAGTTACCCTGATCTGCTGAAAATACCACCAGGATTCAGTCGAGGTTCACACACTCGGGATTTACCTGCCAACTGTCTATTTTTATTTTTTTTTATTATTATTATTTTGCCGTGGTTCTGCCAGGACGGTCACTTGGGCATTAACTTCAATGATAACGTGGGAACTGAACAGTTTTTTGTGTCAGAGAAATGCTCCTTTGGATTTACAAGAGCAGCTTCTGGGAGAATTCCCTGTGACGCAAGCGAGAACTAAGGGCTTTGTGTTTCCACTCCGAGAATTGGCCTGTTTTAAGGGAATATTGAATTTGCTCTGGGCTGAATTTCTCCACCGTACGGTTTTTTTTTTTAATTCATCCACTTGAACTCTTAATATTTGTGCTGAAACTTGATTTTTGTTGAGCTTGATGTTTGATTCCCTGTTACTGATCCGTAACGTGGACGGGCTCTTTGTGGCTCTGAAGAAATGCAGAGGGATGTTGGGGTGTGGGGCAGCTGCCGTGTTCTCCTGGTGTTTACAGGAACTGTGTGAATCCCTTCAACTGGGCAGGTGGTTTTCAACTGGGAGGGACTCACTGGAGAAGCAAGGAAAAGGCAAAGTCAGGCTGGGAGCTGCCAGTTTGTCACTTGCTTCTCTTGAGCCCGTGGGCTCGGAGCCGGCGCCGTGAGGATGGGTTTGTTGTTGGGATTGATGGTTGTTGCTGGGTTCTCCTCCTCCTCCTGAGCTGTGGTGTTACTGGGAGGAACCAGCTGGGAGAAGGCTCTGCTTCCAGATTTCTCCCCTTTCTCTTACCCAGGTGCCGTGTTGGGGACCTGGATCTGGCTCCTGTGGGGGTGAGGGACCCTTCCTTGGGTCTGGGCCATCCCATGGGAAGGGCAGAGTCTGGGCAGTGTCACCGTGTCCCCAGCACTTCGGGCTGCTCCTTGGTGGCCTTGGGACCTTTAGGGACAGGGCTTGGTGCGAATCTCAGCAGAGTCTCCTGGAGAAACCTGTCGCTTTTATATCGTGTCCCATTTAACTCTTTGCTGCAGGAACATGAAGTGATTCTTTTGAACACTGACATCTCTGTCTTCCTCCCTCCCGAGGGCTGCGCTCGGTGCCCGGTCACTCTGTCCCCAGGGCACGGTGCTCCCGGTGCCACGGCCCTGGGCTGGGGCTGGCTCGGAATTCCCGACGATCTGCCCTCCTAGAGGGAAGATTTAAGGGCTTAAATTCTAGTACTTGCAGGATAAAGACAGTATTTTATAATTCGCTCAAAAGTCAGCTTTTGAAATGAGCCGATGTTGAGTGATATTTGCAAAAATAGACTCTATTGCATTTATTTTAACTTCCTTCGTGCCAGTGTGTGGTGAAGGACTCGCCCGGGTCGCACCGAGAGCGAGTCCAGGTCCTGGTGTCCATCGGGCTCCGATGGGGGAATTCCCAGGAAACTGAGAATTCCAGGCTCTGTGTTTTGGTGCTTCCCCAGTTCTCCCAGTGCTGGGGAATCGGAGCCTCCAGGGCCGGTGTATGTGATGGTCCAGATTCATAACTTGTCCCGTGTGTGTCGATGTTTCTGTGCAGTTTGGGCTTTTCTCAGTCCTTTTATCGCTGGGCAGGGATGTGTCCTGCCTTTCTCAGTGGGTTTCATCATTCCCCCCCCTTCCCAGTGGAGCAGGAGAGGTTTCCTTCTCCCCCAGGCTTTGGATGAGGCCGCTGCCGGGAGGACAGACGTGGAATGGCTTTTTGGAGAGAGACAGTGAACGAGGAGCTGTTTCTAACCCCGTACCTGAATGCATGGTTCAATGTAGTTAAATAGTGATTTGGTGAGTGCCAAGGCTTTCCGGGGAGCGTTACGGTGTGACTCAAATGAAGGGGAACACGGAGCACGGGGGGTGCACGGCGGTGGGTGACTCCTGGTACCATGGGGTGGTGGCATCGTCACCTCTGAGACGTGGGACTCGGATTTTTTGGGTGAAATCTCAGACGTGCGTGGCCCGAGACGTTGCCTTTCACCCTGGGTGGTTGTGGGATGGTCATGGGCTGTGTTTTGTGCAGGGAACCTTAGTGCCATTTCCTTGCTGCCACCCCCCCCGGGCTCACCAGGAGCTGCTGGATGGAGGAGTTTGCCATGGAGATCCCAAATGAGTGTCTCAGAGGGAATTTAGGGCTGTGCTCTCTCTGGGGGGATAAAGAGCTTGTGCAGATGTTGGAGGCAGATGTTGGGGGTGAAGCACCACAGGACGTTGGTGCCTCGAGCCCCGTCCCGGTCCCTGGTGTGAGTTTCCTTGCGTGGATTTACTTTATGAACGTGGTGCTGTGTCAGCCCTGCCTTTCGGGGGGGGATGTGGAGAGAATCCTGCCCAGAGGTGCTGGGCCTGGACTGGAGTCCTCAGCAGAGACCTTTGGGATGGTTCTGGTTGCCCACCCTGACGGGTGCCTCATAGGAAGGTCCGTGGTGTCGCTTGTGATCGTGGAAGTGTCGCTGTAAAGCTGGGCCCTCGGTGCTGGAGGGGTCTGACTTCTGTAAATACGTTAATGCAGATTGGGGGGGGAGGGGGGGAAAGGAGAAAGGAAAAATTAAATGTTTCGGGACAACAGTATTATTGAGGGTTGCGGGTCCCTTGGCTTTGTGGATCTGAAGGGGTTTGGAGTGAGAGCTGCTGTGTGGGCTCCAATGACCGACCAAAGCGTTGGGACCACGCGGTGGTTTGCTCTTCTCTCAAAGCTACATCCTCATTTTCAGTAGTAACCGAAGACATTCGCTTCTCTTCGAGTGGATGGTTTTCATCCCCTTTAAATTTGTGCCTTGTGCCCTCCCTTCCCCTTCCCTTCCCAAGGGAAAAGGGCAGCTCCGGTCCCTCCCGGGGCTGTCCCCATTGTCCCCGCTCACCGGGGCGGCAGGACCTGAGCTGGGCTTTGAGAGATGATGGTAACGCTTTGGCCTCCCACGGCCGGGAGGGGATTGTCCCCTCTTTGCTGGGCAGGTCCTTGCTCCATGGGGATGTGCCAAGAACTGATGCCTGGGCTGTGCAGGGGGGCACTGAGCTGGGGTTGGGCACGGCCGGGCGATTGGGGAAGGCAGGAGTTTTGCTGGGAGAACTGGGATGTGCCCGCAGCTCTGGCACGGCCACCCTCACCGCCGCGCCGTCCTCTCCATCCTCATCCTCCTCCCGCCTCCACTCAGCAGCTTGTGCTCAGAGAGAGAGTGGTGTGAAGCTGTTGGGGGGTGAGTGTGAGCCCCCCCTCCCCAGCCACCCCCCCGCATGCCTGTCTGCCTCCCACCCACCTCTTGGAATGGTCTGGACACCCCCCAGCACCACCGTGAAGCCACCCTGGAGAGGGGCAGGGTCTGCATCAAAATTGGGAACGTTTTACCTCAGTGTAAATCCCTTCTCCTTTCCCTTTTTTGTGGGGGGGAGCCCCGCATGGACATGGCTGTCCCCACCGCTTCGCCAAACGCCGTCGCCTCCTCTTCCTCCTCCTCCTCCTCCTCCTCTCCAGGCCGGGCTTCGCGTGGGTGTGTGTGACACGGCCCCTTCCCCACCCCACCCCCTCCCCCTTCTAGGATGTGAACGGTAAAAATGTGAATATTCGTTGTTTACTTCGTTAGGCATCGTTCATAATGAGGTGTTTATAATGAAGAATGTCACAGGCTGAGGCAAAACCATATGCAATTGGTTTACTTTATTATAAACTGTATATGATGTACAAACTAATAAAAACTTAACGGAGGACGGTCTCACTCTTGTTCTTGAAGAGGTGAATAAAGAGGAGGTTCCAGCCGCGCCGGTCGGTGCCGGGTGAGACCTGGAGCATCGGGTTGTTCCCGGGGAGGGAGAGGGGGGCACGAGCTCCTGTGCTCCCTCGGGGGCTGGAAAAGGTGCTTTTAAGGTGTTGATGGGACCAAACCGGTGTGAGATTCGTTGGGAACGGCCCGAGCTGAGCATCAGGACTCACCCCTCTGCCGGGGCAGGAGCCAGAAGGAATTTGGTGTTGATGGGGAAGAGTGGGGGGGGGGTGGATACAGAATTGTTTAATGATATCATGATATCATGAGATTTTTGTCACCCCTCTTTCGGAAGCAGCAGGAAGCGTGTTGCTTTGCTGGTGAAGGTGCTCCCCAGCTTGTGGTGAGGGTTGAGAGAAGGCTCCTGCGCCCGCACCCCAGCCCCGGCGGCGCTCCTCGAAGGCGGTGAGTATTTACAGGAGTTAGTGGGGGATTAATGTCACTGCGCAGGGCACCGGACAGAGCCACGGCGGGAGATTAAACCTCGTCCGGAGCCGAAGCCGTTAGTTTGAGCTTTGAGTTACAGCCAAGCTGTGCCCAGGAACCCCCCGCCCGGGCTGCGACGAGCAAAAAACCAGGACTTTTTCATAAAACAGAGACTCAGTAACAGAAGTGCTCGATCATTAACAATTTTTTTTTTTTTTTTTCCAGCCAAGGGTTTAGGTTTGAGCAGACGTGAGTTACGCGGTTACGATTCCTCCGCTCCCTGCGTTACAGCGTTACTGCCATCCCACCCGGCGCGTTACGAGAGGAGGAGTAAAATCCTGCATGAGGTGCAGCTCTGCACTTCAGACACGATTTTAGTTTCTACAAAATGAGATGGAAAAAGACACTGCTTCATCTTTTCCACCCCCCCGCCAGGGCAGGATTGTTCCCTACAGGACAAGGACACGGGGCAGCGCTTGGTCCAGCCCCCACTGACGTGCCAAGGGAAGAGCTGGGGGGAGCCCAGTGTCTCCCCCGTGTCCCGCTACTTTCCCTTTTGGGGATTTTTTAAAAATCTTTTCTTTTTTTCTAATCCATGTCTGCTCTGTAGGACACGGTCTGGCCACGCAGTTGCTTCTGGGGCAGCGCAGGGCTGGGGGGCTGCAGCTACACTGGGCAGGAGTGACCCACAGTTGTGTGTTACTGGTTTTTGCCCAGTTAATTCCCCTGCCAGAGTGAGCGGTGTCAGTCCCTGGGGGTCGGGGAGAAGGGGGGAGATGGTCCCCGGTTCACTCACTCGGCTTCAGAGCGGTGACGCGCGTCGGGGCCCTGCTCTGGCACCGCTCGTCGTTCTGACGGGGTAAAGATCTAACGATTGTGGTTGGGGTGAAGTTCTAACAGACCGTGGTGGATCTTCCTGCGAGGAAGAAAACAAGCAGAACGGCAAAACCCGTCCGTTGGAACACGCTGGGCAGCAGGTGAGTCGCTGCTGGCAGCGAGGGCAGAGGTTGCCTTTGTCAGAGTCGCTTGTTTTCTTCCTCCTCCTGAGGCCGATGAACTCCCCAGAGAGGCTTCACGCTGGGGCTGGCAAAGGGCTTGCTTTAGTAAAGGTAGAATTATTTCTCTTTACAGTTTTAAAGGTTACAGGAGTTACTTGCCTTTTTAAAAACCCCCAGACCCGCCGCCCTGCCCCGGCCCTTAGATGATGGTGCAGGAGCTAAAAGCAGAGCCCCGTTTGTTGGTGCTCTGGGTCGGGACAAGTTTCCCTTTTCCGTAGTACCCTGAGAAAATCGCCTTCACATCCATCTTTTTGGCGAGGTTGAGCATCCACATCCCGTTCTCAAAGTAGAGCAGTTTCCCTCCTCCGATTTCCCCCACCTGATCCCCTTTGTTCCCCGCTTTCTCCAGTTTGACAAACTCCAGCAGGTCCAGCCCGGTCTGCACGGCCTCCACCCCGTTGGCACAGCCCAGGGTGACGTGGGCCCTGCTGCCCCGCGGCAGGTTGTCGGTGGGGAGGACCTTGTCGGCGTCCCCCGGCCAGAGCTGCAGCTGCTGCTCGCTCAGCTCCACGCGGGCACCCACAGTCTTTGTGGTGATGAAGAGGGCGGAGATGGCCAGGACGAAGCCTTTGCCGTAGGAAGCCCTCACGGCCTGGGCAGGGAGAGAAGGGCAGAGCATGAGCCACCTGTGGCCACCAGGGCTCAGGTAGAGCATGGCAGCTCTTGCCTTGATGGGTTTGAAACGCTCTCCTCCACTGGGAGATCATGTCCCAAATTCCTGCTCCCTGAATTTTTACTCTGAGGGTGGTGGAGCACTGGAACAGGTTGCCCAGGGAGGTGGTTGAGGCCCCATCCCTGGAGATATTCAAGGTGAGGCTCGATGGGGCAACCTGGTCTAGTTGGGGGTGTCCCTGCTGATTGTGGGGGGGTCGGACTAGATGGCCTTTGGAGGTCCCTTCCAACCTGGACAATTTTATGATTCTATGATATTTGGAGCCGGTGACATCTTTTTCCCTTCACAAATGCCCATATTGAACTTGGGCTTATTTTGAAGTGGTTTAGCCGGGAGTGCAAACACCTCCATTTATCATCATTCTCATCACACTGTTTGGGCTGGAAATCAGGGTGGTGGGGACAGGGAAACAGGAACTAGTCTCCATCTCTCCCACGACTCTGACTTTTCTATGGCACAGCCCCCCTGGACGTGGGTACTGTCCCCACCGTTCCCCTCACGGCCCCAGCCCAACCCCGGGGGCTGGTGGATCCCCGCAGGGAAGGGGGTGCTGGGGGGGGGTCACAGCCCCCGTACTCACCTCTTGCTGGGCGTATTCCTCGGCTCCAGCCGCCTTCCCGAAGTCGGTGTATTTGGTGGTGCAGTGCAGGACCCCGGGCGGCCTCTTCACGAAGTAGCTGGTGAGATCGATTTTGATTTTGGGATCTTCGATGGCAGAAGCAACTGCAAACACAGGGAAACCATTTCTGTCACAGCCTGACCCCCCCCGATGTCACCCCACGAGTCCCATCCCAGCTTCCCCTCCCTCCCCTTTCACCTTTGTTGCTGCTGAAAAGGATTCAATGGGTAAATAAAGCTCCTGCTTCCACCCTGACGGGGTGTGACCAGAAAACAGGAGCTTCTGCACATCATCGTGCCTCGTCCTAAACCTGATGTTGTACAAACCCCTCCGGGGACAGGGGGGTCCCTCCCTCCTCCCTCTGACCCACGGCAGCAGCGGGGGGAGGCCCGGCCCCCATGGAGCGCTGCTGCCTCCCGCTCCCCACGTCTCACGGGTAAAGAGACCCCTTAAGAAAAACTGCTTTGTTTATTTTTACGGCCAAGCAGCAGCTTGGTCCGTGATGGGAAACAGATTTGTGTATTTAAACAGTTTTTCTCGTTGCTAATTTTAACTAGAAACTCAGTTTAGAATCTGACCAAATGTTGCATTTGCTGCCTGTCACCGTTTCATCCCCTCACGGTAAGAAAGACACTTCCATACATACAGTATTTACTCTCCTTTTTGAAGGCTTTCATGCTCCCCAGCTCATCTAAGAAGGCCTGGCCAGCCTTCCTCAGCATCTCCGAGCTCCTCTTGCTCAGAAACCACCCGAAATACATGGGCAGGAATTCCTTCTCCAAGCTGGGCTTCAGCTTCTTCAGCTCTTCCACCGAGAGTTTCCACTGATTCTTGTCCTTCAGCTGCAAACAATCCAGTCGCCACTGGGTTTTGGGCTCGGCGAAGATGACTTTGTACCGGTATTTGTCAGCGATATCAAAGAGCTGCTCCAGCCTTTCCCTCTCGTGGTGAGTGTCATCCAGAACGATGACGCTGATCTCCCGTTTGCAATAGTCAACTAGATCCTCGTCCACCTTGGAATATTCTTCGGGAACGGTGCTTCTTACGGAAGGTGGGATTTTGTAGCTGTCGACGGAGATGACCTTGCAGGCGTCTTTGTACCGATCTTGAATGGCCTGGGCCAGCGTGGACTTCCCGCTGCCGGGCAGCCCCCTCAGGATCACAAAGGTTTTGGATTCTTTGAGGGTGGAGATGGTGTCTTCGTCGTCCAGGAAGGGGAACTGCAAGCTTTCGGGTCTTTCTTTCGCCGACTGAGTAGACATTTTTTTAAATATTTTAGGCAGGAACGTGTGACTCTTCTTGGAGAAGCCTCTGTTCTGAAATGCAAGAAGACAATGCGTTGCAGGTGAGCAGCCCCCGCGTTCCCCCCGCACGAGCACGTGT
>NW_015091149.1:751449-753397 GCF_001431845.1 Calidris pugnax
CACTGCAGGGAAGGAACCAGGGGTCTCGAGCCCCCTCTCCCAGCCGGTCCCACCACCCCAGCCCTGCTCCTGTCCCCATCCCCATCCCACCTGAGCTCCACTCCTCGGGCTTGGCCGGGAAGGGGAGGTTTTACCCCTGACGTGGCAGCAGCCACGGTTTTGGGGGCACCAGGAGGTGCTGCAGCCCCAGAGGCTCCGGCTCACGCTGTGTCTGAGCCGTTCAATAACCCCTCGTGGCTGCTGGGACCGAGGGGGCTGCGGGGAATCCCCCCCCAACCCACGGGGAAACCCAAATCCCAGCAGGTTGTGGCAGCCGCTGCCGTCCCAGCGCTTCGGCTGCACCAAAGGGGCTCCCGAGGGATTTACATCTCCCCAGGGATCCCCATCCCCACCAGAATGAGCCAAGTCGGGGAGGAGCCCATCTCTCACATGAGAACGGCCGTTTCTTCCTGCTGCTCCGGCCACCGGCCCCACGAGTGGCCCCGAGGAGGAGTCTGGGCTCCTCCGGGTGATGAAGTCACTTCCCGGAAAGCCCAGCTCCCTCCCAGCAGCGGCTTGAGCAGAACACGAAACTGAAACCAGTGCTCCCAGCTTCAGAAACTCTCCCTCCCCTCCCACCAGCAGCTCCGGTAACTGGAATCCCGGATTAAGTCCCAGAAGGACCTGGGAAAACACGGGGCTGGAAGGAAATGTGGGATTTCCCCACCTGAGCCAGTTTCCACCAGCACCGAGGGGGCAGCCCCCGGGTTTGGTGGGGATGGGACCTCTCCCCCTCCCCATCCAGCCCTGGACCAGAGCAGGATGTGGTGCTGATTGCCCTGGGAGTGATGCTGAGGAGGGAGTTTTGCCTCCGAGGCACAAATCAAGGGTGTGTGTGGGTGTGTGTGTGTGTTACACACTACACAGATGCTCTGCCCGTGGCAGAAAAATCCAGCTTTCCTGTTTTGGGGAGCGAAGCCAGTGTTTAAAAAAAAAAAAAACAACTGTCCGGTTGATTAACTTTCCTATCTTTTATTGCAGAATTTGGGGATGGGCTTTGGATCCAACACACCCTGGGTGCAGGATGCTGCTCCCAGGGGGATGCTGAGCCCGGGGGGGTGCAACCGGAGCAGGAATGAACGGCCACGGGGAGGAGCGAGGCGCGGGCGGCTCTCCCGGGACCCTGCCCTCAGCATCCCCCTGGATTTGGACTGGGGGGTCCCAGGTACAAGGGGAAGCGGGGGGGGCATGAGCACCCCCCGGGGCTGCTCCTCGAGGTGTTGGGGTGTCCCGCTGGCCCCGGGGGGGGGGACACTGGGGCCACCACGGTGGCCTCGTTGCCCTGTGGCCCGAGCGAGGGCTGGCCAAGCCCAGCTATTTTGCTGAGGGCAGCTGCTGGCGGTGGCAGGGACTGAGGCCGCTTTTCAAAGGAGCAAACAAAAGAACAATAATAGAAACCACCCCCCGGCCCCATTGTTCGGGGGCCAGCTCCGCGGATAATAGTCGCCTTCATGGGCCGGGCCACGCAGGGTCCGACCGGACAATGGCCCCACAGAAGCCGCCCCGGCGCGGGGGGCTCCCGGGGGGACAATCCCCCATTGAGCCCGCGGCCCTCCCCGCCGGCCCCACAAAGCTCCCGCTGTCCCCGGGCTCCCCGAGGGACCGGAGCCCGTTAAGACGGAGCCACGCTCCGGGCAGCGGGATGCCGAGGCTGCCCGTACCCCGGCTGCCCCCCCGGGACCCCCGGCAGGGACCCGTTGCGCTCCCGGCTTCTCCTTCCCGGGGATAGGGACGGCTCCCGCACCCGCCCCGCACGTCTCGGCGCTTCCTGCCCCCCCGGGAGGATGGGGGGTACCGGGGGCTGCCCCGTCCCGCACTTACCATGGTGAGGGCAGCGGCTCCGGGGCGGCCGCCGGTGCGGAGCGGGGAAGCGGCTCTGGGGCGGGCACGGCCGCGGCCCCTTTCATAG
>NW_015091149.1:753749-765005 GCF_001431845.1 Calidris pugnax
TGTTTCCTGCCCGGTTGGGGGGCGGACAGGGATGTCCCCTGCTCGGTTGGGGGGCAGACGGGGGGAGCAGCAGGTAGGAGAGACCAGTGCTGCAGGGACAGCTCGTGTTTGTCACACCGGGACGCTCCGAGGGGGTCGGTGCCCGCTCCTACGGCTCCAGCCGGTTCCCCTGCTCCCTCCTCCCCCTCGCTCTCCCGTTTCTTCCCTCCTTCATCGGCTCCATCTTCTTTAATCCTCCCCGGCGGCGTCTTGCTTTTCCTCTTCTGGAGTCTCGGTGCCTCGTTCACTCTCCTCTCCCTCCTTGTCCTTCTCCAAGTCGTCTCCTGTGGTTTCACTGCTGACATCTGGGGAGGAAAAAGCGACTTTCAGGCAGGACCCAGCGACCAGCAGGGGAAAGAAAAGGACCCCCGGACCCCCCCTCACACGGTTAAAAGCTCCCCTCTATCTTCTGTCGCTGCTGGGGACACCGGGTCGTTGCTGCCACCTCCTGCCCGGGGCCACACAGCCCCGGGAGCGTGGCGGTGAGAGCTCGGTGCTTTGATAACGATTTTAATTCAATACTTGTAGGGAAATCAGTATTTTTATACTCCCGAGAGGCAGCTGATGTCTCCCCAGCCCTACGGATTCACAGAGTCAGGTTTTGCCTCTGGCTGTGCCCAGGTCTCTGCTCTGGGAGATGGAGCTGCCTTCAGATTATTAAAACCAGCTTTTTTAACTGGATGGCACTGGAGAGTTATCACTCTTATCACTGCTGACATCTCTTACTTTGGTTCATACCAAAATTAAACCTCCCTTGGGCAAAAAACCCCCCCAAAAAACAGATTATAACTCTGCTGTGGGGCTCACGTATAAATTAACTCCTGCAAGTGTGCACTAGTGCAGGGGATGCACCACGGGGCAGAAATTTGCAAGGTTCTACCTGGGAATGGGGTGGGTTGTTCCCACATGTCAGTCTGTGCTCCAAGAGAAGAAAATGGGGATTTTTATATATATATATATATTTATGGGGTGCGAGGTCTAAATGACAACTACCTTTAAGAGAGTGAACCGTTTCTTTTCTTTTTTCATTCAGCTCTTCCATGAAGCTTTTGCTCACGCAATCTAAGGCCTGAAAGTGATGCAGCTTATTAACAAAAGCTCCAGAAATGCAGGTACACACCTAAATCTTTCCTGTTTTTTCATCTCTGCTGTCATTACCTGGCCCTCTCCTGCCATAAACCTCTCTGTAACAATATGCTTCATTTCTCCCTGGGGTGGTCACTCCCTGCCAGCATCCCTCCCCTGAAGAGCCCATCTCTCTCCATCTCTCTCCATCTCTCTCCATCTCTCTCCATCTCTCTCCATCTCTCTCCATCTCTCTCCATCTCTCTCCATCTCTCTCCATCTCTCTCCATCTCTCTCCATCTCTCTCCATCTCTCTCCATCTCTCTCCATCTCTCTCCATCTCTCTCCATCTCTCTCCATCTCTCTCCATCTCTCTCCATCTCTCTCCATCTCTCTCCATCTCTCTCCATCTCTCTCCATCTCTCTCCATCTCTCTCCATCTCTCTCCATCTCTCTCCATCTCTCTCCATCTCTCTCCATCTCTCTCCATCTCTCTCCATCTCTCTCCATCTCTCTCCATCTCTCTCTCCCATTTCTCTTCTGGCAGGACAGGCTCAGCCTGAGCTCTGGTCCCTCAGGAGAGGTCACCAACAGGGAGGTGTCTGCAGCTGGGTGTGCTCCATCACCCACCATTGTATCCATGAGGACCGGCTACCAGGACATGTGGGATGCTTTGCCAGGGCCATGCCCAGATGTTCTGCCACCCTCTGATGCAGAGTGGTTTCTCTGGGATGTTTTGGAAAGGGGGAGCTGTGATCAGCTCCATTCTGTGTGTGAAATCCTTGCCCCAAGCAGGTCAAAAGAAAAATTTCCCTTGACTTGAGCAGGGCTGGGCTTCACCCTTCTATAAACTGGGGCTAAGTCTCCTGAGCTGGGAGGTTTCATAACTTTCAATGGGCAAACTCCTTCAGAGGCTGCATTTCCCCCTTAACCCACGAGCTCTGATGTTTTCTGCCTTCACAGGGCCCAGGACAATAGTTCCAGCTCCCTCATCAAGGCTGCCCCTACCTTCTACGCTCTTCACAACGATCCACTTACAGTGATGATGGCCTTTTGAGCAGCTTCATCGTGAATAAGCTTTGCCTTCTCAAGTGCTTTTTCAAAGTTAATGATTGCAGACTGGTAACTCCTTAATTTTACTGTAAAAGACAAATGAAAAGATCTATTTTGACCCAAGATCAAGAGAACGCCGACAGTTAATCAAGCAAGTCTCCGAGGAGAGGTCCTGATTTGAACAGTTGGCTGTTAAATCACAGAGATGTTTCACTACAAGGCTGAACAGATGGGCTGTTTCCATCCTTAGAGCAAAATTTGTCCCAATGCCTTTACCTTGTGCTTGTGCCACCAGCACAGTGGCATAGAGCTGCCACTCAATGTCCCCCTCCTCATCTGCCAACTGCAGGGACTTCTGCCCGTAATTTTGGGCTTCTTCAGCTTGATTCAGCTCCATGTAACATTGGCCGATTTCGTGGAACAGCCAGGTCTTCTCCAGGCTGGATTTTGCCATCGGAATCTTCTCCTCCCAACTTCAAGCAGAGTCAGACAGACATTTACAACTCTCACAAGTGCAGTTATAATTTCAGCCACTAATTCTACAGACAAAAGGCTTCCAGGTTCTGTTGGTATGAAAACATCACAGCCCCCTCGCCAGCAGTATGAATAAACAAACTGAAAAGCCATTATCTATGAATTCAAAATATAACCTTATGCCTTTTCTATTACTAATTTTACATACGTGTCAACAGCTTGCTGGAATTTGCCCATTCTGCCATAAACTCTGCCGATGTTATCAAGGGCTCTGGATATGGCATCCGGCAGGTTGCTGCATTGAAAAGAAAAAGAAATTATAGTCACTGAAATAGTCTTGTTCCTGGTACAACCTGTGTTTCTCCAGCCCTTGTGCTTTATTTGGTGCCCACTATGACTCCAGGTAAGTGCTGAGACCCAGAGGTAAGAGACCAACCTCAGACTGAACGTCTGAAAATCAAGACAGATTTTTGCTTTAATCTCCAGCTGTTGCAACTGGCACCCATAAGACACAGGGAAAATGGGTTTGGTTTGCCTTTTTTGGGTTTGGTTTTTTTTTTGGTGCAGATGTGGCAGTCCTTGTGAAAGGCTTCCCACTTTTCTTTGCCTCAATTCCCCTTTGTTGCCCTGTGGGGTCCCAGGGAAGTCCCCTCCCAGCTCCTGGGTCCCCAACACCAATCCATGATTCCTGTCCCAGAGACAAGGGAAGACCCAAACCCGTGTCTGAAGCTCCTGCCTCAGACTCTGGTGACAGTCCCCACTCCCAGAGCTCAGAACAACCTCTGCCCTGTGCCAGAGGTGGGTCCCTGGAATAATGCAGCCTCTAGACTTTAATTTTTTCCTTAATTAGGCCTCACTCCCGCTTTCGGGGGTGGCCTCCTTTGCTTACCCTTACTTTGTAAATCCAAAATCTGAGGACAGAGGGCTGGCTGGGGGCGATGGGGGGGGTGAGCCCCATCTCCTCTCACCCGCTGAACTCGCCAGCAGAGGGCGAGCCCCCCCCGGCGCTGCCTTCCTGCCTTTAACACAACTTTACAGCCATTAAAAAAAGAGCTAAAATTACGTACAGCCCTCCTGCCTCTCTCCTGCTAATTGTTAGCTTCATTTGGCCTAACTGGGGAGTGGAGATCACCCAGACAGAGGCAGAAACTTCTTAAACCAATATTAATTTTTTGAAGTGATTTGTAAAGATGATAAACAATGTCAGTTACATTTTAAAAGCCCTTTGCAGTGTTGGCAAAAATCAAAGTAACTTCCACTCTTACTAACTCCTTAGACTACGTTTCTCTCCATTCTGGTTTAGCTGAAAGAGCTGCAGAATGTGTTCTGTATGGGCAGGAAACTGCACCTCTTAGAGAAATATTTCAAGCCTGCTATCATGGTTTGAATGAAAAGTATTTTAAGAGAAAACACAGCAGAAAATTCGTGCAATTTAGAGCCTGACCTTCCTGAGAAGGAAGTGCACACCAGAGCTGAAGTGCTGAGGCTGGGACTTGTGTTCTCTTTTCCTTGCTTCAGCAGAGATTTAGATGTGCCACATGGCCTAGGCTCCATAAAAATCTGCTTCAGGCTCCTTATTTTTGAAATAGTGAAGATAAGAAGTCACTAGAGACTGTGACACTCGGGCAGAGTTTGAATGCATTGTCCTGTTAAATCTCCAGGTGAGAATTCCAACATTACCCTATGCTCAAACACCTTAACAGAGGGGCTTTCCCTCTTTTCTCCCCTCCATCTGAACTTCCCAGCACTCACCTCCTCCTGGCACATTCCAGGTCCATCTTATGGCTTTGCAGAGCTGCCTGCAGCCGGCCCATCTCCAGCTGAGCATTCCCAATGCAGCTGTAGAGGTTTCCAATCAGCTCATTCTTGTTGGGCACCTCATTGTCCGACCACCCTTGGATTGTTTTCAGCAAACGCTCAGCTTTCTTGCAGCTCTCTTCAGGGGCATCCTCAGTCAGCACTAGAGAGAGAGAGAGGGGAGAGTTTAACACTCCTGTGTGGTCACGGTGATATCAGGGAAGTAAGACCAAGAGCAGTTGTGCAAGTGTCGTGGTTTGAGCCCTCAAACCAGCAGAGGAAGCCTCAGACAGAGCATGGGAAATGTTAGAGCTCCAAACCCATCATGCATCTCCTACACTCCTCCTTCCAACCTCCAAGAAATCTGCCCCTGGGAGATGGTGCTTCTGCTCCTCCCCCGGGCACTGCTGGAAATCACTTTCATCACACACTTATGGGGAAATGACTCTGGAAACACCTCACGCCACCTGAAGAAAAATAAAGGAGAATGATGCTTGTTGTCTGAAGGTTTTGAAAGCTTGTTGTTATTGCAGCAGGGCAGCCTGGGCTCGGAGATGAAGGTCTAGCAACAGTACTTAGGGCTTGATCTCCTAACTCAGCCCCGGGCACTTTCCCTGTGAGCTCTGTTCATGGCACCCAGCAGGGCACGGGCTGCAGGAATCAGGCTACAGATACTTCTGAAACCACCTTTGTCGAGCTGGTGAAGCTTAAAAGAACTGAACTGCAGTAAGGACAAAATTCTTTTCCCTGGGTTGTAAAATATGTAGCACAGGAAGAGAGAAAGAGACACCAGAAGTGGCTGAATTACTCCTTCCTTCACACCACTGTTTTTCAGCTTTTTCATCTCTCTACGGTGGTATTTTTGAACTACAGAAGTGATTGACCCCCGTGGCCACTGTTCTCTCAATAAAACAATGTCTGACCAGCAGCCTGGGCAGAGGCATTTGCTGGGCACATGGCAGTGCCCAGCCTGGCCACGGTGTCCTGAGAAGCCATCAGCAGGGCCTCAGGTACAGAGAGAGCTGAGAAAAAGACCATGTTGGATTCTGTATCTAAGAAACTGTCAGGAAAGGTGAAGAATACAGGAGCAAATGCTTCCCCACGACTGCCTATTAGTGTTTGTTAATACTTGTGCTGCTTCTGTTGTTCTGGGCTGTAATTACTACAGCAAATAATTACACGTGCCAACCAGCATTTTCTTACTGCTTCCAGCCAGGACACCTACACATATCGATGTCCTCCATGCTCTTCATGATGTATCTGCCAATATCAGCTGGTTTTTGCTTCTTGTCCCGGATCCACTTTTGCTTCCGGAGCTTGCGCTCTTTCACACGGGCATAAATAGGCTTCTGCTGCTGCCAGAACTCACTCCGTGTGTCCAGGTAGGAAATGCCACCCAAAACCAGCTCTGATACTTTGATGCCCTCCTTTGTGCTGCTCTCCATCAAATCTGAAAAACGAGACAGCAGAAGCCAGGGGAATATTAATGTAACAATGGGTGAAGGTGCGGCGCATGAGGGACTGCTCGTGAAGGGTAAAGACCCTCTCTGATAGAGACAGTTGTAGCAATTAAAGTCCCCAGTGCTCCTCAGAAGGGATGTGGTTAGGAGGGAGGTGACAGACAACCCTCCTGTGTATTTTAGGGGTTCCCAGCCCCTGCACCCGCTGCTAAGAAGGGGCCCAATTAATGAGGCCCAGCTGTGATGAGGGAGCATTTGTGCTGAAACGGCCAAGTGTTGTGGGTTGGACTGAAAGATGGAAACTGAGAAGGGTTTGACGTGCCTGGAAACCAGGAGCCCACATGTATTATTGATGCCAGTGATGCCATAAAACCTGTGGGCAGACTGAACTCTTAATCACTTCTCCATAGTGCTGCTACATCTCTTATTCGGGAAAGAGTTCCCTAGAAAAATGACTAAATGGGAGTCACCTTTCTGCCGAGTTCTAAAATAAGATACTTCTCTGAATCTTGTGTCTTGTTCTTAACAGCATTTGTAACAAAACCACAAATGAGTTACAGTCTTAGGAGCAACACTTTGTGCTTAACGCAAGTGCTAGTGGAATTGATCATTATGACAGAAGTTAAGTAATGATATTGCTTCTGCTTTTGATTTCGTCAGCACAGATTGCTTTCAGTTGATTTACTGTTTGCTATAAAAGCCTGACATTCAATAGGGAAGGAACTATGCTCTTAGTTATGAATATTGGATCTGGCTCCAAAAACACCTGTGCTCTCCAGAGCCCAGAAGAGAGTAGAAGAAGAAAAAAGACCCTGCTTAGAAGGAATATTCAGTTAAATACAATGGAGAAAGACCTTCATCCTTGAGCAACTTTTCTAGGTAGGCCTTGTCAGCATAAAGCTCTCCAAGAAGCTGTCGCTCTGTTTTTGGATTCCTCACAGACTTCCATTTCTGTTGGCATCTTTGATCCTTAGCCAGTTTGAGTTGAAGTTTCTGATTTGCTTTGTTGCTCTATGGGCAGGAAAAATAAAGGAGGTTGGGTGAGATTAGTGAGGAACACTAGTAGTAACATAATTCTGTTTATACTCCATATAAGCCAACTTATTTTTTAAAATAAGAGCAAAAAGTCAGTGTCTGACTGCTTTGGTCACGAGCAACTGAGATTTTGCACTGCTCCCTCACTTCCAAGAACAGGAGCAGGCATTACAGTCAGAGCAAGAATTAGTTCTGCCCTGGTTGGTGCTGGGGAGAGGCCAGTTTGGCTGCCCACAGCCAAAGAAACAGAGACTGGGACAGCCAGGGGCTTCTGAAACATCAGGAGGGCATTTCTAAAGTTTCACATCCAAAATCCCAACACCTACAGAGCTAATCTTTAGGCTCCTTTGTACAAATTATTTTTAGCACCAACTACCTGTAATTCTAGCTGCAAGAAGCAACGAACATGACCTCAAAGGGCAGGGCAGCTTGGCATCTTGGGGGAACAAGGCGCTACTTCAATGGACCACCCCAAAAATTAAGCAATCGAGAAAGTGTCCATTATCAAAAATGTGAACCTTTAAACATCAGGTAAAACTAAAGTAAATATTGTAGATAAATGTACCCTGTCTGCAACCTCAGTGCTGTTACTTATTAGCCTGTGGTGGGGGATCAGCACCACCCGCCACGAACAGGCCGGGGGAGAAATGTCAGACTGGGCTGTTTCTCTTCTCTGTCTCTCCCTAAATTCTGGGTAGTCTGAGCCAGAACCACACTAAAAGCAGGTGCACAAATGCTCTCAAACAGATGGGTGTGCTTCCTGTGCTCAGAGGTGCTTCCCTACACCCACCACATCCCCATCCATGGCTGCAGAGACTATTAATCCTCTAATGCCTCCTTCGGAGCCCGCTAGTGCTGTAAAAACTCCTTTAGCTCCCAAAACAAGAGCTGTTCACACTGTACCTCTGCCTGCCTGCTTATAAAGCACAGATCCTCTCTGTTCTCCAGTTTAACTGTGGATGGACCTGTGAAAACAGACAAAACACTTGTTAGTGGTCAAGGAGAGCAGGGCAGAGGCTTTAGAAATTAAAATGACAGCGAATGTGCCAAGCTTGTAACGTCCTGTTTTACACAAAGCTTTCTGCTAATTCTTTCCTATGAAATCCATGGCTGTTGGATATTCCAGGGGCAACACAGCTCAGAAGCAGCTCCTCTTGGGGTTTTAATTACTGCTTTCACAGGGCAGCAGGGAGCTCCCAGCACAGGGCTGAGATGTGCTACATCCCGCATGGAACCAGAGGAAGAAAAAGGATCCCTTCTGAGGGATCACAGCTGAGGATTGAGATGGGAGGGAAGCTCTCAGCACAGGGATCTCCAGAGAACTAGTTTAAAGCTTTTCTGCGCTGACACTGGGGTGAAACTCCCATTTCACTGTCCCTCTGACATCCCGCTCTGCTGTTCCAATCACACTCTGGCAGTGGAGGTAGGAGTGAAACCCAGCTCTTTGGCTTGGCCTGGTCAGAAGGAAGGGAAGAGCTTCGTGCACTGGGGTAGGAGGATTTTTCTCCAGCACAGCACCTGGGCCAAGATCAGCACTGCCAGTACACGTGTTCCCCAGAAGGTGGGTGTTTCCGAATCTGCCAAATAAAGCAGATTCAGTAAAGCAGTTTTGGGGATGTGCCCTGTTAATGTGTGTGCATTTCCCAACTATTCAAACATCTAGATCAAATGCTAACGCATTTCCTTGCTGCTTTTCCCCTGCATCTAGGAGCTATTGCTTGATTAACAACAACAACAAAAAAAAGTCTTCTTGGTTCATTTCCCTACAGCCTGGATGCTTGAAGGCATGTAAAACCCTCAGCTCAATATACCAGGCATGGCAAGTGTTTCAGCTGAAAGCTGCAAAGGTATCCAGGCGTTTGTGTTAAGCTAAGAAAGTGGGACTAATGGAAGGAAGCAAGTCAGATCTGGAAACTTTCTCTGTTTTTTTAAATATATATCACATGTGAAAGAGCATCAGGCTTTCAGGCAGCCAGGGGATGAAGTTATCTGTGGTGCCGGAGGTGGGCAGCAATTTGGGAACTGATGTGAGGGTGAGGAAGGCACTAATGAGACAAGGGCTGAGGCCATGTGCCTGGCTGTGCACTCTGCCTGCAACAGGGATGCTGAGAGAAAATCTAAGGGGAAAGGGACAAGTTCTCAGTCTGCTTTGAACATGGCCGGGTCCTTGGCCTTTCCTGTCTCCTGCAGGACGCCGTTCTGCGACCTGAGCCAGCAGTTATGAAAGCTCCATTGCAAGAGTCAACAGTTTCACTGGTCTTATGCAACGTGAATTGGAGGAAAGTCAGGATCTCAGGACGGCCAGTCTCAGGTAACAAGGCAAATTTCATTACGAACTTTGAATATTAGGATAAAGATCTAAAAATGGATCCTGTAATCAGCAGGGCTGTCTGTAGATGAGCGGCTTTCTTCTGTATCACCTAGAACGTTTTCATGGTGACTTGGGAAAGTTAAGTCAGTGTCATCATCTACTTACATAACTGCTGCTATTAGACCCTGTGTATAAACAGGCATTCAGCCAAAAAAAAAAAAGAAAAAGAAGAAGAAAAGAACAGGGCTGTGCTCTTTTTGGTGCTTCCTGGTTTCATCTGAGAACAGGCATCGAGCACATGCATCTAGAAGCAAAGAGAATCTGTTGTTGCAGGGTCCTTGGCTCCCTTGCAGAGGTAATTTGCCACCAGCTGTCCCCAAACAGCTCCTGGCTGCGCATGTGGGGGCCATGAAATGGAACATCTTACTTCCAACACAGTTGACAATGGCCTCCTGGGACTTCTCGATACCCAGCTTGAAGCTCCGCAGCTCCGGACGCAGTTTGCTGCCTCGGTGATAAAACACTAACGCAAACTCAAAATCACCCATGGTATATAACGTCTCCGCCTTTTGGTAAAGCCCCTAAAGTGACATTTGGGGGGAAAGAAAAAAGAAAGAAAGAATAAAAAGGAGGGGAAAAAAAGCTTCAGAGATCTCAATTAACTCCCCGCTAGGCCCAAGTGAGAGCACTTTGCTATTGCAATCCACACACAATAAAATCCAACCCTGGAACTCTTTCTCAATTGTTGACTGAGCACCTCCCCTTCTCTGCAAGCAATAAAAACGTCAAGGGTGTGCTTAGAGTTGGCTGCTTCTACACAATCCTGTCTCCCAGCCCCCGTCACAGGTAAAAGACTGGTCCTTGGCCACCCCACACTCCTGTCACTTTGTGCTTTTTTACCTTAGAGAACGTTTTGTCGCTCTGGAGGGAAGCTTCAGCATCATTCAGGGAGTTTGCTGTGTCCCCAAGTTTTAGGTAACACTTTGAGCGGGCAACCAGAGCGTTCTTGTCCCCTGCCCTCAGCTTCAGGGCCTGCAAAGCAGCCGACAGGGGGTAAATCAGCAGGGCTGGGCTGAGCAGCACAGACAGGCAGCTACAGGGTTGCGATGTGACCTGCTCTGTCCCCACCCAGCTCGGGACAGGGGGGGCAAGGACAAAACCACATTTTTACTGCAAAGAACACTCTGGTGACATTCACACATGCCTTCTGCCACAGCCACCCATCCCTCCAGGCCCCTCTGAGCCCTCAGAGAGGAGCTGAGCCTCCTGGCTGTCCCCCAGTGCCACCTCCCCTCACACACCCGCCCCATCGTGTCACCCCCGTGTCACCTCCCTTGGCCCTGCGACCCCCGGCCGCCCCTGGGGATGCTCCCCCCGCTGCCAGCGCCTCGACGGGGCCGCCTCCCGCGTCCCTCCGCGTCCTCCTTCCCCTCGCGTTGCCACCTCTGCCGGCCGCCCCCACGGAAACCGGTCGCCCCTACGGGAACCGGCCGCCACAGCCGTTCCCCTCCCCTCGTGGCCTCCACCTGCGGCCTCCGGGACACCCCCCCCGCCTTCCCCGGTCCGGTCCCGGCGCCCTCACGTTGTTGAAGCAGCCCAGGGCCTTATCGTAGTCTCCCCGCTGGAACAGCAGCGTCCCCTGGGCCATGAAGCCGAGGAAGGTGCCGACCGGCACGCTCTCCTCCGCCTCCGCCGCCATGTTTTGCCGCCGCCGCCGTCGCTTGGCAACCGTTGCCTGGCACCCGCTCCACTTCCGGCGCGGCGCCAAGCCCCGCCCAGACGGTGACGTCACGGTGGCGCGCTCGGGGCGGTTTCCCGCGCCCCGGTACCCGCTGCCTCCGGGAACGGCTGCCCCAGACCCCGGGGCTGCCGGAGCGGGGGTTCGCTGCTGCGGGGGGCTCGTCCCTCCGGCTGCGGGGTCCCGAGAAAGGGCCCGCCCTGTCCCCGCAGCAGCGCTCTCCGGGGGCCCGGCGGGGCCGGTGCCGTTCACGGCGAGTCCGCACAAGCACGGCGGGGCGGGGG
>NW_015091149.1:765141-765347 GCF_001431845.1 Calidris pugnax
GGAGTTCGCTCTCGCAGCCGCGTTCCCAGAGCCCTGCGCTGGAGGCTGGGCCGGGGAGGGGGTGTGGGAGCGCCCGGTGAAACCGCTTTGCAGGAGCCGCCGTGCCAGCGCCGGGCGGAACAGGTTCCTCCGCTCCGCCAGCCCGGGAACCGGTGCCAAGCACCGGGGTTTTGCCAGGGCAGCCCCCCCCCCCCCCCCCCCCCCCG
>NW_015091149.1:765502-766864 GCF_001431845.1 Calidris pugnax
CAAGCCCCGGGGTTTTGCCAGGGCAGCCCCCCCCCCCAGCCCCCCCCGGGGGCAGCGTTAGCCAGAGCTCTGGTATTTACTGGTGGCCCCTGGGACCGGTTTTCATCGCTGCGGCGTCCAACCCTGGACAGACACATGACGGATGGGAGATGCTGCTGATTTTCTCCTCCTATCAGTGACTTTGGTCCTGACTTTTATTTCGGCCTCGGGTAAGACCCTGCCAAGAGGAACCAACGTCTGAAGCAGTTTGTTCTCGGGAGTGACTCAGTGGGTGTGACGTGTCTGCAACGCTCAGGGACGTGGGGGCTGCTCAGAGCCCCCAAGATTTAACTTCACCGCAGAAAAAAAACCCCACAAAACCCCAAAAACGGGGCTGCTGCCGGGTTCTGGAGGCAGCTCAGTTGTGCCGGGGCTCATCCTGGCTCCCGGGACAGGGCTGGAGCAGCGTGGGAGGGAGGCAGAGCTGTCACGCCAGGGTGGGGAGACAAACAGCAGTTGAGGGCTGGAGTGGGAGGGCGGTGGGGGCACACCCCTGTCCCCAGGGAGGCGGGCAGGGAGTTTCAGACAGCTGAAGATTTTTGCTAACTGTTTTCTGCAGAGCTTTTCCCCGCTGGTGACACCCTCCCCACAACCAGACAGGCAGGAGCATCATGTCTGTGTCCCCCCTGTCCCCCCCGTTGTAGCAGCCTGTGCTCCAGCCTGGCCACAGCAGACCTCATGTCTGGAAGGGGAAGCCACCCACCCTTTATCAGAGAGCCTGCTGCTTCCCTGGTGGGGAAATATATATTTTTTTAAGCTTTTTGGATGACGGAAAAAATACTTCACCCCTCCCTCAAGGTCAGGGCGGGGGTGATGCCCAGTTCCCTCCCACAGCAGGAGGCTCTTGGCTCTTCTCCTGCTGTACAGTGGGCTAGTAACTATCGGCTAGGACCACCGAGCCGGGCTCGGTGGTCCCAGGCGCTCTCCCCCATCCTGGCCACCCCACCACCCAAGCCAACCACAGTCTCCCCCTCCACTCACCCACTCCATCTCCCCGTGGACCACCGAGCCACGCTACCGGCCCCCGCTCACCTCCAGCTTATTTCTGGCAAGGGAAGAGACGTGATGGCCGCCCTTTGGGGCTCGGGGGCAGGAAGGAGGGGGGGGATGGCTGCATCCTGGCCTCATAAATGGCTCTTTCTCCTGCTTCTTGGCTCTTTACGCTGCTCTGTGCGGCTGGGAAGCCCCCGCTGGCCTGTGTCCCCCGGGGGGGCTGTGCTGTGGTGCTGGTGATGAAGGCCGGTGATGCCCCCCTTCCCTCTGCTGCTCCCCGCCCTGGGCACCGCTGGGCCCCTCCCGGCCCTGCAGCCACAGCACCCCCCG
>NW_015091149.1:775629-777629 GCF_001431845.1 Calidris pugnax
CAAGCCCCGGGGTTTTGCCAGGGCAGCCCCCCCCCCCAGCCCCCCCCGGGGGCAGCGTTAGCCAGAGCTCTGGTATTTACTGGTGGCCCCTGGGACCGGTTTTCATCGCTGCGGCGTCCAACCCTGGACAGACACATGACGGATGGGAGATGCTGCTGATTTTCTCCTCCTATCAGTGACTTTGGTCCTGACTTTTATTTCGGCCTCGGGTAAGACCCTGCCAAGAGGAACCAACGTCTGAAGCAGTTTGTTCTCGGGAGTGACTCAGTGGGTGTGACGTGTCTGCAACGCTCAGGGACGTGGGGGCTGCTCAGAGCCCCCAAGATTTAACTTCACCGCAGAAAAAAAACCCCACAAAACCCCAAAAACGGGGCTGCTGCCGGGTTCTGGAGGCAGCTCAGTTGTGCCGGGGCTCATCCTGGCTCCCGGGACAGGGCTGGAGCAGCGTGGGAGGGAGGCAGAGCTGTCACGCCAGGGTGGGGAGACAAACAGCAGTTGAGGGCTGGAGTGGGAGGGCGGTGGGGGCACACCCCTGTCCCCAGGGAGGCGGGCAGGGAGTTTCAGACAGCTGAAGATTTTTGCTAACTGTTTTCTGCAGAGCTTTTCCCCGCTGGTGACACCCTCCCCACAACCAGACAGGCAGGAGCATCATGTCTGTGTCCCCCCTGTCCCCCCCGTTGTAGCAGCCTGTGCTCCAGCCTGGCCACAGCAGACCTCATGTCTGGAAGGGGAAGCCACCCACCCTTTATCAGAGAGCCTGCTGCTTCCCTGGTGGGGAAATATATATTTTTTTAAGCTTTTTGGATGACGGAAAAAATACTTCACCCCTCCCTCAAGGTCAGGGCGGGGGTGATGCCCAGTTCCCTCCCACAGCAGGAGGCTCTTGGCTCTTCTCCTGCTGTACAGTGGGCTAGTAACTATCGGCTAGGACCACCGAGCCGGGCTCGGTGGTCCCAGGCGCTCTCCCCCATCCTGGCCACCCCACCACCCAAGCCAACCACAGTCTCCCCCTCCACTCACCCACTCCATCTCCCCGTGGACCACCGAGCCACGCTACCGGCCCCCGCTCACCTCCAGCTTATTTCTGGCAAGGGAAGAGACGTGATGGCCGCCCTTTGGGGCTCGGGGGCAGGAAGGAGGGGGGGGATGGCTGCATCCTGGCCTCATAAATGGCTCTTTCTCCTGCTTCTTGGCTCTTTACGCTGCTCTGTGCGGCTGGGAAGCCCCCGCTGGCCTGTGTCCCCCGGGGGGGCTGTGCTGTGGTGCTGGTGATGAAGGCCGGTGATGCCCCCCTTCCCTCTGCTGCTCCCCACCCTGGGCACCGCTGGGCCCCTCCCGGCCCTGCAGCCACAGCACCCCCCGTGGGAGGTTTCTCAGCGCTGGGGGAAGGAACGCCTGGGCCTGTTCTCGCTGCCGAGGCCCGTCCCGGCGGGGGTAGGTGAGGGAGGGCCGCCCGGGAGCCTGCCGGTGCAGGCCCGGTGTGGGGGGGTGGGTTGTGTGGGGGCATCTCCGGTGCTATAGGGCTCGGCGCCAAGTAAAGGGAGGCCTCTCCTCTCTTCTCCCCGCTGGCAGAGCGTGACGGCGGCGTGACGCCAGCCCTTTGCTCCCTCCTGACCTTACCGCCGTTTTCCCCCACCGGGGTTCATGGCCGGTGGAGGACGAGAGCCAGAAGGGGGGGTGTGGAGGACTACAACTCCCACAACCCCCCGCGGCCGCGCCCCACCAGCGCCCACCAATGGGTGCGCGCCCCGCCCCCTCAGGCAAGCACCACGTGATGCTGCCGTTAGCCAATGGAGAGGCGCCGTTCGCCCGGAGCACCATGGGGCCGGCCGGGGAAGGGGGGCGGAGGCCGCGCCGCGCCTCAGCGAACAAAAGGCGGCGGGCGGGCGTGCGGCGGGCACGGTGCGGGGCGGCGGAGCCGGTGAGTGGCGGGGGAGACTGTGGTTGGCTTGGGTGGGCGGCTAGGAGTCGGTGGTGGGGTGGTCAGGCTGGGGGGAGAG
>NW_015091149.1:777639-805228 GCF_001431845.1 Calidris pugnax
CCGGCTCGGTGGCCCTAACCGATAGTTATTAGCGCCTTGTACAACGGGAGAAGAGCCATGAGCCTCCCGGTGTGGGAGGGAACCGTGTATCACCCCCCCCCGACCTTGAGGGAGGGGCGAAATTTTTTTCCATCATCCAAAATATTTTAAAAAAACCCACCCAAATTAAAGATTTTTTCCTGCCCGGTGGAGCGGGAACGGTTTGGGGGAGGAAAGGGGGAGGTTGGTCGCGTTGGTTTGAGTCGCTCGAGTGTTTCCCTTCATCCCAGCACCCAAAAAAATGCCTTTTCCAGCAGGAAAATCCCGCTCTGGGTATTGGGGTGTCCGGGGTCTCTTCTCACCCTGGTTCTATCCCGTAGCAAGAGGGGTTGGTGACCACCCTCGGGTGTCTCTTTCGTTTCCCTTGGAGGGCTCTTGACAGTTGCAGGAGCTGCGAAATGGCTGTTTTCCAGCCCTTTTGTTTGCTACCTGCAAACACCTGCTGTTTGCTTTCTTCCTTTGGAAATCCTCTTCCTCCTACACACACTCTCCTCTTTTTCTCTCCGTGAACACCATTTGGCGCCTGCCGTAGCGTCCCAAGACTGAGAACTTTACGTGCAACCCCAGTATATTCTTTGGAGGTTTAATTTCCTCTTTAATTTCCTTTGATTCAGTCCAGAGCTGGGAGCATCAGCTCCCCTCTCTAAGGCTGTAGCTCAAGCCCCGTGGAGTTCCCTCTGTCCGAGAGGTGCCTGTGGTTGGGAGATCCCCATCCCACCACACGCTGCTCCCCTTGGAATGGGGACCTCGTATGGAGGAGAGGACTGTGGGGAGCCCTGCTGCCACCATCCCCTCGACAGGTGACCGGGGGAAAGGATTTAGGGAACAAACTTGTTGAGATCCTTCCCCGAGGCTGCAGAATAAGGTGGCCTTTAAAGACGGGACTCCAAAGACCCCCGTTCTGGCACTAGATGCTGAGCAGGGTGTCTTGGGTCTCTCTGCCGCTCTCCATTAGCGCTGTTGGTAGCCCCTTTCCTGCTGTTAGTAGCCCCTTCTCCTCCCCAGCTGCTGTTTTTTCTCTCAAAGGTTCCAGTTCTGCGGGGAGGCTCCTCCAGCACTGGGCACCCACCTGCCTTGCATCACCCCTGGGCGTTTCGCAACGCCAGGCACGGGGTGATCCCACACCGTGGAATTGTCCCAAATTGGCTGGTGGTGGCTGGAAGGTGCTGTGGGCCCCTTCCCCACCCCCCCTCTCCCCCCAATGGGTGACAGCTCCTGCCTTTGCCAGGTGGAGCCTGACGTAACCCTTCCTGCTGCTGGGGGCCAAAAACTCTGCCTGGTCTTGAGCTGTGTTAATGAGTGACCAGGGAAGGGGGGGAGGATGCTTTGACGTGGGGGTTTGTTGACATAATTCTCCAGGGAGAGAAGGGGCATGAAATCCCTGCTGGAGAGGGAGACCTTTCCTCCCAGCGTCGCTCGGGTGTGACTGGAGCCTGGTGCTGGTCTGGAGAGAAGTAAATCGTGTGTGGGAGCGACACGTTCTGTGTGAAGAGCTCAGAGTCAACCGCTCAGACCAGAAAGGCTTTAAAGAAAAATAATCCAGATTGCTGTCCTTAATTTTTCCCCTCCTTTGCAGAGCAGACTATTGCCCTGAGTAGTGCCCCATCATCCGAGCTCTTTAGGAGTCCAGGAGACTTCTCTGGGCTCTCTTGTCAAGAACCTCTTGTTTCTCCAGCTTTTTTTAACTCTGAACTGTCCTGAGTTTTCCCTCCAGCCAGTTGCTGCTGCATCGGGGCAGATAAATCAGTTGTGTCACAGCAAATGCAGCATCCAGCTCTTCGATCCTTGTCTGCCTTGCGACCATCACGCTGTTTTTCTCTTGTCAATCCACTCCAGAAACTTTCTCCCAGGGTAACTTCTTTTGTTGGTATTCGACAGGTGATGTTTTGAGGGAATTGGTGCTTCTGAGCCCTTGAAAACGTGCTCTAACCCCCTTCTCTTACTCCCGCTGGGCTCGCTAGGGAAGGCTGAAAGCTCTGGGAGGCTCTGGGCGCTCCATAAGTGCTGAGCGTGGCTGAAAATGAGATTATCTGTGAGAGATGAGAGTCCAAACCTGCCTCATTGTTGGGAAAGGGCAGAGATTCTGCCCCCCTGGTTCTGTGGTGACCGGCAGCCCCCTCTCTGCTCACCGAACAGATGCAGGCAGTTGATGGAGCTGCTCCAGTGATGTCTCTTTGGTGGAGCAGGGACCTGCTGGAGCACTTGCAGCTGGGAATTGCTGATGCCCTATGGATTATTTTTTTCCCTGCTGATCCTTTAACTTAACAGTTCAGCAGCTGAAGCAATTGTTTTGTGCTATCCCATGAGAAAGGCAGAGTCAGAGCAGCGGAAAAACTGAGTGAGGGGCATGATTAAAAGGTTGCTAATAATTAGGAAATGTCTCAGTGAACCGTGGGCAGATAAGGGCAGAACAGTCTCCTTCCCGCTCTCCTGTTGCCATGACTCGAGGGTTTTGTCATTTTTTTTTTTCATCTACTGTGATTGTAATACTCCTCTAGGTTTTCTCTCTTTACCCCAGTAGTGTTATTGCAAAAATGAGGTGATGAAACTGGGGGAGCGGCAGAACGTGGTGGTGGGAGAAGGAGTGGGGTCTCAGAGCTGAGATGTCCCTGCGCTTGTGTCCCTGGGGCTTAAGCAATCCCGTGGACGTAACCGTTGTTCCCACTGACTGTTGGACAGGACTGTTTTTGGGGAGACCTGAGGGATGTCCTGGGTCCAGTTTCCTGCAATTGCAGACGATTAACTTCTTGGTCATTGGCGTAATTGGCATCAGCTCGATTGTTTGGATTTGGACATGTGGACTGCAGATCTGGGGAAAGGGGAAATACTTAGGTGTTTTGGGTTTGGTTTTTTTTTTTTAGATTAAGAAATACGTTTGCTGTTTTCTTTTATCCATCTGCTTCCCCTGCAGAGAAATGTCAGGCTTTTTCTCTGGGCTGGCCGTCAGCGTGTTGCAGGGCAGGCAGCTGATGGATTTTGAAGGGCTTTGAAAACCAGGGTGCTCCAGCTCCCTACCAGGCAAGACAAATAGCTGCAGGTAACTTGGGAGCAGGAGGTTTTTTTCTCTCCGAAATAGCACTGCTTTAAAGCAAAAACCATAGTGGAAAGTTTTCAGCACTACAGCACAGCTGAGTTACTGTAGTGTGTGTGTGCCCAGCTGTGAGTCGGGGCAGCAGTGGTGGCTGTGGGAAGGGAGCAGGTCTGTGTGTGCTCACAGAACACAGCTGGGTTTTTTTTTTTCTGGTGGGGTTTTCTTTGTACAGCTCTGGTGACTACTCTGGCCTGACGTACAGCCACTCCTGTAGCTTTGGGAAGCCTTTCCCTGGGGCAGACTGGCCGTGTAATAAAGCTGTAAGTGTTTGCACGGAGAAGCCGTTCTTTTTTGATGGTGTTTATCTGATGTACAGAGGGTGCCTTGGAATTAAGGGGAAAAGCTGTCTCAGAAGGATACTGGGTTAGCAAAGGAGAGATGTGAACCAGCTCTAGAAATCCACTTGAGACTCTTCTTAGTCTGGTGCAGCAAACTTTTGTTGGTTTCTAGTAGTTAAATCCTTCTGTCTCTGGCAGCTTCCTCGCTAATCAAGATTAAGTGGTCAAAGCAACTCTGCTAATCTTTGGGTTTTTAATGCAGATTCCAGCCCAGCTCACACTCCTGCAGCACTGGGGCATTTGCAGGGTGAGGATGGGCAGAGAATTGCAATCGGCAGGAGTTTGTGCAGCAAATCCCCAGTTGCTCCTGAGGCACAGGCAGCAGTGTCTGCATCCTGCTCCAGAGCTCGTCTCCCCCCACGGCATGTCCAGCTGCTGCTGCTCCCTGCTGCAGGTTACTTCTCTGGGGGCTCTACACACTTTGCCCCCTTCACCTCCCTCTCCAGTCTCAATTCTAGAAAGCTGTGGTGGTTTCACACCAAGCAGAGGACATTTGCCCAGAGGGTTCTGCAGTGGGGCTTCCAGCTCCAGGCGTCTCTGGGGTGAACCCAGTAGTACCAGGCACTTCTCTGCACCAATTCCACTTCCTCTTCCCATACAAGCTGCTGCTCTCTGCTCCCTGGGAGCTGCCTGTAAATCCTGGCCTTGAGATAACTGTTATCTCAATGTCACCCCCTATCTAGTAGGGAAGATCCCGATTTCTGCTGAAGTCAGGGCAGAAGGGACTGTCCCGAGCCCCAGGGCTCGGTGTAACTCAAGGGCTCCGGTTTTCTGAGACATCTCTGTTCCCACACACCTCTGAATGCAGGTTTTTAGGAGTGATGCCTCCCAGATGGCAAATGCAGCACCTCAGTCCCATGGCTGTGTGGGGTGTTAGGTCACGGGGGGGTGGGAGGACAGGATGTGGGTCTTGCTCTGCAGGGACAGATGGACAAAACAGGCTCGTTCATGAGAACTTCCCTCTCCTTAGGCTGTGGGGACTTCAGCACTGGGGTAATAAAAACAAAGTGGGGTTATTTTTAGCAGACTATATATAAGGTGCAAATGTTTGTGGTGACACGACGAGGGGTTTGATTCTCTGAAGAGAGATAAGGTGCTTCAGAAACGCTGCCCGGTGCTGCTCCGAAATGAGAATCCATGGGAAGCCCCACTGCAATCCTGATGGGGTTCTACATAACTGTAATTCGCTGAAAGCAGGAATGCTTTTTGTTTTAAACCTTTTTTTTGCCCTTTCTGTAGCTTCTTCTCTTCCATTTTAACACTTGAATTGTTTGAAAAGGTGTTAGCAGTGGATTTGACTGCTGGTCCTTAAGCCTCGTCAAGAGCTTTCAGTAACAAAACTTGGTCCGACCAAGCCTCTTTCTTCCTGTTCTGGGGAAAAAGGTCTTTAGATGATGGGTAATTATTCCCTGCCATATTCTGTGCTCGCTTATCAGATGAATAACCCAGCTGATTATTGATAGTTATTACCTGGAAGGTAGCACAAGAACTAACTGGAATTCAAAGCTGTTTGTCTCCATGGGTCCGAAGCAGGACGTTATTTGGTGCCAGCAGGGGCAGGCAGCCCCACCAGGCTCTTCAAAGGCATCACTGTCAGATGCTGGGATGGAACCTGAGCTCTCCTTGTCTGTGTTGATGTCTTTCTACTTTGCAGCTCTCCCAGAAACCCTCCTAAGCATGTTTTTGTGTTTCCTGCTGTGCTTGGGGACTGGTGATGTGACCTCCAGTCGCTCAGATGCAGCATGAGCTGCTGCCTGAGCTCCTCTGTCACCCTCTGACCCCCCAGAAAACCCAAACCGGTGACCTCTGGCTGATGGTGGGACTGGGTTCCGATGTCTGACACACACAGACAGGCTCACTGGGATGAAGTATTCTGAAATGTTTACTGCAGCTAAAAATAAATGCATCTTTGACACCTATGACTTTGTTGCTGCGCATCAGAAAGACAAGTTACAGCCTTGAGAGGAGCAATCGTGTTCTTGTGTCGGTTCAGAATGCACTCTTGAGAAAAGCCATCTCCAGGGGAAATGTGAAATGGGAATTATTTTTTTTTAAATTATTTTTCTCAAAAAAATCCCCAAACCGTCTTACCTTAATCTTCTTTGTTGTCTTGAGCACCTTGCTCTGTAGGGTGTGAACCTGCTTCTGGGACATCCAGGTTCTGAAACAAAAAAAAATAAACCATGGATGTGAATGTGTTGTGGGTTTGATAATGCTGGCAATGCTTTCTGGACCCTTCAGAAGGAGGAGGGGGGATTGCTGATTTCCCCTTGGCCCAGCTCAGACTGGGAATACAACCTGCTGTAAGAAAACAAGTGAGAGGGAGGGTTTTCCTCTCCTGTTGCCTTGTTGCTCCCCAGTAGTGAACTGGGAGAAGTGGAGGGGTGTGTTATGCTGACCCCCCAGCAGCAGATGGGGGGCTGTGCAGTTTAAGGCACGTGTCAATATCTGAGTCCCCCCCAGGATGTGGGGGGCTGCTCGGAGCTGCAGGGCTGGCAAAGGCAGGGTGGTGGCTGGAAGGAGCTGAGGGATCTTGCCTCTACCCACAGGAGGGGATGGACTGTGCTCAGGGGAATGGGGAGGAATTTAAGCAACACTGATAGCTCTTGCTTATTAGGTGAGTTTTATGGCCTCATTTATAATGCGGTCCCCTGTATTTGCTTGGCTTTTGGGTTGAGCTGGGTGATTGGGAGTTTTCTGTGAGAACTGGGCTCTGTTCCTGATTGATTTATTATTATATTTTTTTTATTTTAAATTCAGACTAGGTAACCATGTCAGCCAAAGCCATCTCTGAGCAGACGGGGAAGGAGCTCTTGTACAAGTACATCTGTACATCCTCTGCCATCCAGAACCGCTTCAAGTATGCTCGAGTCACCCCGGACACGGACTGGGCACGGCTCACCCAGGACCACCCCTGGCTCCTGAGCGAGGTAAGGAGCTACCTCTTGCCTTGCTGAGCCCAGATGCAGCTCAGTGCACTGCAGCTGCTCCCCTGGGCACGGCACGTCGTGCCGCGGCAGGTTGCAAGCAGAACTGTGCTCAGGATCTTTCCTGAAGGACCGGTCGCTGCTGCTGCTCTGCAACATTCATTTGCAACACTGATGAAGAAATGAGCCTTGCTTCAGGGCTGTTGTATCACCTTCCAGGGGCTGGCTAGAAAATTCCTTTAGGGACTGTGAAATACATGAGCAGAGAGAGATCTGCAAACAAGCAGCTTCTAATAACCACACAGAAGGCAAAGGAGGCTAATTCAGGCAAATCAGGGCTCTTGAGGTGCCAATCCCTGCTCTCAAACCCTGATTTTTGAAGTCACAGAGAGCTTTCTCTACAGTAGCTCTTACGCTCAAGTTCCGCTTGGGTTTCTTGCTTTCAAGCACAATGCCAGGCAAAACTTCCATTTCTCCTTTTTTTCCTGTGCAAGATCTTTTACATCTGTTTCATATCCATTCGCTTTCTGTAGAGAGAAGATATCCAGAACTCTTTTCATTAGCTGTCCAAGCTGGCTCCTTTCCAGTGGTTAATTATATTAAGTCACTGGTTGGTGGAACATAAATGTTTCACGACCCTTTACTGGCTGATGGAAGCCCTGCACTGAGTAATTAAATGCTCTACGCTCAAGCGCGTGAGTGAATTGCTGGAAGATCTCAGCAGTGCTTCTGAAAAGACTTGCAGGAAGCCAGAAGGGAGCCAGAGTGATACAAATCCTTTCAGGCAGGGTTCTGTAGCACTGGAAAGGGCTACAGGCTCCAGCAGAAAGACCGTGATGAGCGTCCTGTCCTGCAGCTTGGGCTGTTCTGGCTCTGTGCTGTACGGTGCTGCAGTTCCTGGACAGATCAGCTGTACAGGAGAATAGCACCCTTTTCTTATTTAAAAAATAAAAATGAAATAGTAAGATAGAGAAGTGTGTTGCCCAGGAACAGCTTTCTGTAGGTATCTTAGAAAGTTGTTCTCAGTTGGCTGAAACGTACAGGACCCTCAGCCCCAGGGGGTCTCAGGTCCATCCATAGTGGCCCTAGGAGCTGTCTCGGTGGCAGCCAGCTGTGCTTGCCCTGGCTCTAATAGTGTCCTTATGAGGTTCTGCTCAGGGAGAAATATTAATTTCATGATGCATCTTACACAGAGAGTTTGCAAAACTGCCAGGATGCTGTACGCTTTTCAGCATCTTTTTTCTTTTTTTTCCAGAAGTGAGTACATATACCCTCTGACAGCTGCTTTGAAACTTAGCAAAGTTCACCAAAACAACCTGTCACCTCAGTCTCTGATGTGTGCTCATGTCTGAGCAGAAATAAGGCAGCTCTTGTCAAAGTACAGAGTGAAAATAAAACTACAGGCATGTTGTACCAGGAGCTGGGTTTGCCAAGAGACTAAAGAAATTCTGCAAGGACGTTTGCTGTTCAGAATATATTGAAGTTTTTGTTTCGCTGTTTGGAGAGAATCTCTCCCCCAAAATCACTTTCTGATGCTTCTTTCCTTTAATCTCTCTTGCACAACGTTGTAGCGTTTAGTGGTGAAGCCGGATCAGCTGATAAAGAGACGTGGGAAGCTGGGACTGGTTGGAATTAACCTCACTCTGGATCAGGTGAAGGTTTGGCTCAAGCAGCGTCTGGGCCAAGAAACCACGGTGAGTGCCACCCGAGTGCCAAAAATGGAAGGTGGTTGTTTTTTTTTTTTGTTTGGTCTTTTCTGGCTACTTGCATGGGAGGAGCTGGCGTGCAGGTACTTCGCTTGCTTATGGTGGTTTAAAATGCGTGTTACACTGATGCCAAAGCAGGTGAGAAACTGTCCTGTGTGTAAATGACAATGAGAGGGAGCCCAGCTCAGTGCTCCTTGGTGCCATGGGCTGCCCGAGCCCGCTGTGCAGGGCTGTGTGCTGGGACCTCCGCAGGAATTAGCACCATTATCCAAATCCCTTCCACTTGGGAGCCAGCAGTTGAGAGCTCAGATGCCATGTCACGTTGGCACAGCTGCTTCCCTTTAATACCCAAGGCAGATTTAACCAGACAAGTACAAATAGTGTCATAAAACTGTCCTCTTACTGTAGCCAGCCAGTTTTGGCTGATGACTGAGTGTCGCTTCGAGTCCTTATTTTAACTCGGTGCTGGCTTGTAATATTTCTTCTCTTGGGAATGACACCATGAAACTAATGATAAAGAAATGCCTGCCATCCTGGCTGCTGTGCTTGGGGAGCTGATGGAGTTCTGCTGCCCTGGCCCTGCCGTGGTGCCTTGGCTGAGGCTCCAGCAGCCAGGCCAGTGGGGTTTGCCTGAAGGCCATTGTGAAACCGCCGCAACTGCCTCTCGTGTGCCTGCCCAGCGGGAGCCAGGGGTGTCGAAATCTCTTCTTTAGCACAATCCAACAACTGCACGTAAAGGAAGGGCTGTGCCAAGGACTTGAGAACAATGATGTTTGCTCCTCAAGTGGGAGCTTCCACAGCGCTGCTGGAATGTCCCTGGAGCCAGGAAATTGGGTTTGGGTGGCAGGAGGGCACCTCCACAGGACAGTCCCTGGGACCTTGCTGTGGTTGCTGGTCCCTGCAGGAAGAGACAAAAGGGTTCTCTTGCTCCTCCGTGCTCCCTGACAGCACCTCCAGGGATCTGCTCCCACTGCTCCCTGTCCAGCTCAGGAGTTCCCTCACTTCTGATTTTTCTCAAGTGATTTTTAGAGCAGTGTTGATTAATTCTTGAAGTTCGTCATAAGTGTGGGTATTGGACAAGCGTTTATTGGTGTTTTTCTTGTTTTCTGCCTACAGATTGCTAATGCTAAGGGAATCCTAAAGAATTTCCTGATTGAACCCTTCGTCCCTCACAAGCAGGTCAGTCTACAACATAGAGCATTGAAAAGGACTTTTAAGTCTCTTTTGACTTGCACGTGGCTTAGATGGATTGATGCAGTGGAGAAACCAGAAGCTGGGGAGTGTGCTGTTGTCGACGCGCGTGGTCAGAGCTGCAGGAGCAGCATCAGCCCGTGCCAGGAGCTGTGAATAGCCCTGTTGGCTGCTCCTGCTCTGCTGGGAGGAGGTTTCAGATCATGGGAGAGGGACTGGGTTGACTGGGAAAAGGCAGCTCGTTGCTCCTTGAACCTGGCACTCCGAGTGTGGAAACAAACTGTTGATGTGGGAGATCTCAGTTTGTGCTGGTGAAATATTCATACCCTGCTACGGCTTGCGGGAAGGGTATCATTACCTAAGGTATAGGAGCTTGTGCTACACAAGAAAAGACTCTTGTTTACACTTCAGTTGCGTAAAATGGGAGCAGTTTTCACCAGAAAAGGGGTTGTCCCTGGCAGAATTCAGCAGGCACTGTGTGCCATGTCACCCCCCTCCCAGGCCAGCACAGCCTGGGGGTGTCTGTGCTGCTCCAGTGCTGCTGCTCCCCAAAAGCTGAGCGGGGGGGCTCAGGTCCCCTGTCCTCAGCTCTGACACAAGAGCCACCTCTTCAGGGTCTTCTCTGGGTGTGACTTGCTGATGCCTGTGCTTGGGCCTGGTGCAGGAGGAAGAGTTCTACGTGTGCATCTATGCTGCCCGGGAGGGAGACTACGTGCTCTTCCACCACGAGGGGGGTGTGGATGTGGGAGATGTTGATGCCAAAGCTCAGAAGTTGCTTGTGGCGGTGGATGAAAAGCTCAGTGAATCAGATGTAAAGAAACATCTCCTCAAGCACGCACCAGAAAATAAAAAGGAGTAAGTACAGGTGCCCAGTGCTGGGCATGGCAGCCACCCAGCAGCTCCTCTCCTTTCCTTCCGTGCAACATCCCTTCATTGTGTTTCACCCCACAGCTTGCCCTCCTGCCCTTCGTGCTGCCCTTAAAAACATGCCGTGCATCCTAAATCCATAATCCTCTGACCTTATCCGAGCCTCTTGTAAAACTCAAAATAAGTGTTCCCAATGCTTCGAGCCCTCACTTGACGGGAGCACTTCTCAGGTTGCTGAAGCCTTCACCTCTGAGATGTAGGAGACATGAACTGAATTTTGATCCTTTGTGCCAGCACAGAAGAGTTCCTTTTATTTAGTTGAAATGGTGATGTGAATCCAATTGCTAACTTGGAAACGTACTCTCCCTTGCTGTGGCCTAGCCTAAGAAGGCATTCTCTTGGATTCCTTCACTTAGTGAAGCAAGCTTATCCATAGATCTCAGAGCTTCTTCTGTATCTGCTTTAATTAGCTGCCTATAGCTAGTTATCTTAATATGAGTCACGATTTTTCCAAAAACATAACGTAACCACTGATGGCGTCGTTCAGCACTGAAAGGCTGAAGAAGCCCATCACTAATAGAGCTTCCTGCAGTCTCTCCCTGTCCTGGCTAACGAAGCTCAGTTCTGACAGATGTGTATCTGACAGCCAGAGCCAATGATGCGTTTCCATCTCTCAAAGAGATTAAACAGACCCACCGTCTACATGACAGTTGTGAGCAACTGTGTTCTCAGCAGAGTTTGGTGGAGTGTAATTAAGATGAGTCATCAAGGTCTCCCTTTCTTTGAGTCATCTCCTGGGCTTCTTCCAGAGAAAATGAATGAGAGTGACAGAAATTGGTAGAGAGTAGATCTGCAGATTGCCACTGACAGAAAGGAGCAGAGCAAGGCTGGGCTTTGTGTTTGGCTGCTTTAATGAACTTGTCTTAAATTTTGTTTACAGCATCCTGGCTAGCTTCATCTGTGGCCTCTTCAACTTTTATGAAGATCTGTATTTCACATACCTCGAGATCAATCCAATAGGTAACAGCTACTTTTGGGAGCAGGACTTTCTGTTCTAAAATATTAACATACGTACTTTATCCTGCTGTTTGATGTAGTTGCAACAATACCAGGAGGCATATGCAAAAGAAAAGTGACTGTGATGTGTCCTGGAGCTATTACTTGAATGAATGAATGAAAAATGAGGGCTCCTTACAGGTGTCCTCTGTTCTCTGATTTCCTGTTGGGGTGTTAAATCACAACTGAAGAATATAAAAATTGCTCTGTTGGATCAGAACAAACCAGGACCTGAGCCTGGCCTGGTCCATGGGCACTGGTTAACTCTTACAGGAACATGCTGGCTTGGTAAATACAAGAGGGTGAGCAATGGGGAGGAAGGGAACTAGGGTGACCTGGCTTTTGTAACGATATCTCTACGGTGTCAGATTGTGTGAGTAAATCTGTAACAGATTGTACAGAGCTAATTCTGATTTATTTTTTCCCAAATGCAGTGGTGCACAATGATGGTGTCTACATCCTTGATTTGGCTGCGAAGATTGATGCGACTGCTGACTACATCTGCAAAGTGAAGTGGGGGGATCTGGAGTTCCCCCCTCCCTTCGGCAGAGAAGCTTACCCAGAGGCAAGTACCCACTCTGCCCCACATCCCTCTGCTGTGGGTGACAGGAACAATTCCTCATCCCTCGTATCTCCTCGAGGTTTTCCTCTCTTGTGGGTTCTGTGCTGTGTTTCAAGTACCTTGGCATTGCCATCTGTGATAAGAACTTGTGTGAACCTGTGCACAGGTTGCTGCAGCACCAGGATTTCTCCTCATCGCCCTGTGCTTGGATGTTACTTCAGTTCTTTAATTCGTAATTGACTTTTGTAAATGGAGGCTTATATTTAACTTCATCCAGCTGTGTCCCAGAGCTCTGTACTCGTACACTCTTCTTTCTGTGGTTCCTGCCTGTGTTGCTCCCCTGTCAGACCATCAGTTTTTGTTGGAGCTGGTCACTGGCACCTGATGCTCCCTCTGCATCTCAGTCCTCATTTCTGTGCAAACTCTGTGTGCAATTATGAATCCAGAAAAAATAGTTACCATCTCTTCAACTTCAAAATAAGAAATTAAGATGTTCATACACCTGTTTTCCTGAAAGGAAGAGGCCTGCAGGCAAACCTGTTGTTTTACAGTTAGAAGTGCCTGTTTCCTCTTAGAATTCCCCGGGTCTGTGCTGCTGGTTTGTACACAGTGTCCCAGCAGCCTCAAAACCCCTTGAAGTAGAGCTCTCCCCTCAGTTGTTCTGTTACTTATTTCAGGTGATTATTCTGCCATCTCCAGAAGGATTTATGTCCTGACTTTTTCATTTTGATAATTATAATTATGCTTCAGTTGGGGAAGGGTTTTGTAACATGGCCAAGAAATCCATTTAGCTGTTTCTCTCTATGTACCTTGCTGGATGCCAACACTTAACTCAATTTGCTCTTAAAAGGATTAGTTCAGTTTTTGTCTCTGAATCATCCCTTTGGAAGTCACTGGGAAGGTCATTACGGCAGTGCCTTTGCTGAGAATGTTAATGAACTCCTGGTGAAGTGCTCCTCAACAGGCAGCACACGGGGGTACAGGAACACCCCATCGAGCCAAATTACAGCTCTCGGTGATTGTGTCCTCAGCTGCAGCACAACCGGGGAGGGTGTAGCCACTGGTGTCTTGAGTTTTAAATTTCCTCTGGTCTCAGTCTGCATACAAGGTCAGAAGGAGACTCTTCAGTTCAGAGGTGTTTGATTCTGTGACTGTCATAAGTGGAAGTGTGAAAGCTGGAGCTCCCCAGGGCTGTTTGAGCAGAGGGGGGAAGGAGGCGTCGGTGGGGTACAGCTCTTCCAAATCTTTTTATGTGCAAACAGGAAAAATCTGCTTCTGGATCTGCACTCTGCAAATGAAGTAATATCAAATTTATGTACAGCAATCACTTGTGACGTCACCTGGGACAAGGAAGAGACAAGCCACAGACCGTATCTAGACAATGTAGTCTTTGGAGGCTGTAATTTTTTTTTCCAAACAAATCAAAACTTCAGTGTATGCTCAGGCTGATCCCCTTTGAATTTGTTACAGAGAATGGCACGAGCTGTCTCTGTCCAGTCTAATTCCAGTGCTCTCTCTTGGAGAACACGTAACACATCAGTCCTGGCCCTGGAGGGGCCGTGTTCCTTACAAAAATGGTGTTTGCAGTTCTGCTCTCCCTCAGCTTCAGCTGAGAGGAGATGTGGGAGCTCTGCAGGTCCAAATGGGCCCAGCACTGTGACCCCCTGCTTTGGAAGAGGGACCTGCAGAAGGAAGGTAACACGTGTGCTGCTCTGTCTGCAGGAAGCCTACATCGCTGATCTGGACGCCAAGAGTGGAGCCAGCTTGAAACTCACCATTCTCAACCCCAAAGGCAGGATCTGGACCATGGTGGCTGGTGGCGGCGCCTCTGTTGTCTACAGGTAAGAGGAACAAGGTTTACAGTGCTGGTAAAAGGTCATTGATGCAGCCTCTGGAAAGGAGACTCCTCTAAAGCAATCCTTCCCACTCCGTGAGGGCTTGGGACCTCTTCAGAACGCAGATGCTGTGTGGGTTTCTTGCTGAGATGTGGAACGTAGTGTCCCTTAGAGATAGTTTAATTCTGGGAGGTTGAGATATGTCAGCTTTTTGACTTGGAAATGAACGAGGTGGCTGAAAGCTGTTTCTGGTAACATCCTTGCTGTGGCAGTCGCTGAGTTCCCATCATATCTAGGGAGTGTAACGAGTTTAATCATGACTGGCACGAGGGGAGAGCAGCTTTGTTTTCAGGAGGCAGCGTGATGTCTCTGTCCCCCTCACAGGAATTTGGAATGCTTTATTAAGACATTTATAGTGACTCAAAAATTGTAACCAATCTCTTAAATAACTTTCTTTTTTTTACAGTGACACCATCTGTGACCTGGGGGGTGTGAATGAGCTGGCTAACTATGGGGAGTACTCGGGAGCCCCGAGCGAGCAGCAGACCTACGACTATGCTAAGACCATCCTCTCCCTCATGACACGAGAGAAGCACCCTGAAGGTAAGGGACTCACTGGGGTTTCCAAGCTGCTCAGCTGTGAAGCTGCACGTGGGGAAAAATTCTGCCTGAACCTGGGCTGTTACTGTGCTTAGACCTCCCTGGCAGAGCCTTCAATGTGCTGCTGCCTTCCAAGTGAAATAGGGATGGATTTATGTCAGCTCTTGCTACAGAGACAGGATTGAATGTGGTTCGAGAGATTCTTATCAGAAAAATTCTTGCTTAATGCAAAGCTCTTATCTCCCAGGCTCTGCTAAACACAACTTATTGCAAACTGCTGGCGAGTCTGAGCTACAGCATAGTTTCACTTTATGTCCTAAACTCCTTCATGATCTTACAGGACCCTGTGCTCTTGAAACAGTTTTATTTATGTGTTGTTTCTTCCCTCAGGTAAAATCCTGATCATCGGAGGCAGCATTGCAAACTTCACCAATGTAGCAGCCACCTTTAAAGTAAGTGACTCTTCAAGAAGTATCAGGAACACCCACAGTCACCACCCCCAGCTCGGGGCTGTGCTGGTGCTGACGGGGTGTCTCTTCCAGGAGTCCCCGAGGTGATGGGATGGGGCTGCCCAGCTCACCTGTCCTGGGTGTCTCTTTTAGGGCATCGTGAGAGCGATCAAGGATTACCAAGGCCCCCTGAAGGAGCATGAGGTGAGGATCTTTGTGCGAAGAGGAGGCCCCAACTACCAGGAAGGTTTACGTGTCATGGGAGAAGTTGGTAAGCACCAAACATTTCCTTTGGTTTTGTTCTCACATCCTCTTCCTTCCTCCTCCTTTCTGCTGAGCCTTTCCAAGGTTCAGTGCTCCTCTCTGGCAGAAGCTCAGCTTGTTCCTCTCCCCCGAGGCTGACTGTTCTTCTGTGCACACACAGGGAAGACCACTGGGATCCCCATCCACGTCTTTGGCACGGAGACACACATGACTGCCATCGTGGGGATGGCACTTGGCCACCGGCCGATCCCCAACCAGCCGCCGGCCGCAGCCCACACGGCCAACTTCCTGCTCAACGCCAGCGGCAGCCCCTCGGTGAGTCCTTCCCCTGGTCTACCTCTTGGCCACCATTGTACTTCTGCAAAACTGTTTAGTTTAGGAAAACCAAAGTGCCTCTGCCTGCGTGGGTTATCAGGAGGGGCCATCCCAACGCCCACCTCACTAGTGCAGAAAATGCGACCCCTCAAAACCAACGATGTGACTCCTGCATCTACTGAGAACTCAGTTGTTTGGGAGTTTTCCCTCACTTGACTGAAATGGTCCTATCTCAAAATTAACATTCTTTGGTTTTCTTTGTAGATTAGCAGAGCCAAGGTCTCATCCTACTGTCTCCAGGCCCTACCTGGGACACTGACCCTCACTGACTTGGCTTCTCTTTCAGACTCCAGCACCGAGCAGAACGGCCTCCTTCTCCGAGTCCAAACCAGATGACATTGCTCCAGCCAAGAAGGCAAAACCAACAGCCCCTCTTGGTAAGCCCCGCGTTGGAAACGATCACTAGCAGCTCTCTCTTGTTCCTGAAGAGAGAATGTGGACTGGAATAATGCTTTTTTTCTGGCTATAAAGGGAAGCAATTTTGTGGTACCTGCCTTTGTTGTGAAATTAGTTAAGTGCTTTTAGAACGTCACCACGTGCTATTTGCTCTTAGACAGGACAAGTCAGAGTTGCTTTACCTGAGATGTTCCTTGGAACGCTCTGCAGTTTCTAGTTGGCAAAATGCAAAACTTGATGTCCAGATACCTGGAGAGGAAGCTGAGTGGAGAGTGCTCCAGTTCACTTGTTTTTTAACAAAAGCAAACCCCCCAAGCCCGAGTGCTGTGGGGAGGAGGGAGCAGCAGCACCCCCCACCGTGGGGACGACAGCAGCCAACTGTCAGGTCGTTGCCTGAGTGATTCTCTCTTTAACAGATTCAGTCCCAGCTTCGAGCCCTGGTTCAGGTAGGACACGTGTGGTGAGCTGAATGTGCCTGGCCTCGATGGCAGCTGACTTTTTAGTTCTTGGTTTTGTTGCTGTGTTTTCTCTCCAAAAGTTTGCAGTGTTGTCTGGTCCTTCCTCCTGCCCAGCATATTTAGCTATCACCGTATGAACTCTTCATCTGTTTTTTCAAGTGCAGATCACATGCTCCTTTGCACAACACCTTACTGTTTCTGGGGGAGACAGGGACAGATCTCAAACAAACTTTAATTTTTCTTCCCTTCTCCCCCCCACAATCATTACAGATAAAAACAGACCTAGGCATATGGTGAAAAGCTCTGTTCTTGTTGCATTCATGAAGAAGGAATCACTAACCATGCCTAATAACTGGCATTTTGTTCCAAAGGGAAACAAAACAGTGCAGGTGCCGTGCTTATGAGCCTTGAAGGGCACAGAAAAGTCACCAAAAGAACTAAATGTTCTTGTTGCCTTATCAGTTCAGCAAACCATTAAAGTTTGTGCTCAGTGAAGTTACGGGGACTTTAAGGACTTTCTTGAGTTCTGTTAGATGAGAATAAACTGCTGAATCAGGGTCAAAGCAGAGTTTCAGGCCATCTCCTGTATCGTAAGATGAGGGGCACTAGAAGGAGAACTCTCAGATTCTTCCTTGTGTGGTCTCAGACAAATGGCATCACCTTTCTGGGCCTGCATTTTCCTGTTTATGTGAGCACTGATACTACCTCCTCGCAGGCACCTGCAATATAAGTGGGATTTTTCAGTGGAGGCAGTTTCCTAATAACAAGTCATGTGGTGGTGCATCTAAGCTGTGAACATGCAGGGCTGGAGAACAGCAACTGATTCCTTGTTAAAGCCAGAAGAACAATATCCTGTTTAATCCCTAATGCCATTCACTTTTGATTCAAAGCCAAAGAGAAATTAGTGGTAGATGGAGTTGGCATCAACAGTTGGATCAGCTCTGAGTTCTTAAGAGTTTTAAAATGCCTGGAGTCAAAGGGAGGAACTTGGGGTTTTGCTGTGACAAGTGGCGTGGATAGACTTTAAGCAAACACTCCATCCTCACTTGCTGAACTGCTGCCTTTCCTGTGACAGTTCCCCAGGGCCAAGTTTTAGGCCATATATAAATTCTTGGAACCATCAGGTTTGTGTTGGATTCAGGTCATCAAATAAACCTGAAAACAAAAGCTGAGTACATAGAGCTGCTTTGCTTTCTTTGTCCCCTCCATTTCCTGCTTTTCTTTTTATTTCCTATTACCCTACTGTGGTGCCCTGGCAAACACAGGAGACAAACCTCCTGTGGTTCCCCCAGACTGTAGGCCATATGCAAATAAACAAGTAAAACTCAAAGTTTCCTTCCTCTTCAGCTTTGTGGAATAAAACTATGTGGGAGGAACACAACTGGTTCATGTGAGGGGAGAAGAGACACGTTTTCATGTACCTCTCCTCCACCAGCTCCCCCCCAGGGTTAAGCACTGGCTCATTTTGTGAAGCCCCAAACCTGGCTGTTGTGTTCAGGATCCTGGGAAGGGGGATGCTGCTTCATCTGCAGTGTCTTCCATGATTTCGACAGCGTGGCTACTGCATCCTGCAGGTCATCTGCTGGGTTCAGTCTGGAGGGAGGAGAATATGCTCATCTGGGAGACTTTGAGCAGATGTTTGGCCAAGTTGCAGCTTTTGTCTTGCACAGATGTGCGTTTTGAATGCGTTTTGGTTTTTTTCAGGTAAGGCTACAACTCTCTTCAGCCGCCACACCAAAGCTATCATTTGGGGGATGCAGACACGGGCTGTGCAAGGAATGTTGGACTTTGATTATATTTGTTCCCGGGACGAACCTTCAGTGGCTGCCATGGTTTATCCGTTCACGTAAGTAGCCTGTGTGAGCATGTTATTTTTCTGAGCACTTCTTCTGTTAGCTTCCTCCTCTTCCAGCCCCTGCTGCTCTCTAGCGTAGCTCTGCCCCACTCCAACATCTCTGCTTTAACACCTTCTCCTGTGCTCCCTTCCACCAGCCCGTTGGCTTTGCAGATTTGCTTCCTGCTTCCCTCGACCACTGATTTCAGGCTGTTCACGTTTGCCACGTAATTCAAGTCCCACTTCGTGACCTTTCAAAGTGTGTCCAAATTCTCTTCCTCCACTCAGCCAGTAAGGAAGGTATGACCAGTTGGGCTCTCTTCAAAAGCCTACTGGCTTGGCAGAGGTAGTAAAGGCTCCTAAAGCTTCTGCTGCTCATCTGCTGTTTGCTGCATGTTTGTCTGAGACATCTTGATTTGTGCCTGCAGCAGCTGGAATTGTCACCTCCAAATATTAGCCAGAATCGGAGCAGCTCTGCTCATAGGCTAAAGCAGTCTGTCTGTCTGTCACGTAGCCAAACAAAACTTAAAAAAATAAATAAAATAAAAACCTGTTCATCTTGTTCATACTTCTCCCTATAGTCACGGTTGTTTCTTAGCAGGCAGGAAATGTGTGGATCCCTCAGTGGGACAGTTCTCTTGTGGTGGGCACCCTCTCTTACCTTGTCCCCGCAGCTAACGTGGCTGGGAGGGGCTATTGGGCCTTTCCAGTTGCCCCCAGGAGGAACCCCTGGAGCACAGCAGTGCATGAGCTGTTCTGTCACCGCACCTCATGAGTGCGGGGGGGTCCCTGTCACAGGGCAGGGAGCGAGGAGGAGGAGGGTCTGCCTGGTCCCCTGCTGAGCCAGAGGGATGGGAGCCCGTACAGAGGGAGGAGGCCTGTTTCATTTCTGTGGTATTTCCAGACATCCTGGATAGCTGATGTCTAATCAACCTTCGTCCTGCAGAGAATTTAACCTCTTGACAGTTAAGTACCTTGTGCTGTTAGTCTGCAGCTCTGATGATAATTGCAGCTCTGTAATACCCTCTCAGTGAGAGCAAACCTCAGGGCACTAAAATTGAGTGCAGGCGCAGTCATATCGACAGACGAGTGGCAGCCCCTTGCAGTGCTGCAGTTGTTTAATGAAGAAAAAGCAACAGGGATTAAAAGTTTAAGGCTACATTTAGTTACCTGATTCTGCTTGACCTTTTGGAGGAAGCCAGGCTGGCAAAACCTGGAATGTTCTGTTACAAAAGTACCGGGGGAACAGCCAGTGTCTCCCAACTCTCAAGTGATTGAGCAGTGTAGACTCCAATGAGGTTCCAGTTGGAGCATCTACTGAATATAAAAGAAAACAACTATAGTGAGACTTCCCCAGGCACATCTCCTGCAGCGTGTGGGGCAGGGTTTGCCTGTAGCAGGATAGGAAGTCGCCCAGCCCACACATTGCTGTCCTGACTGTTCACCACAGATACTGGTTTCCCATTCCCCCCAGTCTGGTATTTGTTCCAGCCCAGTAATGCAGCTTTGCATGCACCTCATTCATTACTCTTTCTGTGCCTCATTCTGTCTTCCAGCTTGGAGTAGAATTGAGGCTCTGGTAACTTCACTGTGGGAGAGCTTATTCATCTTGCTGGATGCCTCTGTCCCCATTAGCCCGTCTCCTTCCATATGCTGCTCTGTTCTATTCTCTGAAGAACCTCCTGCTGTTAGTATGGTCCCTCCCCGTGTGCGCTCACCCGCTGGTGAGCCTCACAGTCAGTCTTGGTGTCTGAGAACTGGGGTGTGTAAACTCCTCTGTCTGCATGCGCTGCACCCCTTCGTCTCCCCAGTAGCCTTAAGAGTCAGGGCTCTTTCTTCTTCTCCTCCTCTGTAGTGGTGACCACAGGCAGAAGTTCTACTGGGGCCACAAAGAAATCCTGATCCCAGTCTACAAGAACATGGCAGATGCCATGAGGAAGCACCCAGAGGTGGATGTTCTCATCAACTTCGCGTCTCTGCGCTCTGCTTATGACAGCACGGTTGAAACCATGAATTACCCACAGGTGAGTGAGGGACCTAGAAGAAGCCCAAGAAAAGAAGGAAGATCTTGTCAGCAGGGCATCAGTGTCTCTTAAACCACGATGGCATTGGCAAATTGGCTTGGTCTCCCAACTTAGCAGATAAACACCTGGGTTCTAACTCCTCCGAAGCTCTAAGGAGGATGCTGGAATGGCACAGAGAATTCTAGTGCTGGACTTGTAATTTTTGTAAGAGGAGCTCAGCACCTCTTTCTTTAGGAGTGGTTACTTGGGGAGGGTTACAAGATGGCACTGCTCTATGTGCAAGGGGGGCAGAAACCTCTCTGAAGAGTGCCCTGAGACTACTGTGAAGATCCCAGTAGACTGTGGATCTATGGCACAGCGTGAGCTCCCAGGGGCCCGACCAGGCAGATCACACCTTGAGCAGTTTTTTGCCTTCTCTGCCCTGCAGAGTTCATTAGAGGGCCAACACTGGGGGGGTATTAATTGTTTGTTTTATCTTCCTGCAGATCCGCACCATTGCCATCATTGCTGAGGGCATTCCAGAGGCCCTGACGCGCAAACTGATCAAGACTGCTGATAAAAAGGGAGTCACTATCATCGGGCCTGCAACTGTAAGAACTGGTGACCTCCTTCTTCTCTTGTCCATCTGTCTTAATCTTCAGATCGGCTTTCTCTGAAGGATAAAGTATATCCTACAATCCATTCTCTTTAGTCATATGAAGTCCACCTTAGTTTCTCATTTTAAGGTCACGTTACTGTCCTCCATTGTTTGTATAAATCCTGAGGAGACTGCCTTACCAAAATGTTCTTAAGTGGCATGTACGTTTTAAAAGGCTTTACCTCTTCCCCTAATTTTCTTGTAGGTTGGTGGGATCAAACCAGGCTGCTTTAAAATAGGCAACACAGGAGGGATGCTGGATAATATCTTAGCATCAAAACTGTACCGTCCCGGCAGCGTGGCTTACGTCTCACGGTCTGGAGGAATGTCCAATGAGCTCAACAACATCATCTCCCGAACCACCGACGGGGTCTATGAAGGGGTGGCCATTGGAGGTGACAGGTATGAGTCTGCATCATCAACAAAGACACCACTTTTGCCTGTCAGTTTTTCTTCTTTCTGAAAGAAACTAATTCAACTTCTACCGTTTCCCCTCTATTCTACTCAGGTATCCTGGTTCAACGTTTATGGATCATGTCTTGCGTTACCAGGATACTCCAGGAGTGAAAATGATCGTAGTACTTGGAGAGGTGAGTGAGAGCAGCTCATTCCTGTCTGAAAAATACCCAAGTGTTTTGTTTTGGGAGTATCTGACCTGGCTGCAAGGATGCTGAATAACATCTACAGATCAGAACAGCGTGAATATCTGATGCTTGAATGTCTGGATTTTTATTTTGTTTCTTTAATCAAGAAGAAACTGAATGTATTCCACAGACATGTGTAGTCTCCTCTACCTCAAAAAATAATCAAACAAGGAGCCTTTGTTCTGAGACTTCAACTGTTACTCAATGAAAAAGGAGGGGGAAATCCTCCATGTAATGCTTCTGTGTGCATCTTGGGGCTGATTTCTACAGAAGTAGAAAGTGTTGAACAGCTCAGCTCTCTTTCTTACTGCAGATTGGAGGCACAGAAGAGTACAAGATCTGCAGGGGAATTAAAGAAGGTCGTATCACCAAGCCAGTGGTGTGCTGGTGTATTGGGACTTGTGCCACCATGTTCTCGTCAGAGGTATGTGCAAAAATGGGGGAAAATGCATGAAATAAGTATATATTCACAATAGGAAGAAAAAAGCCGACTTCTGTAGCCTGCCACTGGCAATTTCTAGGGGATTCTGCACATTTGTAAAGGGAGCCCAGAGATCCCAGGGAATGCAACAGATTCCTGCTTCTGGAGTAGGAATGGGGAAGGTTTATGTTAACCAGCTCTGGAGAGTCGGGGTATTCAGGGAGGCAGAACATCAGTGGGAGAATCTGGGGTGATTCCAGATCAGCAAATGCCCTGCAGTGCTGACTGCAGTTGTAACCAAGAGTTCTGTGAGCCCAAATGAGAAGGCAGATGAGCAGTCACTGCTATTCCTCTGGCACCAGTTTCCCAGGCAGTTCTTTATTCTGCTTTACTCTCCGCAGGTGAACAGCTTGTGTTCCTCACTGCTCTCTCTCCTCTTGTTTTAGGTGCAGTTTGGCCACGCAGGAGCCTGTGCCAACCAGGCCTCTGAAACCGCTGTTGCAAAGAATCAAGCCTTGAAGGAAGCGGGTGTGTTTGTTCCCCGGAGTTTTGATGAGCTGGGAGAGGTCATTCAGTAAGTCACATTAACAGGGACCTGCAGCAGGGGACAAAAGGCTGTTAGGGCACTAATTCTAGCCCGAGAAAGGAATATATTCCTGCTTAAGGAGAGCAACTTCTATTCATTCTGGGTTTTTAAGGTCTAGATTAAGACTCCCTTGCTTGTATCTCTTAGAAGCACTTCAGTTAATAAATGGCTTCTCTCCCTAGGTCTGTCTACCAGGATCTCGTGGCCAAAAGAGTGATTGAACCAGCTGAGGAAGTGCCTCCTCCAACTGTGCCAATGGATTACTCCTGGGCAAGGGTGAGCTGTGCTGTTTTACCTGCTTTTCGGTTCCTTAGAGACCAGACAGGGTGTTTGCTGTGATTCTGGACAATTATGGTGATAATGGTGTTGCCTTGGGGCTTTATCTTGTACTTTATAGTGTTATCTGTGAGCCCACATTCTAGGCTGTGGAAACAGCTCTGAGGGCAAGCTCAAGGGGTGGTTGTTTGTCCACTCTGTCGCCTCCTGCCCCTTGATTCTGATGAGAAATGTTTAAAATCCCATCCTTATGCTGCAATTTCAGGAGCTGGGTCTGATCCGCAAACCGGCTTCCTTCATGACCAGCATCTGTGATGAGAGAGGTCAGGAACTGATCTATGCTGGGATGCCAATCACTGAGGTCTTCAAAGAAGAGATGGGCATTGGAGGGGTTCTGGGCCTGCTCTGGTTTCAACGGAGGTGAGGCAGCTTTTGGTGAAAGCTCCTAAATTCTTTGTCTTGAAGTTTTGCATGTTTATTAATAGACTTCTAAGCCCAAAAGTAACTCTAGGGGTTCCTTTGTGGATGTAGATTCATTGGAAATGCCATCTCTGTATCCCCTGCTCTGACACCACTTCAGCATTTCAAGGCTTCACACAGTATGTTTTAGTCCTGGGATGAAGTTTTCCATAAGTTCTGTGGTGCATTGAGGAAAATTCTCTGGTCTAGGCCCATTTCACGCTCTCTGATTACTTGCTTATTTTTGGCACTTCCACTCTGGGGAGGTTGGGGAGTGTACAAACATTTGCTATCCAGCCTACAGGGAACCTTCTGAAGGGCAGAATTTTGCTGCCTTCATCTGATCTTGCTTCCACGAGAGGCACTTTGGCACGGGCTGTGGTTTCTGTCTCAGCAGAACGGGGTGAGCAGAACCGTAGCGCAGCCCCGGGGCTCTTGGGGGGACCCATAGAGCTGAGGGTGCACAGACTCGAGCTCCAAAGTGACCCTCAGCTCTGAGCCAAACAGCTCCTGTGGAAACCCCACACAAATCTGATCTCTGTGAAAGATATCAGGAGGTGCTGATGGGTGTTGTGACCCTACAGCTCCTCCTCTCTCCTCTCTCAAGCGTATGCCTAAGCCAGAAATCACTGGCCAGTAAACACCAAGTGTCTTGTCACTCAGTTTTTCTTTACAATAAATGACTGTGGTCTCTTCCTGGCCCAGGTTACCCAGGTATGCCTGCCAGTTCATTGAGATGTGTTTGATGGTGACAGCAGATCACGGGCCCGCTGTGTCGGGAGCCCACAACACCATTGTCTGTGCAAGAGCTGGAAAAGACCTCGTCTCGAGCCTCACCTCAGGCCTCCTTACTATTGTACGTACTGCATCTCCACAAGATTGAGCTTTGCTACTCGTTGCTCTGCCCAGGTTTTATTACTGTTAATTTAAGATATAGATTAGCTGCAGAGCCGTGGATGGGTTGTGCCTGTTCACTCGCACTTTGAATTTCTGTTGAATTCAACTCAGATTGATGTTCTAGGCTCAAAACCTGCTCCACTTCTCTAATGCTGATGTGTGTCATTTGGGTAGAGAAATATTTTATAGAGGCCAAATTGTCCCTATATGGTTGCCTAGTCTCTTCCAACACTGACAAGTAAAAATATGAATAAAACAGACTTTAAATTGCATCTCCCCCCACGCTCTGTCTCCAGTGGAGATGCGTTGGCTGCATATTGACACTTGTGTCGAGTTACAAACAGATGCTTTATCTCAAGACTGCCTGACTTTAATTTAATCAATGCCACATTGATAGGCAGGGCAAATTGATAAGATAATCATGTTTAGTACCTTAACTGGGCAGCCCTTTGCTATAATTCCCTTTTGTGCACTGCACCCAGGGTGACCGGTTTGGTGGAGCACTGGATGCTGCAGCTAAAATGTTCAGCAAAGCCTTCGACAGTGGGATTATCCCCATGGAGTTTGTGAATAAGATGAAGAAGGAAGGGAAACTGATCATGGGCATCGGACACAGAGTCAAATCGGTAAGGAAATGTTTGTACAAACTGGAGGTTTGTTTAGAGGGGGGGAAAAAACAAATCAAAAAGGAAAGAAAATTAGCAACTTTCAGAGGCAGCAATTGACCGAATTCTCAGGACTTAACAAGTACAAAACCTACAAATAATAAAGCTTATGGCAAGTACCTGTGCAAGGGGCAACACCAGTGACTGTAATGTCATCTTAACTTGCAGATAAATAACCCAGACATGAGAGTTCAGATCCTCAAAGACTACGTGAAGCAGCATTTCCCTGCCACCCCACTGCTGGACTATGCACTTGAAGTAGAAAAAATTACAACTTCTAAGGTGAAATGCACTAGCATTCATCTCCTCTTGAGCACTTTTCTTACTGGGGGGACAAGTGACGTGGGCTTTATGCTGTATTTTATTTGCAACGCTTCATAAATGGTTCCTGGGCCAAGTCCAACTACAGCTTGGTAAGGCTGAAGGCACTTGTTGGACACCAGGAAAATGCTGAACAAACCAAGCCCCGTTGTCTGTGTCGTCCACAGTTCCCTCAGCATGAGGCAGAGGTAGCACCATAATCTCTGTGGTTTGAGCCAGATGCAGGCCCGTAGTTTGGGGCTGCTTTTCCATCACTTGCATTAAGTGTGGATCTCACTCACGTTGCTGAACAGCGATGTCTGACACTGGGCTTGTGTGCCCATAATTACAGGCAACCCTCAAATTACCCATGAGGATGGAAGCTGCCAGGTGAACACCATTTGCCACTATTGACATCTTTATCGGGGTGTGTTTTCATTTCCTGCAGAAACCAAATCTTATCCTGAATGTAGATGGCTTTATTGGCGTTGCCTTCGTAGACGTACTCAGGAACTGCGGCTCTTTCACACGGTGAGTAGGTCGTGGGCTCTTCTCTTGGTCCTGCTCCTGTGACAGTGATGGGAGCTCACCTGGGGCTGGGATTTCCAAAAGATGTTGTGAGGGGAAACGTAGCCTGGACCTGGAGGAAGGAAGCTTTCACATGAATTTGGTGTCACTACTGGCACTAGAGCAGACTTCACAGCCCTTCTAAAATTGGTTCCTTAAATGGATCGCCATGATGAACTATAATTTTTTTCATTTGTAGGGAAGAAGCAGATGAATATATTGATATAGGAGCTCTTAACGGCATCTTTGTGCTAGGCAGGAGTATGGGATTCATTGGTAAGTTTGCCATCTTTCTGCCCCTTCCCAGAAATCAAATTAATTAATACAGAAATTTATTTCAAGGAAAGTAAGATGAGGAGCAGAAACTTTGTGACCCAAACCATTTTTTTTTATTTTTTTTTTTAGGACACTACCTGGATCAGAAGAGGTTGAAGCAAGGTCTGTACCGCCACCCGTGGGATGACATCTCCTACGTTTTACCGGAGCACATGACGATGTGAGAACCTGCAGCGTTGCCTCGGGACGTCCCTTCCAGGAGCTGGGAGCCAAGCACAGGACAGCCACAAATGGGACTGTGATGTATAAAGGCCACTGGTACATTGACATTGGGCTGCCTGGTCAAACTGTGCAAAGCAACTGTTTTATAAGAATAGAAGCTTACTCTAATAAAAACCAAAACTTGTGATATTCCATATGTTACCTGCTGTATTTAATACTGTCTCTCACCCCTTTTATTTTTTTTTTTCTACTCGTTTCATTTTGTTTCCAGAAAAGATGTTAAGGGTTTTGGGAGGGGAGTTTTGCTCCATTAGTTGGTAACATGCTGTAACTTTTCCTGATAGAGGGGAAAGAACCCATCATTCCCATAAACCATGACTTTGGGCTTTATTTTTTTCTGGTTATTTGTTGTTTTTCAATTTGTTTACTGTGTTCTCATCCTCAGTCTGATTGTATCCTGAATAGTGGGACCACTGCTTATGTATAACCAATGTTACTCAAAGCTGGTGTAGTAATTTAAAGTGTAAAGTTGTAACATACTGCTGTTAAAACTGTGAAACTACGTGTATTCCAGTGTCTGTATTTATGCAAACAACTTCTCATTTGCTATTAGATTGCTGGTATATGGAATGTCACTCATATTATCTGCAGATGCAAAAATAATCTCAGTAATAACTTCAGCGTCCTTGTCTGTGTATTGAAACCTAACTCGAATAAATGATACACTACTAATTTATTCTTTTTTTTCCACTTCTGGCTTCTAAAAGTTGGTCCTAAGTGTGACAGGAGTGTGTGACAGGAGGGGCAGCAGCAATCTCACAGAATCCCAAACCTTGGGGTTATTCCCCTCGTGGTGTGTGTTCTGGGGCATCCAAGGGGGGGAAAACAACTCCAAAACCATATCAGAGTTAACCTGTTGTGTTATGTGTGTGTGTCAAGATGAAATTAAACAAATGAGAGAAGGAATTATAATTGATATAGCATTATGTGAGAGATAGGGAGCTGTATTGTGTTGTAAATGTTGAAACAATCAACTCCACCTCACTTCATTCCAGTTCACACACACACGTTTTTAAAAAGTACCTTAGGTGGAGTGAGTGAATCCTCTGGTGAAGTCCCTTCCCTCCTGGCCTGCCCCAGAGTGGGGTTAAGGAGAAAAAGGATGAAAAGGGTGGTAGCTCGAGGCTCCGGGTGTTTGCCGCTTGGCAAAGCCACCCCCTTCCCTCACAGCTCACCCGAGTTCCCGGAGGGGCTCTGCCCGCCCCACCGCTGTCACCAGGGCCGGGCCCCGGCCTCTGTCCCGCCGTGGGGCAGCCCCACAGCTCCCTCCCGACGGGTTTTCCGCGCTCGCTCCCTCAGGGAGCAGGAACCGGCCTGAGGCGGGGGGGGTGGCTCCCCTGACGCCGTGCTGCCCCAAACTCCCCCTCTGCTCGCTGGGGAGCGACTGGGACGCTCACCTCGGTCAAACCCCTGCTCCCCCAGCCGACGGCGGCCCGGGACGGGGGGACGGTGAGGGGGGCCCCGCGCTTGTACCAGCTCCCCTCTCAGCGGCCCGGCCGCCATTTCACCGGCGGCGGCGGCGCCCTCTCGCCGCCAGGGGGCAGCGCAACGCTCTCCCCGCGCGCAG
>NW_015091149.1:805579-835842 GCF_001431845.1 Calidris pugnax
CCGCCCCCCGCCATGTCGGACAAGATGGCGGCGGCCGCGGCCTCCCCTCAGCCCCAGCCGGGCCCGGGCCCCCCGGCGGCGGAGGCGGAGGGCGGGGGCCCGCGCGGCGGCGGGGCGGACGAGGAGGCGGAGGCGGAGGAGTTCGGGTGCCCGGCGCACTGCTCCGACCTGGCCTGGCGGCAGAACGAGCAGCGCCGCCACGGCCTCTATTGCGACATCACTTTGGCCTTCGGGGGCGGGCGGCCCGGGGCGGCTCGCGAGTACCGGGCTCACCGCTCCGTCCTGGCCGCCGCCACCGAGTACTTCACGCCGCTGTTCTCGGGGGGCTTCGCCGAGTCGCGCTCGGACCGCGTGGAGCTGCAGAAGTGGAATTCGGAGGGCGGCCCCGACCCCGACACGGTGGAGGCCGTGGTGGGCTTCATGTACACCGGCACCATCCGCGTGAGCCCCGGCAACGTCCATGAGGTGCTGGAGATGGCGGACAGGTGAGCGGGGCCCGGGCCCGGGGGGGTGGCCAGCACCGGGCCGGCGGCAAGCAGGGCCCCCCCATCACCCCTCTTGGTTTGTTCTGCAGGTTTCTGCTGACCCGCTTAAAGGAGTTCTGCGGAGAGTTCCTGAAGAAGAAGCTCAACCTCTCCAACTGCGTGGCGGTGCACAGCTTGGCCCACATGTACTCCTTGAACCAGCTGGCCCTCAAAGCCCAGGACATGATCCGGAGGAACTTCCACAAAGTTATCCAGGATGAGGAGTTCTACACTCTGCCCTTCCACCTCATCAGGGACTGGCTTTCAGACTCGGAGATCACAGTAGACTCTGAAGAAATCCTCTTTGAGACTGTCTTGAAGTGGGTGCAGAAGAAACCCGAGGAAAGAGAGAGGTACTTTGAAGATCTCTTTAAACTGCTTAGATTGTCTCAGATGAAACCCACTTACCTTACCCGCCACGTCAAATCAGAGAGGCTGGTGTCGAGTAACGAAGCCTGTGTGAAATTAGTGTCTGAAGCCGTGGAGAGTCACGCCTTGCGCTCGGAGAACTTGCAGTCTGGCAACCTACAACATTCCGCTTGTCCGGTAGCGCTGTTACCGCGTTTCGGACAAAACATGGACGTCATTATGGTGATTGGTGGTGTGTCGGAGGGAGGAGATTACTTAAGCGAGTGCGTAGGGTATTTCATCGATGAAGATAGGTGGGTAAACTTACCACACATACACAACCATCTCGATGGGCACGCGGTTGCCGTGACAGAATCTTATGTTTATGTGGCTGGCTCCATGGAACCAGGCTTTGCCAAGACTGTAGAAAGGTACAATCCGAACAGGAATATTTGGGAGCAAGTTTCAAATCTAATAACCAGAAAGCATTCTTTTGGCCTTACTGAAGTGAAAGGAAATTTGTACAGTATTGGCGGACATGGCAATTTCAGTCCTGGCTTTAAAGATGTGGCCATTTATAATCCCGAGCAAGATAAATGGCTTAACCTGGAGTCAGCACCAAAGATTCTTCGTGATGTCAAAGCTGTTTCTGTTGAAGACCGGTTTGTTTATGTTGCTGCTCGTACCCCGGTCGACAGCGATAGCGAAGATGGCTTGAGGGCGGTTATTATCAGATACGATACTGAAACAAGGCAGTGGCAGGACGTGGAGTCTCTGCCGCTCGTTGATAATTATTGCTCGTTTCAGATGTCTGTCGCTAACACAAACTTTTACCATACAGCATCGTGCTGCCCCAAGAGTTACCCCATAGATAACGAGGAAGCTAAAAGAAAGATCTCTGGGAGGGCCTCCGATGAAATACTGGAAAGCTTGCCCCCGGAGGTTCTTAGCATTGAAGGAGCAGCTATTTGTTATTATAAAGATGATGTTTTCATCATCGGGGGGTGGAAGAACAGCGATGATATTGACAAGCAATACAGGAAGGAGGCCTATCGTTACTGCGCTGAGAGAAAGCGCTGGATGCTCCTGCCTCCGATGCCCCAGCCTCGCTGCAGGGCGACAGCCTGCCACGTGAGAATCCCCTTCAGGTGCTTGCAGGGAACACAGAGATACCCCATGCCGCAAAACTTGATGTGGCAAAAAGATAGAATAAGGCAAATGCAGGAAAGGCAGATGCAGGAAATGCACCGACACTCCCTGAGCTTAAGGAGAATGCCCCGCTCGCAGATTGAGTGCTAGTTTCTGGAATATCACTCCTCCCGAGGAATCTGGGAAATAAATACTGTGCTAAACCATTTTGTTAGGCTTAATGTGTCTTTATAAGACATGAGGGTTTTGATTTGGTGTGTAAAACCAGCATCCTTTATGTATTGAAGATTAAGAAGCTCAGAAATTGAGGGTGGATGGGAATTGGGAAACTACGTGAATCCAATCCGATGTTATTTACTGGTGCCCAGGGAAAAGCTGTAGCCTGTAACGGGCTGTGAAGTATCTCCAGGAACGTTGAGTCTGTTATTTCTCTCTTCAGATCTTTGTTTTCAAGGATTCCTGTAGAAATGCTCTAACAGTTCTATTTTGAAAATCAAAGATCTCTATCTTAATAATTTAGTGGTTACATTTGTGTGTGCTTGAAAGCACCTGTTTTATTTGCACTTATATATTGACATTCCTTTGATTCTCTACTCAGTGACTAAACTTCACATCTAGTTGGTGTTAGTGTACTTGGCTTTCCCAAGCTGGAGGCAAGTGCAATAGTTATAACTATATCTGAAAACAAAAGCACAATCTTTCTTTATAAAATTACTTCAGGATGTTTCTACGTGTATTAAATATTTTGTATCTGTATGGTCTAGAAAGGCTGCGGAGTTTGTTTATAAATGGGAGATTGGCAGAGCCTCAGACACTTGCTAAAACAGAGAACTTGAGGCAGTAGATTTTTTTTCAGTTACATCTGAAGATGCTCTGAGTTTGTCTTTGACAGCTTCATGAGAAACTTGGGTCAACAATCAGCCTGATAAAAGGAGTGCAAACCAGCCAAGTAGCCACCCCCCAGCATGGACTGCTCATTTCTGTCCATGTGGGTTGGTGAGAATGAAGATTCTTTCACAGTAATAGATTGGAATCTGAGCTATTTGTATATCCTTTCCCAAGTGTTGCACGTGTTTTAATTCTGATGAAAAAGCACTGAGAAGAGCCCCCATGAGCTTGTTTCCAGCCTGTCTTTGACAATCAGTACCCTTTGCCTTCAGTATTCCTTCCCCAGAACCTCCCAGCAGGTCTCCTGCCAAGCTCCCCGGCAAATCGGCCCTTGGAGTTCCTCTTGGAGTGAGGTGGTTGAGTTTTCGTAGTCTCTGAATATCTTAATTTCCCCACTCACTGTGGCAGTAAGATTAAAGCTGATTCAAATACCTTTTGGCATTTTGAGGTGGTTTTATATAAATCAGTGCCCTGTTGGCTCTGGTTTGCTTTACTGCTCTACTCCCAGGGAACAGAACATGGAATATTATTCCCTTTGGAGTATCACTGCCTCTTGGTTAACAGTCCCTCTGAGCACTCCTCCCCCCTGGGCTGAGGAGCTCCAGGATGGTCTAGGTTAATTCAGTGTATCCTTCCTACCTCCTCTTCTTCCCCGTCCTTCCCTTCATTGGAATGTTTCAGGATTTCACAGGCAGCCTAACTCAGGATCCCAGGGAAGGGCAGGGAACAGTAACCAGGGTGTTCCAGACTTGGTGTAGCCAGACACTGTTGGAGAATCTGTTGACTGTCTTTGGTTCATATGATGATTTGCTGGTGGTTTTGATGTGAGCAGCTTCTTTGCAAAAGAACTTCTAAACAGTTTGGTTTCTTTGTTTTGTTTTTTAATTGTTTAGCTTACTGAGCTGATACTTCTCATTTTCCCATTCAGCAGGCAGCCTAGATCCTGTCTGAAACACCGGGTAAGTCTCTCAACCACAGTGTGTGAAGGTTTCTCTGATGTGTATAGCCCTTAACGCTCCACTTTGCAGTTCACTTACCACTTTTGATATCCATTATGTTGTCTTTGTGTAATAGAATAATCTAGCCTTATTTCAAACAAATGCACACACACCCTGGAAATCTGAAATCAGTTTAGTCTCAATTGGCTCATCTGTGGTAGCCGTGTTGTATTTTATTTGCCCGTTGGATTGTTAGGGCAGATTAAATTGTAAGGTGCTGGCCTGATGCAAGAGAGGAAATAGGTAAGTTCAGGTTTCAGGCTGATGTCCAGAAGTGGCTGTTACAAACCAGTGCCTGCAGGCCTGGAACTGAGGGGTTAATCAGTGGAGTTTGGTCCATGAATTCTTGCAGATTTGGCTGGAGTGGTTTGAGAATTACTGCCCCTCCAGCAGGGTTTGTGAGTAGAAGTGTGAAAACACCTCACGGCTTTAGTACTGGATCCATTGATATAACTTAGATCTGTGGGAGCTGGTTTTAAGATACTTTTACCAGATTCTGCCCAGAAGAGTTTACATGCTCCACCCCCTGACTTTCCTGTAGGGATGTAATGGGCTGTGAAAAAGCCCTTTTGTAGTCTGTCAACAAAATGGACCATTTGTAGGGAGAAACAGAAAGATTATTACTTCAATTGGAATAGTTTGGTGTGTGGCAACACGCGACAAAGTTAGATGCAAGAGCAAACTGCTCACAGTCTTTCTTTTTTTGAAGCAAAATTGATCCTGCACTTGCCGTGGGGACTTCAGGCTGCCCTAGGAGCTGTGCAGCTCATAAAACATTCCACTCAAAGGCAGTGCCAGCACAGTGTAGGGTCCAGAGTGCCCGTCGGGAATGCCAGCCGTGGTCCTGTGTGTGGTGCACGATACCTCCGCCCGCTCCGGTTGCATGGGGAGTGATGGGCACTGGGAATGGCACCAGTTTGCTCTAACCTTTGCTATGCCGAGTCTGTGGAGTTGTTAAGTCGTTTGGGGTTATTTTAGCCTTGACTTGAAGTGGACCAATTGCATTGCACATGGATTTTTAACTGACAAGTCTTAACCGTCTGTCGTATCACCTGTAGGTGTTTGGAAGAATTGCTTTAATTCTGGCTGTAATTTATCCTGCAGACCTGTGAATGGGGTACCACATCCCCTGGTGGCCCTTGACTGCCGTAGCTTGCTGAATGTTTATCAAATGATGCTCTAAAAAAAAAAACCCTGGGAATTCTTTCAGTACATTTCTAATGGCTTTTTCAATGTCAGTAGGATCCTGGTGTGTACTCAGTTCGGTGTCAGCAGGCCGACTCCTGGCCTTCCTCCTGTAAAAGAGCATCAGCTGGAGATTTTCCTCTGCCTGCTGACAGTCGTACCTCTATCCCGGTACAGAATACGTGCCACAAAATGCATGTTTCGTGTCCTATCTTTCTCCTCATAGTGCTGGTGGGGTAGGACACATCCTGCCCCACGCTTGGTGGTCACCAGATCCATTTCCAGATGCCACACGTGGACGTCAGGTTTTATAACTCCCTGAATACTCTGGTGTGTGCTGGGCTTGTGTGTCTTATTAACGAGACTTCCTCTTGCACAGAGCAGGGTGCCACTCCAGAAATGAGGACAGCATGCCAGCTTTGTAGCATGTGTTATGAATGACTGTGCCGAGCATTCTGCTCTACGAGTTCAATATCATTTTTCTCCATTACAGAAAGTGTTAAATCAGAAGTATATTAAAGTATTCCTCCCGTGGGGGAATAGGCTGAGCACCACTGGCAAACCCAGTCACAAAGAGTTGCAACTTTTTACTTTTTTTTTTTTTTTTTAAAGAACCTTATAACGGTTATGCTGTAACATTCAGTGGGCTTAAACAAGCAAGCTTAAAATAAATGGATTTATTTTCAGCTCTGCTCACATTACGTGCGGGTATAAATCCTATCTCTGATCTGACAGCCCGCCCAGAACTCTGCTCAAACGGGTGCTCCTGGGAATCTAATCTGTTGCTGGTGTGAATGCAAAGTGCAGATCTAACGAGATGTGTGGGGCCTATTAAGAGTCAGATACTCCTTGTGGGTCCATGTCACTGCAGGGCACGGCGGTAGCAATCCCTGGGGCTGGTGCCAGAGGCTCCAGCAGATTGCCCAGAGAAGCAGCACTCCTGGAGCTGCTCCCAGTGAGGTCCAGTAGGATGTGTGTAGAGGCCATTGGAAACAAACCCTACTGTAATGTTCTTTACCTTCAGTACACTGTATTAAAGTTTATTGTAGTAAGTGAATGGATGAAAATAAACTTTTTATTTCTCTAGCATTCTGCTGTCCGTTGCTTTCTGAAGTTGCTACGTAGGCTGTGGCTGATGGGCACGTTCTGTGGTGCCCTGGAAGGCAAGGGTTCAGAACTAATTTTGGGCTCTATCAATCGGTTTTGGTTTTTGAATAAGTGACATTCACTTGTTGCTCAAGTGGAACTGTTTATTAGCTCGGTGGAACTGTTCATACAGGCAGGCTGCTTGTGGAGGAAATGGCCCCTACTTCCTTTGAGGAGTTGTCCATGTAGTAGTCCCGTCTGGCCACGTACTCCCTGACGTTGGCCAGAGCTGGCACCACACAGCAGCTCAGAGCACTGCGGTTGATGCTCATGTCCTGAAGATCGTTCCACGCATTCTCTTCTTCCTCAAAACCTTCCACAAAGGAAGTCGTGGTAAAGCCGTTAAAGCCACCAACCACAACCAGGACATCATCCACCACTTCAATGCCAAAGTTGCTGCGAGGACTGAGCATGCTGGGGACGCTGCGCCACGTGTTGGCCAGGGGGTTGTACGCTTCTGCGCTGCGAAGGCGGTTGACTCCATCGAATCCTCCCACCTGGAATGGCAAAGGTACAGAGCTGAAATGGGCCTTTCCTCACCAGAACCATTGGGTGCACAGGTCAAGGAGGGTGTAGGAGGTGGGGTTCTGTCTCTTCTCCCAAGGAAGAGGTGATGGGACAAGAGGAAATGGCCTCTAGTTGTTCCAGGGGAGGTTTAGGATGAATATGAAGAAAAATGTTGACACTGAAAGGGTTATGAAGGCTGAAATGGGCCTTTCCTCACCAGAACCATTGGGTGCACAGGTCAAGGAGGGTGTAGGAGGTGGGGTTCTGTCTCTTCTCCCAAGGAAGAGGTGATGGGACAAGAGGAAATGGCCTCTAGTTGTTCCAGGGGAGGTTTAGGATGAATATGAAGAAAAATGTTGACACTGAAAGGGTTATGAAGCCTCGGAAGAGGCTGCCCAGGGCAGTGGTGGAGTCTCCATCCCTGGAGGGATTTCAAAGTTGGGCAGACGTGGTGCTTAGAGATGGGGGTAAGTGATGGATTTTGTCAGTGTTGGGTTGATGGTTGGACTCAATGAGCTGAGAGGCCCCTCCAACCAAGGTGATTCTAGGATTGTAGAAGTCAAATGGTGACTGGTTGTAAGATGTCTCTTTGCTGTAGCTGCTTAACAATTATCCAGAGATTTTCCATAACCCAAAATCTGAGAAATGCCCATTGTCCAAAGGAAGGACTAAGGTGCTGGGCAGTGTTAGGGCGGAGGTGCCAGCGCTCCCTTACCGCATACACTTGGTTCCTGTAGGCAATGACTCCTACTCCGCTTCTTCTGCTGCTCATGGGGGCAATCAAGGTCCATTGGTGGGTGGTGGCATCGTACGCTTCAGCTGTGATCAAGCATTCGGTCCCGTTGAACCCTCCACAGATATAGACCTGTTCCCAGGAGGAGCAAAGGGTGAGCAGGGCAGTGATATCCTTGGGGGAGAACACGTTGTGGAGGTAATGAATGGTCTGGCTGGATTTTGGGAGGGTTGGTTGGTTTGTTGGGGATTTTGGGGGGTTTTACCACTTTTCTCTCTAGATAACAACCGGGGAGTGGTAGCTGTTTCTCCCTGGCTGAGGTCCATGAGAGTCCCTGCCTGGGGCCGTGCCACGGGACAGGATGGGCGCTGGCTGGCTGGGTCCTGCTGCACACTGGTGAGTGTTTGGTTCCTCGTCCTGCTCCCCAGCCTCCAGCCTCCCCCGCTTTCCATAACCTCCTGTTTACCTTTCCATGCAGCGTGGTCGCACTCGCGTCGCTTCTCTGCTCGTGCATGGGGGCAATCAGCGTCCACTGGTTGGTCTCGGGCTGGTACCGCTCCGCGGTGTTGAGGCGTGTGTGTCCATCAAAGCCCCCCATGGCGTAGAGGAAGTTGTTGAGGACGGCGACGCTGACGTAGCAGCGCCGGGAGTGCATGGGGGCCACCTGCTGCCACGTTTTCTTCAGCGGGTCAAAGCGCTTGACGCTGCTGAAATAATCCGAGCTGTCAAATCCTCCGACGACGTAGATGAAGCCTTTGAAGTAAGCTGTGCCGTGGTAGGCGAGGGTTCTTTCTTGCTCGCAGGTGACGTTCACCCACTGGTCTGCCCGGGAATCGTAGGTCTCGATGGTGTTGGTTGGGCTGCCCCCACTCCAGCCTCCGATGGCAAACAAGATGGTGCTGGGCAAGCGAGGCCGAGTGAGTTCGGAGGAGGATGGGCTTTGCATATCGAGGTTGTACATCTCTGTCAGGGCATTTCTGATGAGACCTTTGCAATCCTCATTGTCCCTCACGTAGTCGTGCATTTTGACGTTCTTCATGAAGTATTCTACGTCCATCAGCGCCAGTCGAACCTGACAAATGCAAAAAGGAGGTTGTAGAGAGGTGGGTGTTGGCCTCTTCTCCCAAGTGAATAATGAAAGGACCAGAGGAAATGGTCTGAAGTTGCAACAGGGGAGGTTTAGATTAAATATTAGGAAGAATTACTTTACTGAAAGAGTGGTCAGGTACTGGAGCAGCCTCCCCAGGGAGGTGGTTGAGTCACCATCCCTGGAGGTTTTTAAGAAACGCGTAGGTGTGCACTTCAGGGCATGCTCTGGTGGCCGAGATTGTAGGGTATTTTTGTGTGTGTATGATTGGACTCGGTAATTTCATATGTCCTTTCCAACCATGACAATTCTGTGATTAGTGGAGATGATTTATACCCTAGTATCTTTTGTGGAAGGCTCCGATGCCAAGTGGCTTTGCCTTCAGGCTGGAGGGTTGTCCATAGCTCAGAGAGAACCCAAGGGCTGGGACAGCACCCACCTTGCCCAGCAGGACCCCAATGTGCTGCCTTCGGTTCCACGGGGAGTGATCAATCCATTTCAGAATGGCCTCGAACGCTGCCTGTTCCCGTTTCACATTGAGCTCGTCCTTCTCCAAGATGTGTCTGAACTCATCAACGGAGAGGTCTAGAAACTCTGTGGAGAGCTTGGTCACGTCCTCAAAGTGATAGAGGAGGAACATGAGGGCTGCTTCCCGCAGGTCGGAGCAGTAGCAATAATCTGCGAGTCTGTAAATGCCAATACAATTTTCCGGGCACATCTGGGACTTCAAGAACTCGCAGCAGAGTCTGACGATGCCCATGACGTTGAACTGGTCGGCTGCGACCAGCAAACTTTGCACGTTGTCCACAGTGATGGGCACCGTCCTGATGTAGGCGTACTCGATGATGAGCCGCATCATTTCCGGAGAAGTGCCCTCGATTTTATAGACTCTTCTCTCCACGTTGCTCCAGTTGCTGGCAAACAGAGCCCTGGAAAACACCGAGACATGTTGGGGAGAAAAGCAGCTTCCTTCCCCGGGGAACCAAGTTGGGCTGTGGACAGAGAGGCGCTGGACCAGTGACCACCTTGCTTCACCGAGGCCACCAGAGCGGTGGTGTGTGGGGCAGGAACAGCTCTGGCCCATGGCCCACGAGCCCGGCTGGCCACGCTCCATCCCTGCACCACCTCTGCAGGTTCTACAGACCCCACTGCCAGCATTGCTGTGAGATCCTGGGTTATAGATGAACTGTGGTGCCCAGGCAGGTACCAGGACTGTGTGGATCTGCTGGAGGAGAGTTTTGGGGCTGAGGGAAGCGCTGGAGATACACTAAGGCAGCACGACACAGCCCATGGAATGCCGTTTGTCCCTGTCCCCTCTTGTTTTGAGCAACCAACCTGAAGTAGTGACTGCAACTACAGAGGATGTTCTTGTGGGCATTGAATTCCACCCCATCCACGCTGATGGTCACGTCACAGAGTTTTCCTTCCAGGCGAAGCTCGTTGAAGACGCCACAAGCCATAGCACTCATCTTCCTCTCCATGTCGGAGGATGAAGAGCCGGGGGAGCCGAGCTGTCACCCGTCTCGAGGCTCGAGGCAGTGGAAGGTGCTTCTCCCGGAGGAGCCACAGGGCTTTGTCCTTGCCCTCCGCCATCGTCTGGGAAACCCTGCCTGTCTGGTGGTTCTGGAATCTGCCCCATAATGAACTCACAGACGTGGGGGGACGTGGGAGCGGCCGTGAGACCCTCCAGAGGCGATGGGCTCCCGGTCCTCGCTCCATGGCTGCCCTCAGCCTCGCGTTCCCCACATCCCGGAGTCTGCTGGCCCCTGTCCCTCCACCCTGGTGATGGCTGCTCTGGGCAAACCCAACCTTGTCGTGCCCTCCAGCTTTTTCATGTTATTTCGACGGGGTGTCAAGCTCCCCAAACGCAGGCACTGATGGATGCTGACGTGCCCGTGGAGCAGCTCCCACAGGTGGACGCTGAGGCACAGGCCAGCTGATGGCCCTGATGAGCCACCACTCCTCTCAGAGGTCCTGATGGGCGAGATGTGACTGAACCTACGCTCTGTCGAGGGCTGTGTGCCGCAGTTCTAACAGCGTATGGGGAATCTGTCGAATTAGCGTTGTCCCATCAGGACGCCTTGGAAATGGGATTATTTACAGCAATGATTTCTACCAGGAAAACCACCCGTGTCCTCTCCACATGCCCCTCTTCTCACAACTGGATCATTTAATCAAACGCCCAGAGTGAGGGAAACTCTTCCCGTCAGAGATATCCCGAGATCTCCTGTGGAGGAGGCTCCCCCTTATGACAAGTTATTGGAAGAGCACGGAAAAGCTGCCGATGGAAACGCACCACTCCTGGTACAAAACATGGTGAGGATTGACATTCTCCCCGATGGTATCTCCCCCAAAATATTAACTACGGGGGAAATGGAATTGTTTGCCCCAATGGATTATGCCGCTGGACTGTGACCAATTAGTTCAGACGAGAAGATTCATAAAATAACCCCTGAGAATGCCGTGTACCCAACTTCAGCAGATTGCCCAGAGAAGCAGCACTGCTGGAGCCATTCCCAGTGAGGTCCAGTAGGATGTGTGTAGAAGCTGTTGGAAACAAACCCTGCTGTAATGTTCTTTACCTTCGGTACACTTTACTAAGGTTTATTGTAGTAAGTGAATAGATGAAAATAAACCTTTTATTTCTCTAGCATTCTGCTGTCCGTTGCTTTCTGAAGTTGCTACGTAGGTTGTGGCTGATGGGCACGTTCTGTGGTGCCCTGGAAGGCAAGGGTTCAGAACTAGTGAGTCTTTTGAGCTGTATCAATAGGTTTTGGTTTCTGAATAAGTGACTACATTCACTTGTTGCCCAAAGGACTTTATTAGCTCGGTGGAACTGTTCATACAGGCAGGCTGCTTGTGGAGGAAATGACCCCTACTTCCTTTGAGGAGTTGTCCATGTAGTAGTCCCGTCTGGCCACGTACTCCCTGACGTTGGCCAGAGCTGGCACCACACAGCAGCTCAGAGCACTGCGGTTGATGCTCATGTCCTGAAGATCGTACCTCGTGTTACGTTTTTCATCATAACACTCCACATGGCAAATAGTAGAAAAGCCGTTAAAGCCACCAACCACAACCAGGACATCATCCACCACTTCAATGCCAAAGTTGCTGCGAGGACTGAGCATGCTGGGGACGCTGCGCCACGTGTTGGCCAGGGGGTTGTACGCTTCTGCGCTGCGAAGGCGGTTGACTCCATCGAATCCTCCCACCTGGAATGGCAAAGGTACAGAACTGAAATGGGACTTTCCTCACTGAAACCATTGGGTGCACAGGTCAAGGAGGGTGTAGGAGGTGGGGTTCTGTCTCTTCTCCCAAGGAAGAGGTGATGGGACAAGAGGAAATGGCTTCTAGTTGTGCCAGGGGAGGTTTAGGATGAATATGAACGAAAAATGTTGACACTGAAAGGGTTATGAAGCCTCGGAAGAGGCTGCCCAGGGCAGTGGTGGAGTCTCCATCCCTGGAGGGATTTCAAAGTTGGGCAGACGTAGTGCTTAGAGATGGGGGTAAGTGATGGATTTTGTCAGTGTTGGGTTGATGGTTGGACTTGATGAGCTGAGAGGCCCCTCCAACCAAGGTGATTCTAGGATTGTAGAAGTCAAATGGTGACTGGTTGTAAGATGTCTCTTTGCTGTAGCTGCTTAATAATTATCCAGAGATTTTCCATAACCCAAAATGCCCATTATCCTAAGGTGCTGGGCAGTGTTAGGGCGGAGGTGCCAGCGCTCCCTTACCGCATACACTTGGTTCCTGTAGGCAATGACTCCTACTCCGCTTCTTCTGCTGCTCATGGGGGCAATCAAGGTCCATTGGTGGGTGGTGGCATCGTACGCTTCAGCTGTGATCAAGCATTCGGTCCCGTTGAACCCTCCACAGATATAGACCTGTTCCCAGGAGGAGCAAAGGGTGAGCAGGGCAGTGATATCCTTGGGGGAGAACACGTTGTGGAGGTAATGAATGGTCTGGCTGGATTTTGGGAGGGTTGGTTGGTTTGTTGGGGATTTTGGGGGGTTTTACCACTTTTCTCTCTAGATAACAACCGGGGAGTGGTAGCTGTTTCTCCCTGGCTGAGGTCCATGAGAGTCCCTGCCTGGGGCCGTGCCACGGGACAGGATGGGCGCTGGCTGGCTGGGTCCTGCTGCACACTGGTGAGTGTTTGGTTCCTCGTCCTGCTCCCCAGCCTCCAGCCTCCCCCGCTTTCCATAACCTCCTGTTTACCTTTCCATGCAGCGTGGTCGCACTCGCGTCGCTTCTCTGCTCGTGCATGGGGGCAATCAGCGTCCACTGGTTGGTCTCGGGCTGGTACCGCTCCGCGGTGTTGAGGCGTGTGTGTCCATCAAAGCCCCCCATGGCGTAGAGGAAGTTGTTGAGGACGGCGACGCTGACGTAGCAGCGCCGGGAGTGCATGGGGGCCACCTGCTGCCACGTTTTCTTCAGCGGGTCAAAGCGCTTGACGCTGCTGAAATAATCCGAGCTGTCAAATCCTCCGACGACGTAGATGAAGCCTTTGAAGTAAGCTGTGCCGTGGTAGGCGAGGGTTCTTTCTTGCTCGCAGGTGACGTTCACCCACTGGTCTGCCCGGGAATCGTAGGTCTCGATGGTGTTGGTTGGGCTGCCCCCACTCCAGCCTCCGATGGCAAACAAGATGGTGCTGGGCAAGCGAGGCCGAGTGAGTTCGGAGGAGGATGGGCTTTGCATATCGAGGTTGTACATCTCTGTCAGGGCATTTCTGATGAGACCTTTGCAATCCTCATTGTCCCTCACGTAGTCGTGCATTTTGACGTTCTTCATGAAGTATTCTACGTCCATCAGCGCCAGTCGAACCTGACAAATGCAAAAAGGAGGTTGTAGAGAGGTGGGTGTTGGCCTCTTCTCCCAAGTGAATAATGAAAGGACCAGAGGAAATGGTCTGAAGTTGCAACAGGGGAGGTTTAGATTAAATATTAGGAAGAATTACTTTACTGAAAGAGTGGTCAGGTACTGGAGCAGCCTCCCCAGGGAGGTGGTTGAGTCACCATCCCTGGAGGTTTTTAAGAAACGCGTAGGTGTGCACTTCAGGGCATGCTCTGGTGGCCGAGATTGTAGGGTATTTTTGTGTGTGTATGATTGGACTCGGTAATTTCATATGTCCTTTCCAACCATGACAATTCTGTGATTAGTGGAGATGATTTATACCCTAGTATCTTTTGTGGAAGGCTCCGATGCCAAGTGGCTTTGCCTTCAGGCTGGAGGGTTGTCCATAGCTCAGAGAGAACCCAAGGGCTGGGACAGCACCCACCTTGCCCAGCAGGACCCCAATGTGCTGCCTTCGGTTCCACGGGGAGTGATCAATCCATTTCAGAATGGCCTCGAACGCTGCCTGTTCCCGTTTCACATTGAGCTCGTCCTTCTCCAAGATGTGTCTGAACTCATCAACGGAGAGGTCTAGAAACTCTGTGGAGAGCTTGGTCACGTCCTCAAAGTGATAGAGGAGGAACATGAGGGCTGCTTCCCGCAGGTCGGAGCAGTAGCAATAATCTGCGAGTCTGTAAATGCCAATACAATTTTCCGGGCACATCTGGGACTTCAAGAACTCGCAGCAGAGTCTGACGATGCCCATGACGTTGAACTGGTCGGCTGCGACCAGCAAACTTTGCACGTTGTCCACAGTGATGGGCACCGTCCTGATGTAGGCGTACTCGATGATGAGCCGCATCATTTCCGGAGAAGTGCCCTCGATTTTATAGACTCTTCTCTCCACGTTGCTCCAGTTGCTGGCAAACAGAGCCCTGGAAAACACCGAGACATGTTGGGGAGAAAAGCAGCTTCCTTCCCCGGGGAACCAAGTTGGGCTGTGGACAGAGAGGCGCTGGACCAGTGACCACCTTGCTTCACCGAGGCCACCAGAGCGGTGGTGTGTGGGGCAGGAACAGCTCTGGCCCATGGCCCACGAGCCCGGCTGGCCACGCTCCATCCCTGCACCACCTCTGCAGGTTCTACAGACCCCACTGCCAGCATTGCTGTGAGATCCTGGGTTATAGATGAACTGTGGTGCCCAGGCAGGTACCAGGACTGTGTGGATCTGCTGGAGGAGAGTTTTGGGGCTGAGGGAAGCGCTGGAGATACACTAAGGCAGCACGACACAGCCCATGGAATGCCGTTTGTCCCTGTCCCCTCTTGTTTTGAGCAACCAACCTGAAGTAGTGACTGCAACTACAGAGGATGTTCTTGTGGGCATTGAATTCCACCCCATCCACGCTGATGGTCACGTCACAGAGTTTTCCTTCCAGGCGAAGCTCGTTGAAGACGCCACAAGCCATAGCACTCATCTTCCTCTCCATGTCGGAGGATGAAGAGCCGGGGGAGCCGAGCTGTCACCCGTCTCGAGGCTCGAGGCAGTGGAAGGTGCTTCTCCCGGAGGAGCCACAGGGCTTTGTCCTTGCCCTCCGCCATCGTCTGGGAAACCCTGCCTGTCTGGTGGTTCTGGAATCTGCCCCATAATGAACTCACAGACGTGGGGGGACGTGGGAGCGGCCGTGAGACCCTCCAGAGGCGATGGGCTCCCGGTCCTCGCTCCATGGCTGCCCTCAGCCTCGCGTTCCCCACATCCCGGAGTCTGCTGGCCCCTGTCCCTCCACCCTGGTGATGGCTGCTCTGGGCAAACCCAACCTTGTCGTGCCCTCCAGCTTTTTCATGTTATTTCGACGGGGTGTCAAGCTCCCCAAACGCAGGCACTGATGGATGCTGACGTGCCCGTGGAGCAGCTCCCACAGGTGGACGCTGAGGCACAGGCCAGCTGATGGCCCTGATGAGCCACCACTCCTCTCAGAGGTCCTGATGGGCGAGATGTGACTGAACCTACGCTCTGTCGAGGGCTGTGTGCCGCAGTTCTAACAGCGTATGGGGAATCTGTCGAATTAGCGTTGTCCCATCAGGACGCCTTGGAAATGGGATTATTTACAGCAATGATTTCTACCAGGAAAACCACCCGTGTCCTCTCCACATGCCCCTCTTCTCACAACTGGATCATTTAATCAAACGCCCAGAGTGAGGGAAACTCTTCCCGTCAGAGATATCCCGAGATCTCCTGTGGAGGAGGCTCCCCCTTATGACAAGTTATTGGAAGAGCACGGAAAAGCTGCCGATGGAAACGCACCACTCCTGGTACAAAACATGGTGAGGATTGACATTCTCCCCGATGGTATCTCCCCCAAAATATTAACTACGGGGGAAATGGAATTGTTTGCCCCAATGGATTATGCCGCTGGACTGTGACCAATTAGTTCAGACGAGAAGATTCATAAAATAACCCCTGAGAATGCCGTGTACCCAACTTCAGCAGATTGCCCAGAGAAGCAGCACTGCTGGAGCCATTCCCAGTGAGGTCCAGTAGGATGTGTGTAGAAGCTGTTGGAAACAAACCCTGCTGTAATGTTCTTTACCTTCGGTACACTTTACTAAGGTTTATTGTAGTAAGTGAATAGATGAAAATAAACCTTTTATTTCTCTAGCATTCTGCTGTCCGTTGCTTTCTGAAGTTGCTACGTAGGTTGTGGCTGATGGGCACGTTCTGTGGTGCCCTGGAAGGCAAGGGTTCAGAACTAGTGAGTCTTTTGAGCTGTATCAATAGGTTTTGGTTTCTGAATAAGTGACTACATTCACTTGTTGCCCAAAGGACTTTATTAGCTCGGTGGAACTGTTCATACAGGCAGGCTGCTTGTGGAGGAAATGACCCCTACTTCCTTTGAGGAGTTGTCCATGTAGTAGTCCCGTCTGGCCACGTACTCCCTGACGTTGGCCAGAGCTGGCACCACACAGCAGCTCAGAGCACTGCGGTTGATGCTCATGTCCTGAAGATCGTACCTCGTGTTACGTTTTTCATCATAACACTCCACATGGCAAATAGTAGAAAAGCCGTTAAAGCCACCAACCACAACCAGGACATCATCCACCACTTCAATGCCAAAGTTGCTGCGAGGACTGAGCATGCTGGGGACGCTGCGCCACGTGTTGGCCAGGGGGTTGTACGCTTCTGCGCTGCGAAGGCGGTTGACTCCATCGAATCCTCCCACCTGGAATGGCAAAGGTACAGAACTGAAATGGGACTTTCCTCACTGAAACCATTGGGTGCACAGGTCAAGGAGGGTGTAGGAGGTGGGGTTCTGTCTCTTCTCCCAAGGAAGAGGTGATGGGACAAGAGGAAATGGCTTCTAGTTGTGCCAGGGGAGGTTTAGGATGAATATGAACGAAAAATGTTGACACTGAAAGGGTTATGAAGCCTCGGAAGAGGCTGCCCAGGGCAGTGGTGGAGTCTCCATCCCTGGAGGGATTTCAAAGTTGGGCAGACGTAGTGCTTAGAGATGGGGGTAAGTGATGGATTTTGTCAGTGTTGGGTTGATGGTTGGACTTGATGAGCTGAGAGGCCCCTCCAACCAAGGTGATTCTAGGATTGTAGAAGTCAAATGGTGACTGGTTGTAAGATGTCTCTTTGCTGTAGCTGCTTAATAATTATCCAGAGATTTTCCATAACCCAAAATGCCCATTATCCTAAGGTGCTGGGCAGTGTTAGGGCGGAGGTGCCAGCGCTCCCTTACCGCATACACTTGGTTCCTGTAGGCAATGACTCCTACTCCGCTTCTTCTGCTGCTCATGGGGGCAATCAAGGTCCATTGGTGGGTGGTGGCATCGTACGCTTCAGCTGTGATCAAGCATTCGGTCCCGTTGAACCCTCCACAGATATAGACCTGTTCCCAGGAGGAGCAAAGGGTGAGCAGGGCAGTGATATCCTTGGGGGAGAACACGTTGTGGAGGTAATGAATGGTCTGGCTGGATTTTGGGAGGGTTGGTTGGTTTGTTGGGGATTTTGGGGGGTTTTACCACTTTTCTCTCTAGATAACAACCGGGGAGTGGTAGCTGTTTCTCCCTGGCTGAGGTCCATGAGAGTCCCTGCCTGGGGCCGTGCCACGGGACAGGATGGGCGCTGGCTGGCTGGGTCCTGCTGCACACTGGTGAGTGTTTGGTTCCTCGTCCTGCTCCCCAGCCTCCAGCCTCCCCCGCTTTCCATAACCTCCTGTTTACCTTTCCATGCAGCGTGGTCGCACTCGCGTCGCTTCTCTGCTCGTGCATGGGGGCAATCAGCGTCCACTGGTTGGTCTCGGGCTGGTACCGCTCCGCGGTGTTGAGGCGTGTGTGTCCATCAAAGCCCCCCATGGCGTAGAGGAAGTTGTTGAGGACGGCGACGCTGACGTAGCAGCGCCGGGAGTGCATGGGGGCCACCTGCTGCCACGTTTTCTTCAGCGGGTCAAAGCGCTTGACGCTGCTGAAATAATCCGAGCTGTCAAATCCTCCGACGACGTAGATGAAGCCTTTGAAGTAAGCTGTGCCGTGGTAGGCGAGGGTTCTTTCTTGCTCGCAGGTGACGTTCACCCACTGGTCTGCCCGGGAATCGTAGGTCTCGATGGTGTTGGTTGGGCTGCCCCCACTCCAGCCTCCGATGGCAAACAAGATGGTGCTGGGCAAGCGAGGCCGAGTGAGTTCGGAGGAGGATGGGCTTTGCATATCGAGGTTGTACATCTCTGTCAGGGCATTTCTGATGAGACCTTTGCAATCCTCATTGTCCCTCACGTAGTCGTGCATTTTGACGTTCTTCATGAAGTATTCTACGTCCATCAGCGCCAGTCGAACCTGACAAATGCAAAAAGGAGGTTGTAGAGAGGTGGGTGTTGGCCTCTTCTCCCAAGTGAATAATGAAAGGACCAGAGGAAATGGTCTGAAGTTGCAACAGGGGAGGTTTAGATTAAATATTAGGAAGAATTACTTTACTGAAAGAGTGGTCAGGTACTGGAGCAGCCTCCCCAGGGAGGTGGTTGAGTCACCATCCCTGGAGGTTTTTAAGAAACGCGTAGGTGTGCACTTCAGGGCATGCTCTGGTGGCCGAGATTGTAGGGTATTTTTGTGTGTGTATGATTGGACTCGGTAATTTCATATGTCCTTTCCAACCATGACAATTCTGTGATTAGTGGAGATGATTTATACCCTAGTATCTTTTGTGGAAGGCTCCGATGCCAAGTGGCTTTGCCTTCAGGCTGGAGGGTTGTCCATAGCTCAGAGAGAACCCAAGGGCTGGGACAGCACCCACCTTGCCCAGCAGGACCCCAATGTGCTGCCTTCGGTTCCACGGGGAGTGATCAATCCATTTCAGAATGGCCTCGAACGCTGCCTGTTCCCGTTTCACATTGAGCTCGTCCTTCTCCAAGATGTGTCTGAACTCATCAACGGAGAGGTCTAGAAACTCTGTGGAGAGCTTGGTCACGTCCTCAAAGTGATAGAGGAGGAACATGAGGGCTGCTTCCCGCAGGTCGGAGCAGTAGCAATAATCTGCGAGTCTGTAAATGCCAATACAATTTTCCGGGCACATCTGGGACTTCAAGAACTCGCAGCAGAGTCTGACGATGCCCATGACGTTGAACTGGTCGGCTGCGACCAGCAAACTTTGCACGTTGTCCACAGTGATGGGCACCGTCCTGATGTAGGCGTACTCGATGATGAGCCGCATCATTTCCGGAGAAGTGCCCTCGATTTTATAGACTCTTCTCTCCACGTTGCTCCAGTTGCTGGCAAACAGAGCCCTGGAAAACACCGAGACATGTTGGGGAGAAAAGCAGCTTCCTTCCCCGGGGAACCAAGTTGGGCTGTGGACAGAGAGGCGCTGGACCAGTGACCACCTTGCTTCACCGAGGCCACCAGAGCGGTGGTGTGTGGGGCAGGAACAGCTCTGGCCCATGGCCCACGAGCCCGGCTGGCCACGCTCCATCCCTGCACCACCTCTGCAGGTTCTACAGACCCCACTGCCAGCATTGCTGTGAGATCCTGGGTTATAGATGAACTGTGGTGCCCAGGCAGGTACCAGGACTGTGTGGATCTGCTGGAGGAGAGTTTTGGGGCTGAGGGAAGCGCTGGAGATACACTAAGGCAGCACGACACAGCCCATGGAATGCCGTTTGTCCCTGTCCCCTCTTGTTTTGAGCAACCAACCTGAAGTAGTGACTGCAACTACAGAGGATGTTCTTGTGGGCATTGAATTCCACCCCATCCACGCTGATGGTCACGTCACAGAGTTTTCCTTCCAGGCGAAGCTCGTTGAAGACGCCACAAGCCATAGCACTCATCTTCCTCTCCATGTCGGAGGATGAAGAGCCGGGGGAGCCGAGCTGTCACCCGTCTCGAGGCTCGAGGCAGTGGAAGGTGCTTCTCCCGGAGGAGCCACAGGGCTTTGTCCTTGCCCTCCGCCATCGTCTGGGAAACCCTGCCTGTCTGGTGGTTCTGGAATCTGCCCCATAATGAACTCACAGACGTGGGGGGACGTGGGAGCGGCCGTGAGACCCTCCAGAGGCGATGGGCTCCCGGTCCTCGCTCCATGGCTGCCCTCAGCCTCGCGTTCCCCACATCCCGGAGTCTGCTGGCCCCTGTCCCTCCACCCTGGTGATGGCTGCTCTGGGCAAACCCAACCTTGTCGTGCCCTCCAGCTTTTTCATGTTATTTCGACGGGGTGTCAAGCTCCCCAAACGCAGGCACTGATGGATGCTGACGTGCCCGTGGAGCAGCTCCCACAGGTGGACGCTGAGGCACAGGCCAGCTGATGGCCCTGATGAGCCACCACTCCTCTCAGAGGTCCTGATGGGCGAGATGTGACTGAACCTACGCTCTGTCGAGGGCTGTGTGCCGCAGTTCTAACAGCGTATGGGGAATCTGTCGAATTAGCGTTGTCCCATCAGGACGCCTTGGAAATGGGATTATTTACAGCAATGATTTCTACCAGGAAAACCACCCGTGTCCTCTCCACATGCCCCTCTTCTCACAACTGGATCATTTAATCAAACGCCCAGAGTGAGGGAAACTCTTCCCGTCAGAGATATCCCGAGATCTCCTGTGGAGGAGGCTCCCCCTTATGACAAGTTATTGGAAGAGCACGGAAAAGCTGCCGATGGAAACGCACCACTCCTGGTACAAAACATGGTGAGGATTGACATTCTCCCCGATGGTATCTCCCCCAAAATATTAACTACGGGGGAAATGGAATTGTTTGCCCCAATGGATTATGCCGCTGGACTGTGACCAATTAGTTCAGACGAGAAGATTCATAAAATAACCCCTGAGAATGCCGTGTACCCAACTTCAGCAGATTGCCCAGAGAAGCAGCACTGCTGGAGCCATTCCCAGTGAGGTCCAGTAGGATGTGTGTAGAAGCTGTTGGAAACAAACCCTGCTGTAATGTTCTTTACCTTCGGTACACTTTACTAAGGTTTATTGTAGTAAGTGAATAGATGAAAATAAACCTTTTATTTCTCTAGCATTCTGCTGTCCGTTGCTTTCTGAAGTTGCTACGTAGGTTGTGGCTGATGGGCACGTTCTGTGGTGCCCTGGAAGGCAAGGGTTCAGAACTAGTGAGTCTTTTGAGCTGTATCAATAGGTTTTGGTTTCTGAATAAGTGACTACATTCACTTGTTGCCCAAAGGACTTTATTAGCTCGGTGGAACTGTTCATACAGGCAGGCTGCTTGTGGAGGAAATGACCCCTACTTCCTTTGAGGAGTTGTCCATGTAGTAGTCCCGTCTGGCCACGTACTCCCTGACGTTGGCCAGAGCTGGCACCACACAGCAGCTCAGAGCACTGCGGTTGATGCTCATGTCCTGAAGATCGTACCTCGTGTTACGTTTTTCATCATAACACTCCACATGGCAAATAGTAGAAAAGCCGTTAAAGCCACCAACCACAACCAGGACATCATCCACCACTTCAATGCCAAAGTTGCTGCGAGGACTGAGCATGCTGGGGACGCTGCGCCACGTGTTGGCCAGGGGGTTGTACGCTTCTGCGCTGCGAAGGCGGTTGACTCCATCGAATCCTCCCACCTGGAATGGCAAAGGTACAGAACTGAAATGGGACTTTCCTCACTGAAACCATTGGGTGCACAGGTCAAGGAGGGTGTAGGAGGTGGGGTTCTGTCTCTTCTCCCAAGGAAGAGGTGATGGGACAAGAGGAAATGGCTTCTAGTTGTGCCAGGGGAGGTTTAGGATGAATATGAACGAAAAATGTTGACACTGAAAGGGTTATGAAGCCTCGGAAGAGGCTGCCCAGGGCAGTGGTGGAGTCTCCATCCCTGGAGGGATTTCAAAGTTGGGCAGACGTAGTGCTTAGAGATGGGGGTAAGTGATGGATTTTGTCAGTGTTGGGTTGATGGTTGGACTTGATGAGCTGAGAGGCCCCTCCAACCAAGGTGATTCTAGGATTGTAGAAGTCAAATGGTGACTGGTTGTAAGATGTCTCTTTGCTGTAGCTGCTTAATAATTATCCAGAGATTTTCCATAACCCAAAATGCCCATTATCCTAAGGTGCTGGGCAGTGTTAGGGCGGAGGTGCCAGCGCTCCCTTACCGCATACACTTGGTTCCTGTAGGCAATGACTCCTACTCCGCTTCTTCTGCTGCTCATGGGGGCAATCAAGGTCCATTGGTGGGTGGTGGCATCGTACGCTTCAGCTGTGATCAAGCATTCGGTCCCGTTGAACCCTCCACAGATATAGACCTGTTCCCAGGAGGAGCAAAGGGTGAGCAGGGCAGTGATATCCTTGGGGGAGAACACGTTGTGGAGGTAATGAATGGTCTGGCTGGATTTTGGGAGGGTTGGTTGGTTTGTTGGGGATTTTGGGGGGTTTTACCACTTTTCTCTCTAGATAACAACCGGGGAGTGGTAGCTGTTTCTCCCTGGCTGAGGTCCATGAGAGTCCCTGCCTGGGGCCGTGCCACGGGACAGGATGGGCGCTGGCTGGCTGGGTCCTGCTGCACACTGGTGAGTGTTTGGTTCCTCGTCCTGCTCCCCAGCCTCCAGCCTCCCCCGCTTTCCATAACCTCCTGTTTACCTTTCCATGCAGCGTGGTCGCACTCGCGTCGCTTCTCTGCTCGTGCATGGGGGCAATCAGCGTCCACTGGTTGGTCTCGGGCTGGTACCGCTCCGCGGTGTTGAGGCGTGTGTGTCCATCAAAGCCCCCCATGGCGTAGAGGAAGTTGTTGAGGACGGCGACGCTGACGTAGCAGCGCCGGGAGTGCATGGGGGCCACCTGCTGCCACGTTTTCTTCAGCGGGTCAAAGCGCTTGACGCTGCTGAAATAATCCGAGCTGTCAAATCCTCCGACGACGTAGATGAAGCCTTTGAAGTAAGCTGTGCCGTGGTAGGCGAGGGTTCTTTCTTGCTCGCAGGTGACGTTCACCCACTGGTCTGCCCGGGAATCGTAGGTCTCGATGGTGTTGGTTGGGCTGCCCCCACTCCAGCCTCCGATGGCAAACAAGATGGTGCTGGGCAAGCGAGGCCGAGTGAGTTCGGAGGAGGATGGGCTTTGCATATCGAGGTTGTACATCTCTGTCAGGGCATTTCTGATGAGACCTTTGCAATCCTCGTTGTCCCTCACGTAGTCGTGCATTTTGACGTTCTTCATGAAGTATTCTACGTCCATCAGCGCCAGTCGAACCTGACAAATGCAAAAAGGAGGTTGTAGAGAGGTGGGTGTTGGCCTCTTCTCCCAAGTGAATAATGAAAGGACCAGAGGAAATGGTCTGAAGTTGCAACAGGGGAGGTTTAGATTAAATATTAGGAAGAATTACTTTACTGAAAGAGTGGTCAGGTACTGGAGCAGCCTCCCCAGGGAGGTGGTTGAGTCACCATCCCTGGAGGTTTTTAAGAAACGCGTAGGTGTGCACTTCAGGGCATGCTCTGGTGGCCGAGATTGTAGGGTATTTTTGTGTGTGTATGATTGGACTCGGTAATTTCATATGTCCTTTCCAACCATGACAATTCTGTGATTAGTGGAGATGATTTATACCCTAGTATCTTTTGTGGAAGGCTCCGATGCCAAGTGGCTTTGCCTTCAGGCTGGAGGGTTGTCCATAGCTCAGAGAGAACCCAAGGGCTGGGACAGCACCCACCTTGCCCAGCAGGACCCCAATGTGCTGCCTTCGGTTCCACGGGGAGTGATCAATCCATTTCAGAATGGCCTCGAACGCTGCCTGTTCCCGTTTCACATTGAGCTCGTCCTTCTCCAAGATGTGTCTGAACTCATCAACGGAGAGGTCTAGAAACTCTGTGGAGAGCTTGGTCACGTCCTCAAAGTGATAGAGGAGGAACATGAGGGCTGCTTCCCGCAGGTCGGAGCAGTAGCAATAATCTGCGAGTCTGTAAATGCCAATACAATTTTCCGGGCACATCTGGGACTTCAAGAACTCGCAGCAGAGTCTGACGATGCCCATGACGTTGAACTGGTCGGCTGCGACCAGCAAACTTTGGACGTTGTCCACAGTGATGGGCACCGTCCTGATGTAGGCGTACTCGATGATGAGCCGCATCATTTCCGGAGAAGTGCCCTCGATTTTATAGACTCTTCTCTCCACGTTGCTCCAGTTGCTGGCAAACAGAGCCCTGGAAAACACCGAGACATGTTGGGGAGAAAAGCAGCTTCCTTCCCCGGGGAACCAAGTTGGGCTGTGGACAGAGAGGCGCTGGACCAGTGACCACCTTGCTTCACCGAGGCCACCAGAGCGGTGGTGTGTGGGGCAGGAACAGCTCTGGCCCATGGCCCACGAGCCCGGCTGGCCACGCTCCATCCCTGCACCACCTCTGCAGGTTCTACAGACCCCACTGCATGCCCTGCTGTGAGATCCTGGGTTATAGATGAACTGTGGTGCCCAGGCAGGTACCAGGACTGTGTGGATCTGCTGGAGGAGAGTTTTGGGGCTGAGGGAAGCGCTGGAGATACACTAAGGCAGCACGACACAGCCCATGGAATGCCGTTTGTCCCTGTCCCCTCTTGTTTTGAGCAACCAACCTGAAGTAGTGACTGCAACTACAGAGGATGTTCTTGTGGGCATTGAATTCCACCCCATCCACGCTGATGGTCACGTCACAGAGTTTTCCTTCCAGGCGAAGCTCGTTGAAGACGCCACAAGCCATAGCACTCATCTTCCTCTCCATGTCGGAGGATGAAGAGCCGGGGGAGCCGAGCTGTCACCCGTCTCGAGGCTCGAGGCAGTGGAAGGTGCTTCTCCCGGAGGAGCCACAGGGCTTTGTCCTTGCCCTCCGCCATCGTCTGGGAAACCCTGCCTGTCTGGTGGTTCTGGAATCTGCCCCATAATGAACTCACAGACGTGGGGGGACGTGGGAGCGGCCGTGAGACCCTCCAGAGGCGATGGGCTCCCGGTCCTCGCTCCATGGCTGCCCTCAGCCTCGCGTTCCCCACATCCCGGAGTCTGCTGGCCCCTGTCCCTCCACCCTGGTGATGGCTGCTCTGGGCAAACCCAACCTTGTCGTGCCCTCCAGCTTTTTCATGTTATTTCAACAGGGTGTCGAGCTCCCCAAACGCAGGCACTGATGGATGCTGACGTGCCCGTGGAGCAGCTCCCACAGGTGGACGCTGAGGCACAGGCCAGCTGATGGCTCTGATGAGCCACCACTCCTCTCAGAGGTCCTGATGGGCGAGATGTGACTGAACCTACGCTCTGTCGAGGGCTGTGTGCCGCAGTTCTAACAGCGTATGGGGAATCTGTCGAATTAGCGTTGTCCCATCAGGACGCCTTGGAAATGGGATTATTTACAGCAATGATTTCTACCAGGAAAACCACCCGTGTCCTCTCCGCATGCCCCTCTTCTCACAACTGGATCATTTAATCAAACGCCCAGAGTGAGGGAAACTCTTCCCGTCAGAGATATCCCGAGATCTCCTGTGGAGGAGGCTCCCCCTTATGACAAGTTATTGGAAGAGCACGGAAAAGCTGCCGATGGAAACGCACCACTCCTGGTACAAAACATGGTGAGGATTGACATTCTCCCCGATGGTATCTCCCCCAAAATATTAACTACGGGGGAAATGGAATTGTTTGCCCCAATGGATTATGCCGCTGGACTGTGACCAATTAGTTCAGACGAGAAGATTAATAAAATAACCCCTGAGAATGCCGTGTACCCAACTTCAGCAGATTGCCCAGAGAAGCAGCACTGCTGGAGCCATTCCCAGTGAGGTCCAGTAGGATGTGTGTAGAAGCTGTTGGAAACAAACCCTGCTGTAATGTTCTTTACCTTCGGTACACTTTACTAAGGTTTATTGTAGTAAGTGAATAGATGAAAATAAACCTTTTATTTCTCTAGCATTCTGCTGTCCGTTGCTTTCTGAAGTTGCTACGTAGGCTGTGGCTGATGGGCACGTTCTGTGGTGCCCTGGAAGGCAAGGGTTCAGAACTAGTGAGTCTTTTGAGCTGTATCAATAGGTTTTGGTTTCTGAATAAGTGACTACATTCACTTGTTGCCCAAAGGACTTTATTAGCTCGGTGGAACTGTTCATACAGGCAGGCTGCTTGTGGAGGAAATGACCCCTACTTCCTTTGAGGAGTTGTCCATGTAGTAGTCCCGTCTGGCCACGTACTCCCTGACGTTGGCCAGAGCTGGCACCACACAGCAGCTCAGAGCACTGCGGTTGATGCTCATGTCCTGAAGATCGTACCTCGTGTTACGTTTTTCATCATAACACTCCACATGGCAAATAGTAGAAAAGCCGTTAAAGCCACCAACCACAACCAGGACATCATCCACCACTTCAATGCCAAAGTTGCTGCGAGGACTGAGCATGCTGGGGACGCTGCGCCACGTGTTGGCCAGGGGGTTGTACGCTTCTGCGCTGCGAAGGCGGTTGACTCCATCGAATCCTCCCACCTGGAATGGCAAAGGTACAGAACTGAAATGGGACTTTCCTCACTGAAACCATTGGGTGCACAGGTCAAGGAGGGTGTAGGAGGTGGGGTTCTGTCTCTTCTCCCAAGGAAGAGGTGATGGGACAAGAGGAAATGGCTTCTAGTTGTGCCAGGGGAGGTTTAGGATGAATATGAACGAAAAATGTTGACACTGAAAGGGTTATGAAGCCTCGGAAGAGGCTGCCCAGGGCAGTGGTGGAGTCTCCATCCCTGGAGGGATTTCAAAGTTGGGCAGACGTAGTGCTTAGAGATGGGGGTAAGTGATGGATTTTGTCAGTGTTGGGTTGATGGTTGGACTTGATGAGCTGAGAGGCCCCTCCAACCAAGGTGATTCTAGGATTGTAGAAGTCAAATGGTGACTGGTTGTAAGATGTCTCTTTGCTGTAGCTGCTTAATAATTATCCAGAGATTTTCCATAACCCAAAATGCCCATTATCCTAAGGTGCTGGGCAGTGTTAGGGCGGAGGTGCCAGCGCTCCCTTACCGCATACACTTGGTTCCTGTAGGCAATGACTCCTACTCCGCTTCTTCTGCTGCTCATGGGGGCAATCAAGGTCCATTGGTGGGTGGTGGCATCGTACGCTTCAGCTGTGATCAAGCATTCGGTCCCGTTGAACCCTCCACAGATATAGACCTGTTCCCAGGAGGAGCAAAGGGTGAGCAGGGCAGTGATATCCTTGGGGGAGAACACGTTGTGGAGGTAATGAATGGTCTGGCTGGATTTTGGGAGGGTTGTTGGGGATTTTGGGGGGTTTTACCACTTTTCTCTCTAGATAACAACCGGGGAGCGGTAGCTGTTTCTCCCTGGCTGAGAGTCCCTGCCTGGGGCCGTGCCATGGGACAGGACGGGCGCTGGCTGGCTGGGTCCCGCTGCACACTGGTGAGTGTTTGGTTCCTCGTCCTGCTCCCCAGCCTCCAGCCTCCCCCGCTTTCCATAACCTCCTGTTTACCTTTCCATGCAGCGTGGTCGCACTCGCGTCGCTTCTCTGCTCGTGCATGGGGGCAATCAGCGTCCACTGGTTGGTCTCGGGCTGGTACCGCTCCGCGGTGTTGAGGCGTGTGTGTCCATCAAAGCCCCCCATGGCGTAGAGGAAGTTGTTGAGGACGGCGACGCTGACGTAGCAGCGCCGGGAGTGCATGGGGGCCACCTGCTGCCACGTTTTCTTCAGCGGGTCAAAGCGCTTGACGCTGCTGAAATAATCCGAGCTGTCAAATCCTCCGACGACGTAGATGAAGCCTTTGAAGTAAGCTGTGCCGTGGTAGGCGAGGGGTCCTTCTTGGTCGCACGTGACGTTCACCCACTGGTTTGCCCGGGAATCGTAGGTCTCGATGGCGTTGGTTGGAGTCCCAATGCTCCAGCCTCCGATGGCAAACAAGATGGCACCGGGCAAGCGCGGCCGAGAGAGCGGGTGGCTGAAGTCAGAAGAGGATGGGCCATACATATTGATGACGTACATTTCTGCCAGGGAATTTCTGATGAGACGTTTGCAATCCTCGTTGTCCCTCACGTAGTCGTGCATCCTGACATTGATCATGAAGTAGTCTACGTGCATCAGCGCCAGTCGAACCTGACAAATGCAAAAAGGTTAGAATATGGAGATGATTTATACCCTGGTATCTTTTGTGGAAGGCTCCAATGCCGAGCAGCTTTGCCTTCGGGCTGGAGGGTTGTCCATAGCTCAGAGAGAACCCAAGGGCTGGGACAGCACCCACCTTGCCCAGCAGGACCCCAATGTGCTGCCTTCGGTTCCACGGGGAGTGATCAATCCATTTCAGAATGGCCTCGAACGCTGCCTGTTCCCGTTTCACATTGAGCTCGTCCTTCTCCAAGATGTGTCTGAACTCATCAACGGAGAGGTCTAGAAACTCTGTGGAGAGCTTGGTCACGTCCTCAAAGTGATAGAGGAGGAACATGAGGGCTGCTTCCCGCAGGTCGGAGCAGTAGCAATAATCTGCGAGTCTGTAAATGCCAATACAATTTTCCGGGCACATCTGGGACTTCAAGAACTCGCAGCAGAGTCTGACGATGCCCATGACGTTGAACTGGTCGGCTGCGACCAGCAAACTTTGGACGTTGTCCACAGTGATGGGCACCGTCCTGATGTAGGCGTACTCGATGATGAGCCGCATCATTTCCGGAGAAGTGCCCTCGATTTTATAGACTCTTCTCTCCACGTTGCTCCAGTTGCTGGCAAAAAGAGCCCTGAAAAACACCGAGCCATGTTGGGGGGAATAGCAGCTTTGCTTTGTTAAACCCTGACCCCGTCACCCCCAAGCTCCTTCCCTGGGCACCCAGTTGAGCTGTGGACAGAGAGGCGCTGGACCAGTGGCCACCTTGCTTCACCAAGGCCACCAGAGCGGTGGTGTGTGGGGCAGGAAGAGCCCTGAAAAACACCGAGCCATGTTGGGGGGAATAGCAGCTTTGCTTTGTTAAACCCTGACCCCGTCACCCCCAAGCTCCTTCCCTGGGCACCCAGTTGAGCTGTGGACAGAGAGGCGCTGGACCAGTGGCCACCTTGCTTCACCAAGGCCACCAGAGCGGTGGTGTGTGGGGCAGGAACAGCTCTGGCCCATGGCCCACGAGCCCGGCTGGCCACGCTCCATCCCTGCACCACCTCTGCAGGTTCTACAGACCCTGCTGTGGAGCACAGCACTGCTGGGGAGTCACCAACCCTGGAGGTATTTAAGAAATACGTAGACGTGGCACTTCAGGGCATGCTCTAGTGCCTGAGATTGTTGAGTTGGGTGATTTGTGTTTGGTTGTGGGGTTTTGGGGGGTTTTGGGGGGGTTTTTTTGTGTGTATGGTTGGACTCGATGACCTCAAAGGTCTCTTCCAACCATGAAATTATGTGATCCTGGGTTGTGGATGAACTGTGGTGCCCAGGCAGGTACCAGGACTGTGTGGATCTGCTGGAGGAGAGTTTTAGCGCTGAGGGAAGCGCTGGAGATACACTAAGGCAGCACGACACAGCCCAGGGAATGCCATTTGTCCCCGTCCCCTCTTGTTTCAAGCAACCGACCTGAAGTAGTGACTGCAACTACAGAGGATGTTCTTGTGGGCATTGAATTCCGATTTGTGTTTGGTTGTGGGGTTTTGGGGGGTTTTGGTGGGGTTTTTTTGTGTGTATGGTTGGACTCGATGACCTCAAAGGTCTCTTCCAACCATGAAATTATGTGATCCTGGGTTGTGGATGAACTGTGGTGCCCAGGCAGGTACCAGGACTGTGTGGATCTGCTGGAGGAGAGTTTTAGCGCTGAGGGAAGCGCTGGAGATACACTAAGGCAGCACGACACAGCCCAGGGAATGCCATTTGTCCCCGTCCCCTCTTGTTTCAAGCAACCGACCTGAAGTAGTGACTGCAACTACAGAGGATGTTCTTGTGGGCATTGAATTCCACCCCGTCCACGCTGATGGTCACGTCACAGAGTTTTCCTTCCAGGCGAAGCTCGTTGAAGACGCCACAAGCCATAGCACTCATCTTCCTCTCCATGTCGGAGGATGAAGAGCCGGGGGAGCCGAGCTGTCACCCGTCTCGAGGCTCGAGGCAGTGGAAGGTGCTTCTCCCGGAGGAGCCACAGGGCTTTGTCCTTGCCCTCCGCCATCGTCTGGGAAACCCTGCCTGTCTGGTGGTTCTGGAATCTGCCCCATAATGAACTCACAGACGTGGGGGGACGTGGGAGCGGCCGTGAGACCCTGGTGCGAAGGTGGGGGAGCACTGTCCTTCGGGGGGGAGAGGGGGAACCGGGACCCCCGCGGGAGCCGGAGGGCATCGATCCCCCCAGTAGCTGTCGGGGCACCACGGAACGGGGGGGCTCTCCCCGCAGGAGCCGGAGGGCATCGGTCCCCCAGTAGCTGTTGGGGATCCCCAGGGCACCACGGAACGGGGAGGGGGTCTCCCCGCAGGAGCCGGAGGGTATCGGTCCCCCCAG
>NW_015091149.1:836382-838264 GCF_001431845.1 Calidris pugnax
GTCTCCCCGCAGGTGCCCGAGCTGGAGAAAGCCACGGTCCGTATGGAGCAGCCCGAGCGTGTGATGGGGATAATCCGGGCCATCAAGGAGCAGGGGGTGAAGAAGCTGCAGGTACCGTGCGATGCGTTTGTGCGGGGGGATTTGGCACTGACCCCCACCGCAATCCTGTCTCTGAACTGGAGAGATGTGGATTTTATGGATGGACCACTCAGTGGATCAGGAACGGGCTGCGTGGTCGCACTCAAAGAGCTGCAGTGAAGGGCTCCATGTCCAGGTGGAGACCAGTGATGAGTGGAGTCCCTCAGGGGTCGGTACTGGGACTGGTGCTGTTCAACATCTTTGTGGTTGGTGGGATGGAGGGTACCCTCAGCAAGTTTGGTGGTGACACTGAGCTGTGTGGAGTGGCCACCACGCTGAAAGGGAGGGTGTCTCCTGGACAGGCTGGAGAGGTGGGTCTATGTGAACCTCCTGAGGTTCTGCAAGGTCAAGTACAATAATATGAGCTGGCAACACCCACTGGTGGCCCAGAAAGCCCCCCACACCTCCAGCTGCATCTCCAGCAGCCTGGCCAGCAGAAAGGAGAAATGTTTCACGCTGAGGGTGGTGAGACACTGGCCCAGGTTGCCCTGAGAAGCTGTGGCTGCCCCATTCAAGGCCAGGTTGGATGGGGCTCTGGGCAACCTGGGCTGGTGGGAGGTGTCTCTCCCAGGGCAGGGGGTTGGATTTGATGGTCCTTAAAGCTCCCTTCCAACCCAAACCATTCTATGATTCTATAAGACCGAGATGAGAAGGAGGATGGGATCTATTTTTCCGGTCGAGGCCCGGTGGTGGCTCTCCCTGGAGGGGCCTTTTTCTTCCCTGTTATGCAAACTATAAATATGAGCCAATCCCCAAACCCCCCCTCCACCCACGGCGACACGTCAGCAGGATTAAGCCATTTGGTGCTGATAAGAGTGCTGGGCTGGGAGGGTGCCGGCCGTCTCAGATGAGGGCACGGTTCACAGCCGGCAGTAGTATTGGGGGGCACCCCAATGTGTGGGTCTGCACCTCCAGGAGACCCCCCCCGGGGCTGGGGGAGCCCTCGCCGAGCTATGGCGCAGACTGGGTGCTCTGGGACAGGCACAGATTTGGTCTCCTCTCCCCCTTCCAGGTCATTTCTGACTTCGACATGACGCTGAGCAGGTTCGGGTGCAACGGCAGACGCTGCCCCACTTCGCACAGTGAGTTGAGACCCGTTGTTTTCACTGCTCCTAATTCTGTTTGCTTTCCCTGTTTGCCTTCTGTCCCCGCCGCTCCCCTCACCCTCCGCCTCCCTCCGCTCCCTCCTGTTTGCTCTCAGGGCAGCTCCAGGTCTTGGCCACTTGCAGCCATGGCTGCTGGCCCCCCGGCCGCCCGTAGCCCGCTGCAGGAGCTCGTCCTGCTTGTGCTGCTCCTCCTGGAACACCTGCACCCTGCCACGTGCCAGCGCTGCCCCGCTCTCTCCCTGCCATGGGTGCCTGCGGTGGGTTCGCAGAGGAGCTGCTGGTGGAGCCCCCATGATGAGGGGGTGCTCGGGTCGGTGCCACACACCCCACTGGTTTTCGGGCAGCGCTGGCACTGCAGACAGTGGGGAGAACCTGTTTAGATGGAAGGCCTGCAGTGACAGGACGAGGGGCAATGGCTTCAAGCTGGAGGGGAACAGATTTAGACTGGAGATGAGGAGAGGGTTCTTCACTGTGAGGGTGGTGGAGCACTGGAACAGGTTGCCCAGGGAGGTGGTTGAGGCTCCTTCCCTGGAGATATTCAAGGAGAGGCTCGACGAGGCCCTGGGCAACCTGGTCTAGTTGGGGGTGTCCCTGCTGACTGCGGGGGGGTCGGACTAGATGGCCTTTGGAGGTCCCTT
>NW_015091149.1:838274-848019 GCF_001431845.1 Calidris pugnax
TTTGTCAGTTAGGTTGACGGTTGGACAAGATGATCTTTAAGGTCCCTTCCAACCTAGAAGATTCTATGTGCCAGCGCTGCCCTGCTCTCTCCCTGCCAGGGGTGCCTGCGGTGGGTTCGCAGAGGAGCTGCTGGTGGACCCCCCGTGACCAGGGGGTGCTCGGGCCCTGCCACGTGCCAGCGCTGCCCCGCTCTCTCCCTGCCATGGGTGCCTGCGGTGGGTTCGCAGAGGAGCTGCTGGTGGAGCCCCCATGATGAGGGGGTGCTCGGGTCGGTGCCACACACCCCACTGGTTTTCGGGCAGCGCTGGCACTGCAGACAGTGGGGAGAACCTGTTTAGATGGAAGGCCTGCAGTGACAGGACGAGGGGCAATGGCTTCAAGCTGGAGGGGAACAGATTTAGACTGGAGATGAGGAGAGGGTTCTTCACTGTGAGGGTGGTGGAGCACTGGAACAGGTTGCCCAGGGAGGTGGTTGAGGCCCCATCCCTGGAGATATTCAAGGAGAGGCTCGACGAGGCCCTGGGCAACCTGGTCTAGTTGGGGGTGTCCCTGCTGACTGCGGGGGGGTCGGACTAGATGGCCTTTGGAGGTCCCTTCCAGCCTGGGCAATGCTATGATTCTATGATTCTATGACACAGAGTACCTGCCTTTTCAAAAGCTTTTTTGTGTTTCTGGGCTACAACACCACCGTGTTACTGTCTTGACAGATATCCTCGACAACAGCCGTGTTATCAGCGAGGATGGCAAGCAGAAGGTAGGTGCTGGTTTTCCCCCCGTGACCAGGGGGTGCTCGGGTCGGTGCCACACACCCCACTGGTTTTCGGGCAGCGCTGGCACTGCAGACAGTGGGGAGAACCTGTTTAGATGGAAGGCCTGCAGTGACAGGACGAGGGGCAATGGCTTCAAGCTGGAGGGGAACAGATTTAGACTGGAGATGAGGAGAGGGTTCTTCACTGTGAGGGTGGTGGAGCACTGGAACAGGTTGCCCAGGGAGGTGGTTGAGGCTCCTTCCCTGGAGATATTCAAGGAGAGGCTCGACGAGGCCCTGGGCAACCTGGTCTAGTTGGGGGTGTCCCTGCTGACTGCGGGGGGGTCGGACTAGATGGCCTTTGGAGGTCCCTTCCAGCCTGGGCAATGCTATGATTCTATGATTCTATGACACAGAGTACCTGCCTTTTCAAAAGCTTTTTTGTGTTTCTGGGCTACAACACCACCGTGTTACTGTCTTGACAGATATCCTCGACAACAGCCGTGTTATCAGCGAGGATGGCAAGCAGAAGGTAGGTGCTGGTTTTGTAAGCCACTGGCTGGGCTGGCTCCTGTGCCAGCTCTCCAGGCTGTGCCCGGCGGCCAGGACAGAGTGGGGCAAGTGTCTGGGCTGCGTTTCAGCCGGTGGCAACGGAAGGAGAAGTTATTTCTGGGCTACACCACCACCATGTTACTGTCTTCACAGATATCCTCGACAACAGCCGTGTTATCAGCGAGGATGGCAAGCAGAAGGTAGGTGCTGGTTTTGTAAGCCACTGGCTGGGCTGGCTCCTGTGCCAGCTCTCCAGGCTGTGCCCAGTGGCTGGGACAGAGTGGGGCAGGTGTCTGGGCTGCATTTCAGCCGGTGGCAACGGAAGGAGAAGTTAAAAAGGGAAATTTGATTTGCATGCTGAGCTGTGGGCAGTTTCTGTCTGATCAGAGGTGGGGGGTGTGTGTGTTCCTCTGTCCCTGCAAGTGGCTGGGACAGAGTGGGGCAGGTGTCTGGGCTGCATTTCAGCCGGTGGCAACGGAAGGAGAAGTTAAAAAGGGAAATTTGATTTGCATGCTGAGCTGTGGGCAGTTTCTGTCTGATCAGAGGTGGGGGGTGTGTGTGTTCCTCTGTCCCTGCAGCATCTGAGGCCCGGCAAGAGTCACCTGGGCTGCCAAGGGTTAACGTGTCCTCCGGGCTCTCCAGGTTTGCTCAAACTGCAGATACTTAGTGAAAGGGCTTTGGTTGGGCTTTTCCTTAGGAAGTGTGATGCTTTGGAGGAATTCAGAAGTGCTTGTTGTTGTTGTTTACCGTCTCTTGGGAAATGTGATGGTAAGAGTGATGTTCACTCTGTTCTTTTTTCCATCTGCTCCAGCTGAAGGATCTGCTGCACCATTACTACCCCATCGAGATCGATCCCAACCGCACCCTGGAAGAGAAACGTCCCCTCATGGTGGAGTGGTGAGTGCTTGTATGTGGTGAGCTTGGCCTTGTCCTGGCACCTTCTTGCCCCAAGGACTACAAAGCACGAGGCTGGAAGTGTCTCCAGACTGGTGGCAGCGCCGAGAAGCTGTAGTTGTTTCTTTTTCTGCTGCTGGGAAGCTCACGCTGTCACCTTTCCCCAGGTGGACCAAGGCCCACGAGCTGCTGTCACAGCAGAAGATCCAGAAGGGGGACATAGCCCAGATCGTCAGGGAGTCGGACGTGATGCTGAGGTATGGACTGGGGGCTGGTTGTGTTCCTGCAGCCCTTTCTCCTGCCGCTGAGCGAGGTCTCCTCGCTTTCACCCCACCCGTGTGCAGCCTCCGGAGCGTGGCAGATGCAAATCTCCCTTCCTGGGGCCGAGCTCCAGTGGTGAAAGAGCCAAAACTCAGCACCATGACCACAGCCCGAGCTCGATCCCGTGCTGCTCCCTGCAGGGCTGACTCCTTCCTGCTCAGGAACCTCTGCCACCACCCTCGAACCTTGGCCAGGAGCGACCGAGGGGATGAGGGGTGGGCAGAGCCCCCCGCTGTCTGCAGGGCAGGGGGGCAGGGAGCAGCTCCCCTCTTCCAGGAGAGATCTTCTCTCCACCTGGTGGGCCTTATCCAGGCCCTTGGCTCAGTATCACATCCCACCCACAGCACAAAAATATTGAGCTAAAACTTGCTGTTAAAGCTGGCCGTGGCAGCGACCGTCCTAAAACAGGCTTGGGGAGCCTTGGTTTGAAGGAGCTGCCAGGCTCAGAGGGGAGAGGGTGCCATCTGCCCGGCTTTTCATGAGCCCAGGTTCCCCTTCTGCATGGAAATAGTGTCCTGGCAGACTGAGCCCAGGCTTGTGTTTGTGTTTGGGGAGTCCCGGGCAGAAATAGGAGCCTCATGGCTGGGCTGAGGGTGCCCCCAGCCCATGGCACCTCACTGTGAGCCAGGAGGGGGTAATGCAGTACTGTGTAACTCACATTTCTGCCCCAGGGATGGATTCAATGAATTATTTGACCAGCTGCATAAGCACAACATCCCCCTCTTCATCTTCTCCGCTGGCGTCGGTGACATCCTGGAAGAGATTATCCGTCAGGCCAATGTCTTCTACTCAAATGTCAACGTGGTGTCCAACTACATGGACTTTGACGAGAAGGTGAGTTTCTGCAGCCTGTACCTGTGGTCAGCTCGTGGAGAGGAGAGTTATTGGACTGGGATTGAGGGCTGTGACCTGTTTAACAGACACCACGGGGTTAAAAGGTGCCCATTTCGAAGTCAGAGGTTCCCCTGAGCAGCAGGAGCTGGATCAGCAATGGGAGAGCAGGGGGTGGGTGAGGTGGGCAGGGAGAGTGCAAGATCAGCTGAGCATCTGCTGATGGTCTCAGGGACTGAGTCCTTGCCTTCCAAATATGCTTTTTGGTGGCAGAAGGACAGTGCCATCTCTGTGTCCAGCACTTTGTGCTCTGTCATAGTGCGGGGGGAGGATGGAGTTAACCACAAAGATCCCTCCTGATGTGAAGGCCAGATGTCCTTTCAAGCAGCTTGGAAGGGCTTTGTTGACGTGCTGAAGCCTGAAAATTCCCAGTGTGCAGTAGAAAATTGCACGTCTCTTACAATGAAGGCTTCTGTTCCCACGGGTGGTGTGTTGGGACACGCTGTCCTCGGGGGAGCACGGGACAACGGGACAGTCCTGCCCTCTGCAAGGGCCCTGCTCTGCCCTGCGGCTCCTTTGGCTGTGGCTTTTGTGGCCCCTGACTAGTTCCAGGGCAGCACAGAGACCTGACCAAGGTCTCCAGGATCTCCATCCTTTGGGTTCCTTCTCACCTTTGAGAAGAGCTTCCCCTGCAAAAGGGGACTCCAAGGAATTGGCTCCAGGTGTTTTGTGGCTGATGGGTTTCCAGACTTCTCAAAGATGTCTCTGAGATGAGACCTGGTGCCCCATGAGCATCCCCCCAACTTTACCCACTGCGGCCCAGCGGGATCAACTTGAGTGTCCTCTTTGCACAGGGAGTCCTCACGCATTTCAAGGCCCCTCTCATCCACACCTACAACAAGAACAACAGCGTCCTGCAGGGGACAGAGTATTTCCAGCAGCTGAGCACGAGGACGAGCATCATCTTGCTGGGGGACTCCATGGGTGATCTGACGATGGCAGATGGTGTTCCCAGCGTGGAGAACATCCTCAAGATTGGCTTTCTCAACGACAAGGTGGGTGTGAGAAGCAGTTGTCTCACTTCCCTGCCAGCCTTCCCCAGGCCCCCAGCCTGAGGGGCAGCAGAGAGGGGCAGGGGGCTGTGAGAGATTCATATAAGCTCCCGTGGGGGGTGCAGAGGGAGCTGGGGGTGTCTGCTGAGCTCGCAGTGCCCCTGGGGCATTGTTGGGGTGGTTATTGACCCCTCCTTTCAGTACCATTAAGAGGTGCAAGGGCTGAGGGTGCAGCATCTTTGGTTTTGGCTGATGGCACTTAGTCCTCTCCTCTCCACCCCGTCCTGGCTGCAGGTGGAGGAGCGGAGGGGGAAGTACCTGGCATCCTACGACATCGTGCTGGAGAGCGACGAGACGCTGGATGTGGTCAACGGGATCCTCCGGTACATCCTTATGGAGACATGAGCTGGGAAGGCAGCTCTGGCCCCTCAGGAAGGCGCCTGAGCAGTGAGTGTCCTTCCCTCAGCAAAGCTGGAGTGGATCTTCTGGTACCTGCTGGGCTCCATCCTGGCGCTGGGCAGGGTCCCAACCCCAGCAGCCCCCTTCGGTCAGCCCTGCAGCAGGACAGGGGAGATGGAGGAAGCTTCTTCTCTACTCCCTTTACCCAACTGTGCCTGGTTCTGCTCCAGTCCCCCCTTCAGGACTCCATCCTGCTCCAACTCCATCCCCCTTCAGGACTCCATCCCGTTCTGACTCCATCCCTGCCACCGCCTGAGGCCACCACAAACCATGTCATCATTTTGGTAGAGAATTTCTGCGCTTGCTTCAGCAGCTGAGCACAGAAATGGAGATCCTTTGCTGTGGCTTGAGGACAGTCCCGTTTTAGATGGAAGCTGTTTAATTTTCCTGTGTCCCTGTCTAAGAAAACAAGTCTCTCTCTCTCTCGTCCTGTTTTCTGTGGGCTTCAAAGTGCCGGGGCTGGGCTCTGTCACCTGTGGGCTGGCGTGGCCCTGCCAGGCACAACATCACCCAGCCCCACGTCCCCCCGTGCCCCCGACCTGCTCCCCCTCTTGCTCCGTTACAGCTCAGGCTGTGAAAAAAAGAGGCTTTTCTGGTCATCCCTGCACAGAGTGAGCAGCGAGTCTGTCTGGTGAGGAGTGGCGTGTTTGCAGCCCAGGGTGTGGATGGGGGAGGAGGAGCCAGCGGCAGCATTTTGGTTTTTAGGGAATATTTTAGCTCACCATGTTTCTGTTGTAAATTGCTGGGCTGATCCTGGGCTCTCAGAGCAGCAATAAGAAGCAGCCTCTTGTTTCTGTGTAACCTCTGGGAGCATAAGGAGTAAAGCAGGGGCAGCAAGGGGCAAATTCAGACCTTTAGGTGGGAAACTGTGTTCACATCCCATCCTGATGGTGACCAGAGCCTGGGCTGGTGCAGGGAGAGCTCTGGAACAACTCTTTGGGGACATTATTGTCACGGTGTCCCAGCACAGGCCACGCTGCTGCTCCTGCTGCTCCAGGTCCAGCCCTCACTGCCCTCTGCCTGATGGATGAGTAAACGTGATTCCGAAATGCAGGCTCTGTTCTCCTTGTCGAAATAAAAGCATTGGCTGAAGCTGGGCCCCGTGGGGTTCGTACCCAGTGCCACAGAGCTGCTCTCCTCCCTGGGGCTGGCACTGATCCTGCATCTCCACATCCCACCCCGGGTCATCCCCATCGCTGCCAGAGCCCCCCAGGGCTCTGCATAGGAGCTGAGGCACCCTCTGTCTCTGCTGGAGGATCCCAGAGCAGAGCTTTGGTTTCTCTCTCTCCCAACCAACCCAGCGGGCACCGGAGCCCAAATTCCCGGCTGCCAGGGATGGGCCAGGCTTGTCTTGCCCGGACACGCAGGATGTTTCATGGCAAAGTCCCCTGACACAAAAGCAAACTCCGTGGAAACCAGTGGAAACTATTTATTTGGTGCAAGGTAAGTCGTCGTTTGAGGTGGAGGGGTTTGCTCTGACCCTTTACACTGTTCTGTTCTCCCCTTTCTTTTACCTCCGCCGGGGAGACGCTGTGCAAACGCTCCTGGAGCAGGTGGGAGGTGGTGGGGCCGTGCTGGTCACAACTGGCAAACCTGAGAGCGCCCAGTTCATGAGCATCAACATAAAATTGGGCTGATTTTTCACGATGGCTGAGGGCTGTCGCTGAGGATGCGGATGGGGACGATGCTGCTCCCTGAGGGCCTGGGTGGGAGAGGGTTTCTCTCCTCCTCCCTGCTGACAAGGGGGTTGCCAGGTCCCAGCCCTCTGTCCTGGGGGGCCTGAGGCTTTCTGTAACGGGGGGTCCATGTGGGGCACCTGGGTTTCACCCTGGGAACCTGAGCCCCCTCCAGCCTGCCGTCGGGGGGAGGGCGGCAGCGGGGACTGGCACCAAAGGCTTCTCTTTATTTCTCCTCTCTAAAAAATTTTGTGAGTGTATATATATAAAAAAAAATCCCCAAACCCTAACCCTAAACTACAAAACGCTGGGGTAGAAGTGGAGGGAAGCCCCCTCCTGCCCTCCCGGGAGGCAGCAGCGGGACCTGCAGTCACTGGCTGAGGATGAGGGAGCTCAGGGGGGGACACGCTGCCCCAGCCCCTCCATGGGGAGCCGAGGGCAGGGGGTCGAAGCGGGGTTTGGCAGTGGTGTGGGGCAGGGTCTGGCACCCTCAGTCCCACTCCACGGCAGAGGGGGATGCCCGAGGGGATGGGCAGCGTGAGGAAATGTGGATGCTGCCATCCCCGTGGGGCATCAAGATTCCCAGGAAAGTGGGTTTTTCCCACCTTCTGGCTTGGGTTTATTAGCTGGGGGTTGGCGAGTTGTCCTGCTTGGGAGGAACACATCAAAAAACCCCTCAGTTAAATAATAGGGGGAAAAAAAAAAAAGCAAACAACCAAAATACCCACCCCTGAAGGGCTGGGGAGGGGCAGGGGCAGATTCCCAAGGCAGCTGGGGGGGTGGGGACACCAGCTGTGACACAACGGGGATGAGTCCTGTCTCTGGGGGAAAGTGAGGTCTGATGCTCAGAGCTCCTCGTGGATCTTCTCCTGGTCCTCATCCGACTTCAGCTTCAGCTCCTCGGTGGTGATCTTCCCGTCCTGGTTGCGGTCCTGGTTCCTGAACATGTCGGCGATGACTTTCTCCGGGTCAGAGCTGGGCATGAGGCGACCTTTCCCTTCCGCCACCTGGGTCTTGATGAAGGTGGAGAACTGCAACGGGAGAGAGGGGAGATGCCACTTTGCCCTGTGCAGCAGCAGGGATGGGGCAGGGACAAGGACATGGGCTGCCCTCGGTGTCCCTGCCCCATCACAGCCCTCCCAACAGCAGCGATGCTCGGGGCTGGGGTTGTTCAGCCTGAAGAAGAGGAGGCTCCGGGGAGACCTAACAGCAGCCTTCCAGTACCTGAGGGGGCTACAGGAAGGCTGGGGAGAGCCTGTTTAGAAAGGCCTGCAGTGACAGGACGAGGGGCAATGGCTTCAAGCTGGAGGGGAACAGATTTAGACTGGAGATGAGGAGAGGGTTCTTCACTGTGAGGGTGGTGGAGCACTGGAACAGGTTGCCCAGGGAGGTGGTTGAGGCCCCATCCCTGGAGATATTCAAGGAGAGGCTCGACGAGGCCCTGGGCAACCTGGTCTAGTTGGGGGTGTCCCTGCTGACTGCGGGGGGGTGGGACTAGATGGCCTTTGGAGGTCCCTTCCGGCCTGGGCAATTCTATGATTCTATGATTCTTCCTGCACAGCTCTTCAGGCTCCCGAGGGCTGGGGACCACGGTGCCCTTAGGGTGCTGTTCCCCGGGGTGGGGGTCCCCTGCACCCCCTGTTCCTCCCGCACCCCCTAAGCCCAGGGCTGGCAGCGCTCGGGGCTCTCGCTCACCTCGTCGGCGGGGATCTCCCCATCCTTGTTGAGGTCCATCTGCTCGTAGAGGTTTGCCGGAGGGTCCCCGTGCCAGATGAAGAGGTAGCCCTCAGGAACCCCCTCCTCCATGGAGATCAGCTCCACCTCGAAGCGCAGCACGGCGCTGCCGGGCACCCCCCGGGCTGAAAGGCAAGTGAAGGTGCTGCACCGCGGGGGAACCCAGCAAAGAACTGACCCCTGATGGGGAAAAGCCCCCAGCTGGGGCTTGGAGGAGCCCAGCAGCAGCTCAGTGAGGCAGAACCCCCCCGTTTGCCCCCCCCCCCGAACACGCTGGTCCCTTACCTCCGCTCTCCCCGTGGCCCAGGTGGGGGGGGATGATGAGCACCCTCCTCTCCCCCGCACACATGTTGAGGAGGCCACTGTTCAGCCCCTCGATCACCTTGTTGGTCCCCAGAGTCACCTCCTGGGGCTTCTCGTAGTCGTGGCTGCAGGAGGCACAAAGAGCAGGCGGCTGAGGAAACCCCTCAAACCCCGTGGGCAGCCCCACCACGCCCCAAAATCCCTCACCCTCCATCCCGTCATGCCCCAAATCCCTCACCCTCCACTCAAACACCCCAAACCCAGCCCCATCCATCCCCCTGTGCCCCCAAACCCCGCACTCTCCACCCCCCAGCACAGCCCCTGTGGCCCCGCAGCCGATGCTCCGGTGCTGCCGGTTGCAAAGAGCTGATGCTCCCAGCGTGGCTCCGGTGGCCAGCGCCGGGCAGGATGTGGCCCTGGGAAGGAAAGCCCAGGGAAGGCACCCACGAGGAGAAGAGCTTGGTGCCATCCAGCAAGGAGCAGTTGTAGTGGTAGCGGACGAAGTCTCTGTCGCGGGTGGTGAGGTTGCAGCCCTCGGGACGGTACACGGTCTCGATCTCCACTGGGTCCGCGGGGTTGTGGAAGTCGATGATGTGGACGTCGAAGATGAGCACGGCTGAGCCAGGAATTTTGTCCCCTGGAAGAAGAGGACCAGGAGAGGTGCTGGGAGAGCGGCTGCGAGCGCCGCGGGGCCGGTAAAGCCTTTCCCTGTTTTTTTCCGTGCCCCGTGGTGTCTCCATCCCTTGGAGCCCTGGCTCTGCATGTGGTGGCACCAGCCTTTCCCCTGCCCACAACACCCCAGCCCGACACCCAGAGCCCTGGGGATGGTGGTGGCCCCTGGGGGTGAGGAACTGGTCCCACCTGGGTGTTTTCCCCATGTCAGCCCCTCGGTGTGAGGATGCACAGGGCTGGAGGGGGGGATGCTGCAGCTGGGGGGGCTGCACCGTGTGGGGCTACCCTTTACCTGCTCCGTTCTCCCCGTAGGCCAGGTGTGGGGGGACGACCACCCGCCTCTTCTCTCCCACGCAGACCCCTTGCAGGCCCTGGTCCATGCCGGGGATGATGTAGCCCTTCCCGATGTAGGTGTTGTAGGTGTGATTGCGGGAGTAGCTGCGGTGAGAGAAGCCCCCAGCACCATGATGCAGGAGAGCCTGGTCCATCAACCCCCCCCCAA
>NW_015091149.1:849019-850234 GCF_001431845.1 Calidris pugnax
CGAACACGCTGGTCCCTTCCCTCCGCTCTCCCCTTGGCCCAGGTGGGGGGGGATGATGAGCACCCTCCTCTCCCCCGCACACATGTTGAGGAGGCCACTGTTCAGCCCCTCGATCACCTTGTTGGTCCCCAGAGTCACCTCCTGGGGCTTCTCGTAGTCGTGGCTGCAGGAGGCACAGAGAAGAGCAGGCGGCTGAGGAAACCCCTCAAACCCCATGGGCAGCCCCACCACGCCCCAAAATCCCGCACCCTCCATCCCACCATGCCCCGAATCCCTCACCCTCCACTCAAACACCCCAAACCCAGCCCCATCCATCCCCCTGTGCCCCCAAACCCCGCACTCTCCACCCCCCAGCACAGCCCCTATGGCCCCGCAGCCGATGCTCCGGTGCTGCCGGTTGCAAAGAGCTGATGCTCCCAGCGTGGCTCCGGTGGCCAGCGCCGGGCAGGATGTGGCCCTGGGAAGGAAAGCCCAGGGAAGGCACCCACGAGGAGAAGAGCTTGGTGCCATCCAGCAAGGAGCAGTTGTAGTGGTAGCGGACGAAGTCTCTGTCGCGGGTGGTGACGTTGCAGCCCTCGGGACGGTACACGGTCTCGATCTCCACCGGGTCCGCGGGGTTGTGGAAGTCGATGATGTGGACGTCGAAGATGAGCACGGCTGAGCCAGGAATTTTGTCCCCTGGAAGAAGAGGATGAGGAGAGGTGCTGGGAGAGCAGCTGTGAGCGCCGCGGGGCCGGTAAAGCCTTTCCCTGTTTTTTCCTGTGCCCCGTCGTGTCTCCATCCCTTGGAGCCCTGGCTCTCCATGTGGTGGCACCAGCCTTTCCCCTGCCCACAACATTCCAACCCAATACCCAGAATCCTAGGGATGGTGGTGGCCCCTGGGGGTGAGGAACTGGTCCCACCTGGGTGTTTTCCCCATGTCAGCCCCTCGGTGTGAGGATGCACAGGGCAGGAGGGGGGGATGCTGCAGCCGGGGGGGCTGCACTGTGTGGGGCTACCCTTTACCTGCTCCGTTCTCCCCGTAGGCCAGGTGTGGGGGGATGACCACCCGCCTCTTCTCTCCCACGCAGACCCCTTGCAGGCCCTGGTCCATGCCGGGGATGATGTAGCCCTTCCCGATGTAGGTGTTGTAGGTGTGATTGCGGGAGTAGCTGCGGTGAGAGAAGCCCCCAGCACCATGATGCAGGAGAGCCTGGTCCATCAACCCCCCCCCAA
>NW_015091149.1:869982-873882 GCF_001431845.1 Calidris pugnax
ATGGTGGTGGCCCCTGGGGGTGAGGAACTGGTCCCACCTGGGTGTTTTCCCCATGTCAGCCCCTCGGTGTGAGGATGCACAGGGCTGGAGGGGGGGATGCTGCAGCTGGGGGGGCTGCACTGTGTGGGGCTACCCTTTACCTGCTCCGTTCTCCCCGTAGGCCAGGTGTGGGGGGATGACCACCCGCCTCTTCTCTCCCACGCAGACCCCTTGCAGGCCCTGGTCCATGCCGGGGATGATGTAGCCCTCCAAACCTTGCTCCCAGGGATGCAGCATATGGATATTGTCTTTTTTAACCCGTTTCATGCCTGTTACCACCCTCTCCACCTTTCCCCCTGATTGTCCCGTGTGGGGCAGGAGAGGACACGGGGGGGTCTCTCCGCTCAGCCACTTCCCTCCCCACACCTGGAGTCAAAGAGTGTCCCATCCATGAGCGTGCCGTTGTAGTGGTATCGGACAAAGTCCCCGGTCACAGCCCTGCGCTTGCAGGACTCTGGCACCTCCAGGTGCTCCAGGAAGACGCTGTCCTTGGGGTTGTGGAAGTCAACCAGCAGCACGCTGAACACCAGCGAGGCCTGCGGTGGGATCACCGTCCCTGGGGAGCGGACACGGGTGAGCCCGGACATGGGTCCTGATGTGCTGTGGGGGGCTCAGAGCGGGGAAGGAAGGGGTTGGGCACGATGGGGTGATGCCCAACTCACCATAGCCCTTCTCCCCGTAGGCAAGGAACGGGGGGATGATGATGCTCCTCTTCTCCCCCGCGCACATGCCCAGCAGCGCCTGGTCCATGCCCTTGATCAGCCAACCCGTGCCCACGTAGGTGTCGTAGGTGCTGTCCTTGCTGTAGCTGGTGGGGAGGAATGAGGAGGGGGACGGCTCTGGGGGCACACCAGCTCCCCCAGCCCCAGCAGTGCCACATGGGAGGCTGATTTGGGGGTCACAGAGCTGCACCAGCCCTGATGGGGGGCAGGGAGGCAGAGCAGAAGGGAGTCTGCTCTGACTGGGGTGCAGTGTGTTCCCCCATCTCCTGCCCCAGGCCAGTGTCTCCTGGTCCCTCCCATCCCCAGTGCCCCCAGCCCCAGAGGTGAGGGTGCACCCCGGCACCAGTGCCCCGTACCTGGAGTCGAAGGGGGTGCCATCCAGCAGTGTGCCGTTGTAGTGGTACCGCACGAAGTCCGAGTTCTCCACCGTGCGGTTGCAGTGCTGGGGTTTGGAGAGGGTGGTGATCTGCAGCTTGTCGTTCTTGTTCCAGATGTCCAGCATGACCACGTCGAAGTACAAGGTGGCATCTGGGGGGATCAGCCCCGCTAAAGGGGCGGCAGCAAGGACAGAGCACGTGAGGGGGGGAGCAGCACCGAGCCCAGGGCTTGTCCCCTAAAGCCCTCCTGTGCCGTTGTAGTGGTACCGCACGAAGTCCGAGTTCTCCACCGTGCGGTTGCAGTGCTGGGGTTTGGAGAGGGTGGTGATCTGCAGCTTGTCGTTCTTGTTCCAGATGTCCAGCATGACCACGTCGAAGTACAAGGTGGCATCTGGGGGGATCAGCCCCGCTAAAGGGGCGGCAGCAAGGACAGAGCACGTGAGGGGGGGAGCAGCACCGAGCCCAGGGCTTGTCCCCTAAAGCCCTACCGAGCCCACGGCTGCCTGGGGCTACTGGCCACGTGGCCAGCCCCCCCAGGAAGCAGCAAGACCCTTCATTCCTGGAGACACCCTGCGTAGGCACCACCTTCCCCAGCCACCCTTTGCCCGGTGGTCCCCAGAGCTCACTCCTCACTAATGCCACCTTACCCACGGGGGGTTTGGTCCCTCTGTCCCCCCCGCCGTCCCGCAGCCCCTTACCCACACCGATGCTGCCGTAGCCCAGGTGGGGGGGCACGATGAGGTGACGCCGCTCGTTCACACACATGCCCTGCAGCCCCCGGTCCATGCCGGTGATCAGCCGCCCGACGCCCACCACGCCGGCCACCGTGGCCCCTCGGTCGTAGCTGGGATGAAGGGACAGAACTGTCAGTGTCACCCCAGCTGCTGGTGCTGGGGGTGCTCAGTGCCAGCACCAGGGGCTCAGGGCTGGTCATCCCACCCCACCCCACCCCATCCCATCCCATCCCATCCCACCCCATTCCATCCCACCCCATCCCATCCCCGGGTCCTAGCGCTGCTGCTCCCCGGTCACGGCTCCCGTGGCTCGGGGGAGGCTGCCACTTGGGTCCCAAGGAGCCAAACCATGGACCCCACAAACCCCAAGAGATGGTGCAGGGCTCGTGGGTTCCTGCTGCCCTGGGGGCAGAGCAGGGGACGGGGCTGCCCCATCCCTGGGGGTGCGTGTCCCCGTGCTGCAGGCAGAGCCCCCAGCTCACCCCCCAGCAAAGAGACATCGATCCTGATGGGATCGATCCTGCGCTGCTGGGGGGGGAGCTGCATCCCCTGGAGTCAGGGACTCCAATCCTGACCCTGCACCCTCAGACGGGGGACAATGAGGATCAGCCCCCCTGGGTGATGCTTCCAGTTGGGACCAAACCCACCAACCCCCTCCCCAGATTTCACCCTGGGCAGGATGCCGGCCACTCCTGGGCTTTCTGCTGCTTCCAAATCATCCCTCATACGGCACATTGGGAGCTTTTTGCAGCGAGGAGGAAAGAAGACATCCCAGGCCTCGTTTTTAAACTGCAAATTCATTTTTATTTCTAAATCTTAAAATACTCCACGATGCAACTGGGGCCGTTTCAGATAAATGGAAACCCTCTAGCCCCTGTTGCTACAGGGAGGCCACCTCCCGGCAGCTACAGGCCTCGGGACAAGGAATTATTTTAGCAGCCAACATCCCCAGGCTCCCCCTGCATCCGGGGTGCGGAGCAGCGGCAGCAGCAAACGGCTCCGTTACTTTCTCCCCCGTTCACCCTCACGAGAAAGACAAGGCACATCGAACCAGAGCCTTTGCTTTCCAGAGCTCTGAAAAAATGCCCCTCTGGAAAGTTTTTGTTCCCGTGTGGGGCTGAGCTCCAGCACAGTCCGTTTTCTTTCTGTTCTTTCACTCTGTCCCCGATTCTCGCGGTGGTGCAAATCGGGGGGGTGCTCCAAATTAAGCCCTGATTTACAGCCTGCGTGAGTGGAGCGGGATCCATGCAAGGGCTGAGAAAATCTAAGACCAGGGAGGGTGAAGCCTCTTAGGTAATGAAGGGGTTTCGCCGCTGCCACGTTTCAAAGTGCTGGAGGAGCTTTCCCTGCCTGTGCAGCGCATGCAGATACATGTTCCTCAGTGCACAATGTCTCAGTGGGGGTCAAATCCTGCCCAAGCCCGAGACGGGCTTCCCCGTGGCACCCCAGGAGCTCTGCGGGCTCCTGGCCCGGGCAGGGGGGGCTTCTGCCAAACCTGGGGTGGCAGCCCAGGCCGGGGGGGGCTGTGCTCAGCAGCTCTCTCGGGGACATGCTTGGGGACAGGGGTCCCCGGGGTCCCCGTCCTCCCCCAGCGCCCACCAAAAGCCCTCCTTGGGGTAAAAACTGGGGGGGCCCGGGGGCTGGCTCCCTGCCCCCCCCTGCCTGCTGGCCCTGGGGCATGCGGTGGGGCGAGGGGAGGGCTGGGGAGGGGGACATGCAGGGACCCCCCCCGCAGCACAGCGCCGGGGCCGCATGCAGCCGGGAAAAGAGCCGAGGGCGATACCTGGAATCAAACTTTTTGCCATCTTTAAAGGTCCCATTGTAGTGGTAGCGAATGAAATCCCCCATCTGGACCTCCCGCAGGCAGATTTTGGGGATATAGTATCTGTCTATCACCACGTCTTCCAAAGGGCCGGGGTCGCCCAGCGCCGGAGCCCCCAGGGCGCTGAGGAGGAGGATGAGGAGGAGGAGGATGCTGCCGCCCGGGGCCATGGCGCTGGGAGCCTGCGGGGAGCGGGACGGGGGGCG
>NW_015091149.1:874393-875699 GCF_001431845.1 Calidris pugnax
AAATACAAGGAATTAAGTGCTTTAATAACACCTACCGCTCTTCAACCCGCTGCTGACAGGCCTTCTACTGAGTGGCAGTGATTAAAAATGGGAAACTACGCCTCTAACAGTCTTACACAAACAGGAGCAGGACGTCCGTGTTGCCCACACATCCCTGCTCCCCCAAACCCATCGGGAAGAGACAGGCACCGTGGTAAGAGCCCTCGGCCAGTCCCAGGTGGAAAATATGACAATATATATATAAATAAACATAAACCAAAAGGCTGAAACTCAGCTTCTCCGAGGCACGGCACAACTGCTGAGAGCTACCGTGTCCCCCCAGCCCAGGGGGGCTCTGCAGCTCCCCAGTGCCCCACCAGTAGCTGGGGGGGACTCAGGGCTCTCCCCATGGCACTGTGGGCTCAGGGCCTGACTCTGGGGCAAGTGAGCGTTACTTAGGGGCGACGGCGTCCCAGCCTGCGTGCTCGTTTGCAGGGAGGTGCTGGGCACTGCCAACGGGCTCTGCCCCCCAAGAAGAAACCTCGTCAGCGTCCTGGCTCCTGCCCTGCACTGGGACATCCCTCAGCACCACTGTCCAGCCAGCAGCAAAGCCCTGGGCTTGGGCTGGGGCCAGCATGGCCGTGCCGAGGCCTGGCACGGTGCAGCCCTGGGGCCTGGGATCTGGCACGGCACAGGGTGTGCGGCCTCCAGCTTGGCACCAGCCAAACCAGCGCAGGGCACAGCGGGCTGGGGGGTCCCTCCCCGAGCAGCGCAGGGGGGCACTAAGAGCCCCCCAGCACCCAGCACCCCCCTCTCTGCACCCTCAGTCCCGAGCGCATCCGCTGGAGCCCACAGCATGGGGTGCACCCTGAGGGTGTGGGGTGATTCCCCACAGCATGGGGTACAACCTGAGGGTGAGGGGCACAGGGTGATTCCCCGCAGTGTGGGGTGCACCCTGTGAATGTGGGGTGCGGGGTGATTCCCTGCAGCATGGAGTGTACCCTGAGAGTGTGGGGCGCGGGGCAATTCCCCATAGTGTGGGGTGCACCCTGAGAATGCGGGGTGCGGGGTGACTCCCCGCAGCGTGGGGTGCACCCTGAGCGTCCGGAGTGACTCCCCGCAGCGTGGGGCACCGATCCCGCCGTGGGGAGGGCGCAGTACTGCGCACCCCCCCCCGGCCGCGCCCCGCGCAACACCGCCCACCCTCTCCGCGCACCTCGCGGGGCGCTGCGCCAGCCGCGCAGAGCCGCACTAAGACCCTGCGCGCACCGCCGCGCACCGCCCCCTTCTCCGCCGCCCGCCCCCTGCGCGGAGCGCTGCGCGGGGC
>NW_015091149.1:876398-883098 GCF_001431845.1 Calidris pugnax
ACCCCCGGCTCCTCCATCCTGCCCCTGCGCCGTGGCACGTCACCATCATCTGGGACGCATCAGGCAGGATGTGAGGGGTGCACCCGGGACAGGGGGCCCCCAGTGGTTGTGTCCCCCCCCACCCTGCCTGGGGTTGCCCTGCTCCCCCAAGGTCCCCCTGGTCAGGCAGAGTGTTGCCTGGGGGTGGGGGGGACGAGGGGGCTGCCCCAGATGAGGGGCCCGAGCTGGTGGGTCCGGTGCCCCCGTGATTGCTGCAGGACACGTGTCTGGGTGCTCCGAGAGGGACAATCACTCACTCGGGCTCACGGTGTGGACGTGGAGGGAGGTTTTGTGGAGGGAGGTTTTGTGGAGGGAGGTTTTGTAAGGGATCGCCCCGGGGTGACCCCAACTTTGGGCAGAGCTGCTCTGGCAGGGGATGCTGCCCTCCCCCCCCAGCCCGGGTGCTGGTGTGGGTCCCAGCGTGGCCACTGGCCCGTGTCCCGCTCGGATGCTGCTTTATCGCTTAGCGCTGCCCCGCTCACCTGGCAGAGGCAGGGCCAGCCTGGCCCGGGTCCGTAATGCCTTTTCCTCTCGCTCCCTCTGGCCCAAACCCCACTTTGTGGAGGATTCATTCAGCCCCCGCAGTCCCGCTCCCCTGAAGCTGCAACTCGAGAGCTCCCAAAGCCGGGGGGGGGCAGCGGGGGTGGTGGTGGTGCCCGAGGAGAGCAGATGAGTGGCTCAAACCCGTGCCACGTGGGTCACTCCTGGCAGGATGTGGGGGTCCCCGAGGAGCTGAGCCGTCTCCGCTCCCACCGTGGGCAGGGAGGGAGAGGTTTGTGGGGCTGGGAATGGATGGCCACTGTGTGTGGGCTGGATTTATCTGGGTTGTCCGTGGTCCCGGGTCCTGTCTGTCCATCGCTGCCAATGGAAGACTGGGCTCAGGGCTGGCACTGTGGGTGCCAGGCTCATCCCCACCAAGGACCAGCCTTCTACCCTGAAGCCTGGGGGTCTGGCTGGGTGCTGAGCCCCCCCCCAGGCGCAGCGTGGGCTCCAGCAGCCTGCTGCCCCCACTCTTCCTCCCTCCCCAGTCAAATAAGATCGAGAAAGCGGTGTCCGCTGCCCACACCTTCCTGCAGAAGAACCCCACGCACGAGATGACCTTGAGGTACCTGAACTATTACAAGACGATGGTGGACGTGGATGAATACCTGGTCGATTTGGAGGCTCAGCCCTATGAGGTGAGGAAGGGCTGGGGGGGGAGAGGGGCTCCTGGGGGCTCGGTGTGCGCCTGGTGCTGCCCAACGCCGGGGCAAGCGGCTCTCCCTCGCTGAGCCCTGGTCGCCCACCTCCTGCCACCACGAAAAAGCATCTCTGTGGGGCCCGTGGTGGGGATGGAGCCGCCTCAGGGGGGGACAGGGAGATGAGTGGCACCCTCTTGGTCCCCGGCAGCCGATATTCGTGCGGTCGGTGAAGCTGTACAACAACGGGGATTTCCGGAGCAGTGTGGTTGACATGGAGCAGGCGCTGGCCGAGTACTACAAGGCGTACGAGGACTGCCTGGCTGGTTGTGAGGGCGCCTACGAGCTCCAGGAGTTCAAGGACTTCTACCCCGCCATCGCAGGTGACCGGGTGGGGGACCAGGGGCTGGTGGTGGGGGGTGCCGGGGGCCACAGCGCCTGACTCCTCTCCCCAGACCACTTTGTGAGCGTGCTGCAGTGCAAGGTGGACTGCGAGACCGAGCTCACCCCTAACGTGGGCGGCTACTTCGTGGAGAAGTTTGTGGCCACCATGTACCACTACCTGCAGTTCGCCTACTACAAGCGTGAGTGCTGGTGGGGAGCTGGGGGGGGGGACTGTGCCCCCGGGGGGACACCCCGAGGTGCTGCGGGTCCCTGGGCACGGTGTCACCCCCCTGCATCACCCCGCGCTGCTCCCCACAGTGAACGACGTGCGGGATGCGGTGCGGAGCGTCTCCAGCTACATGCTCTTTGACCCGGGCGACGCCGTGATGCAGCAGAACCTGGTCTACTACCGCTTCCACCGCGAGCGCTGGCGCCTGCAGGAGGAGGACTTCGAGCCCCGGCCGGTGAGGATCCCCCCCAGACCCCCCGTTCCATGGCTCTGCCAGAGGTGGAGGGACTGATGTGGCCCCCGCTGCCTCCCCGTGCCCAGGAAGCCGTGCGCTACCACAACCGGACGGCCACCCAGAAGAAGATGCTGGAGTTCGCCAGGCAGTACCTGCAGGCTGACGACGAGGTAAACGATGGTCCCAACCATCAATGGCACCCAGCATGGGTGCAGCGGGTGCCTCTGGGGGTGCCGAGTGGTGCGGGTGGGTGCTGTGGGTAATTCAGGGCAGGACCCATTCCATGGATGGACCACTGGGTGGATAAGGAGCTGGATGGACGGCCGCACCCAAAGGGTGGCAGTCAACGGCTCAATGTCCAGGTGGTGGCCAGTTACGAGTGGTGTTCTGCAGGGGTTGGTACTGGGACCAGTACTATTTAATATCTTTGTTGGAGACATGGACAGTGGGATAGAGTGCACCCTCAGCAAGTTTGCTGATGACACCAAGCTTGAAGGGATGCCATCCAGAGGGACCTGGACAGGCTGGAGAGGTGGGCCCGTGCAAATTGCATGAGGTTCAACCAAGCCAAGTGCAGGGTCCTGCACCTGGGACGTGGCAACCCCAGGCACAAATGCAGGTTGGGTGGAGATTGGCTGGAGAGCAGCCCTGAGGAGAAGGACTTGGGAGTGTTTATGGATGAGAAGCTCACCATGAGCCGGCAGTGTGTGCTGGCAGCCCAGAGAGCCAACCGTGTCCTGGGCTGCATCAGGAGAAGTGTGGCCAGCAGGTCTGGGGAGGTGATTCTGCCCCTCTGCTCTGCACTCGTGAGACCCCACCTGGAGCTCTGTGTCCAGCTTTGGAGTCCTCAACACAGAAAGGACATGGACCAGCTGGAACAGGTGCAGCGGAGGGCCACGAAGATGATCAGATGGAGCACCTCTGCTGTGAAGACAGGCTGAGGGAGCTGGGATTGTTCAGCCTGGAGAAGAGAAGGCTCCAGGGAGACCTTCTAGCAGCCTTTCAATACCTGAAGGGTGCCTATAGAAGAGCTGGGGAGGGACTCTTTGCCAGGAAGGGTAATGATAGGACAAGGGGAAACGGTTTTAAATTGGAAGAAAAAAGATTCAGATTAGATCTCAGGAAGAAATTTTTTACTATGAGGGTGGTGAGACACTGGAACAGGTTGCCCAGGGAAGCTGTGGCTGCCCCATCCCTGGAGGTGTTCAAGGCCAGGCTGGATGTGGCCTTGAGCAACCTGCTCTGGTGGGAGGTGTCCCTGCCCAGGGCAGGGGGTTGGAAGTTGATGATCTTTGAGGTCCCTTCCAACCCAAACCATTCTGTGATTCTGTCATTCTATGACCCTTCCTCGGGCCTGGGGGGCTGACCCCCAACCAGCCCTGGAGAAGGGGCTGCAGATGGGGCCGCTGAGCCCCGCTGCCTCCTCCTGCCCGTCCCGTTGTGCAGATGGAGGTGGATGGTGACGAGGGGCTGGAGGCGCGGGACCTGCCCTCCGACGGCGAGTTTGAGGGTGAAGGCGACTACGAGGAGGGATTCTTCGCAGAGTGGTGGCAGGAGCCCAAGACCAAGGGGGACAAAGCTGACCAAGGTTCTTGACACCAGGGTTGGGGCCATGGGGTGGGGGGGTGGCTGCTGCCCGTGCCCTGGTGCCACCGAGCCCTCCTTGTTTGCAGAGACCCTGCAGTGAGTCAGGTGAAGGGGTGCCCGGCCGCGACAGAGCTGGACGGCGGTGGCCCTGCGATGCCATCCTGGGGATGCCAGGCTTTGGGCTCCTGCCAGCTGCCACACAGAACCTTGGGCTCACGGGGAAGGGCTGCTCTTGGCCGGTGCCCTGTGGCAGGGCTGCCTTTGCCCTCGGGCATCTGCTGCCCTGATTGCTCTCGGTGTGGCAGGCTCCTGCCAGCTGCCATGCAGAACCTTGGGCTCACGGGGAAGGGCTGCTCTTGGCCGGTGCCCTGTGGCAGGGCTGCCTTTGCCCTCAGGCATCTGCTGCCCTGAGCGCAGCCTGATTACTCTCGGTGTGGCATCAGCATTGCCAAACCTCCCTGCCTGCCCAGGAGCTGCCCCCGGGCCACCCCTGTCCCTGATGTCCCCAGGAACCCTGGTCATGGGTGCTTCCCTGCAGCGCGGGCATCTGCTGCCCTGATTGCTCTCGGTGTGGCATCAGCATTGCCAAACCTCCCTGCCTGCCCAGGAGCTGCCCCCGGGCCACCCCTGTCCCTGATGTCCCCAGGAGCCCTGGTCATGGGTGCTTCCCTGCAGCGCTGGGGTTTGCTGTGTCCCCCAGCTCCTTCCAGGACCTGGGGAGGCTGCGCCAGGACTGAACCCCGTGTTGTCTCGAGGGGCTGCCCCTGCTCTGGGTGCTGCTGGAGTCAGGCACACGTGCCGGTCCTGTCCCTCCTCAGGGCTCCCTGAGGCTCCCACCCTGGTGCCTCCAGCCTCCCAGCCCACTTGCCAGGACCCAGGGTCCCTTTGGAGCCCGTGGCCCGGTGCTAAACGGGGCTCTTGGTGTCCCCGTGCTGCTGCGTGGCTGCAGCCTGGCGAGGCTGCATCGCCCGTGCCCTGAGTGTGCCTTGAATTTTCGCCACACCAGCCCTCTGTAGCCTTAAGCTCCGTTAATTTAATACTTCCCGACTTGCACAGTTGCTTTTTCTTTTTTTTTTTTTTACTGGTGCTGAACTTTTAATAAAATCCGGACCAGTCTTTTCAAGGCTGCCTCTGCCTTGGGGCTCCCCGGGGCTGGGGTGTGCTGCCACCGTGGGAACTGGGTGTGTGGGCTGGGAGAGACCCCCCTGTGGGAGGGGGAAGGATGGGTTGGGGGGGCTGGATGCCCCCATTAAGTGGGGGAGACCCCACAGGGGGCTTGAGGAACCTTGGGGGCCATGAGAGCAGCCAGGCTCTTGTGGGGCTGGGTGGTCTCTGAGGGGGCCATGGCCACACCAGGAGCTTTTTGGGGATGTGTGACCCCCTGTTGTGCAGGGAGGCGTGGGGGGGCCGCAGGGGGGCTGGGGGCAGCATGTCTCACCCCAACACGGGTGTTTGGGGTGTGTTGTGCATCACCTGCTGGTCATTTTGGGATGGGTGCATCACCCTGACACCAGTCCTTTTGGGGTGCTGGTCGGAGGGTGCACCCTGTGTCCCCCTGACAGGGTGTCAGGGTGAGGTGACCCCCCCCGGCTCCCACCGGCGTCAGGGTGTTTTGGAGGCCGTTTTGGAGGCTGCCGTTGCTCCTGACAAGCCCTTGCCTGCCCTGGGCACGGGGCGTTGGGCAGCGTGTGGCCGCCCCGCTCCTCCCTGCCGCGCTCCCGCTGCCGTGGAAGTTGGCTGCGAGGACTGAAACCGAGAGGCTGAATCACCGCGTTCACCCCGGGGGTGGGAAGGGAAGGAAGGGAAGGGAAAAGGGGGTGGCGGGGAGCCTGCCAGCACCCCACCCTGCCCTGCCCCACAGCTCCCAGGGCTTTCCCAGCTCTACCTTCCTTGCCTGGGGTTGGCGCTGAGCCCCCAGACCCATGGGCAGGGCTTGGGGCAGAGCGGGGGGGGCAGTACTGGTGGTGGGGGCAGTACTGGTGGTGGGGGCAGTGCTGGTGGAGTACTGGTGGTGGGGGCAGCCCGTTGTGCCATGCAGGGCAGGGCTGTCCTCTCCCCTGGGAGGAGCGGGGTTTGTCACCGATGGGTCACAGCCACCCTCAGGAGCCCGCTGGGGTGCGGCCGGTGGCACCGGTGCCCGGATCATTGGGAAGCGCTCAGCCCAGCACGCTGGCGTGGCGGCCGACGGGGGGGCAAAGGCCTGTTTATCTTCCCAACAAGCCGGGCGAGGGTGGCACGGGGCCTGCGGGGCCTCCGCCCTGCTCTGACACGCGCCCGGGCACAGCGTCCCCTCGCCAGCCCCAAAATCACGTCGGGGCACACGGCCCCTTGCCCCCAATCCTCTCCCACCGCTGGGCCAACCCCCCCACAGCCCCGGGCTGGGGTCCCCTCTCTGCTCCCACCGAAGCCACCGGCTGGGTCCTGCACTCCTGGCAGCACCGAGCAGCGGTGGGACCCCCCGGGACCCCCACAGTGGGGGGGCTGTGAGTGCAGCCTCTGTCCCCCCCCCCGCCCCAAAGGCAGGACCAGCAGAATCGGGCTGCAGGAGGTGCTGGGGGTCCAGGAGCAGGATGCAGGAGCAGGGATAGGGAGATGGGATGCAGGGGGGGAGAGACTGCAGGATTCTGTGGGGTAACACCATGACAGCGCTGTGCTTCCCTGACTGCCGTGACCTTGACCAAGAAAGCACAGAAAAGGGTTTTTTTTAGCTGTCATCTCGGCTGCCGTGTGTCCCTTCCCTCCTCGTGCTGGAGGGGCTTTAGCTGCGTTTCGGATCCCCCGCTCTGCTCCCAGCCACGAAATCCCTGTTCCTTGCAGGGGCGTTTGGAAGCTCCGTCTCTCGCCTCCCTCCCGAGCCGTGATTTCCCAATTTGAGTCAGCGCTCGCAGCCAGACAGGGGGGGGGAAGGAGGGGTGCAGGATGTGTCCCCTCACCTCCAGCCCCCCAATCCCGGTGGGGGGGGGGGGGGGGCCGGGCTGGCCCGGTGGGGGGGGTTTGGGGGGACTGGTGGGCACTGGGATGGACTGGGAGAGTAATAACTAAGTGTGG
>NW_015091149.1:884538-885990 GCF_001431845.1 Calidris pugnax
GGGGGGGTTGGCATCCCCCGACACCCCCCCCGAGGGCTGGAGGAGCGGTGGGCACCGGTCCCCTCGACGGGGCGGGGGGTGACAGTGGGGATCCGAACAGGGAGACGTGGAGGGGAGCGAAACTCGGCTGTCGTCTGATGTTTGGAGAGGAGAGAGCACTCTAATTGCGTTAGCTGAGTGATTAGCTTAATTAATCAGGTTTGCAGCAGAGATGAAAGGATAATGCTGAAACGTTGCTGGGAGTTGCCCGGAGAAGGAAGACGTAGGTTGTCGTGTGAGCAACTTGGGGAGATGTTTGTGCTGTGAGAGGAACGAGGGCACGGCCACCTGCTGGGGACAGTCCTGGGTGACCCGTGCCACTGCCGTGTCCCTTGTAGTGGGATCCCTGCACCCCAGCTTTCCCCCGGTGCTGTCGGGGTGCCCGGGTGAGCCCCGTGTCCGGGCAATGTTCCCTGTTGGCATCTCTGTGCTGGAAGGGTGATGGGGGCTGGGGACACCCCGTGACCCAGCTGGATGTGGCCCCCGCAATCTCTGCGCCTCCTGCTCCAGCCCACGTCACCCTGGTTTTGGAGCTGGTGCCACTTTTTGCCAGCCCCCGACACCCGGCGAGTCCGTCTGCCGTGGGGGAGCCGGGGGCGCAGCGTCTCCCTGCCAACTGCCGTGGGGCTGGAGCGGTGCCGGGGCTGCCGGGGGCGTTTGCTCAGGGCTGGCATCCCCAGCCAGGGTGGGCACGGTGCCTGTGGGGTCTGCTCTCGGGGGGTGGGGGGGTGAGTGGGCGTCTGGCCCAGCCGTGCTGCCCGGTAACGGGGCTGGAGAGGTTTGAAGGTCCATTTCTGTGTTCTCTCAGGAGCTCCCTGGCAGGGTGTGGGGTGCCCTGTGAAACACTCTTTGCCCGTCTGAAGCCTGTAATCGTTCATCACTTTGGAGGATTTCCATAAAGTGTCATTAAAAACCCATTTTACTGCTAATTTGGCCTAAACAAGTTGGCCGTCAGGATGGGAGCGCGCGGAGCTCCTGGTGTTGGTGGCTGAGGGGTGTTTTCCCCCCTCCAGGGCTGGCTCCTGCGTGGGTGCTGGGGGGAGATGTGGGTCCCCACTGCTCGGGGGGCTTGTGGGGCGCCGGGGGAAGGTGGGGCAGCCCCGGCAGGGCCCTCCCTTCCAGACAATGGCGTTTGTGGTCTATTGTCTGGGCGTTGTGGCGTGTCCTTGCCGGCTCCAGGAAGTGTGTGCATCCCCGGCGGGGCCGAGTGGGGCGGCTGGGGGTGGTCTGTGGGGCTGGGCATGCGAGGGGTCCCTGCACCGTGCCCAGAGCCTTGGGCAGCTGGTGGCTCGGCGAGGATTTCCCTTCTGGTGTCAGGGTAACACTCAGTGCTGTCCTAATCCCATTAACTCTCCCCTTTGTTTCCCCCACCTGAAATCCTTAATCAGCTCTGGCAGCCGGGGTGGGGGGCTG
>NW_015091149.1:886092-912575 GCF_001431845.1 Calidris pugnax
TTACTACACTTTTATAGACTAAATATTTTATTTAGAATAAATTGCTTCATTATACTTTGGTTGTTTCGGCGGAGGCTGCTCCTGTGACGATGGCTCCCCTTCCAGGCTGTGCTTTGGTGTGGGAGCACTCGATGGGATTTGGCTTTTTTTTTATGGCACTTCCAGATCTCCGGGGTGGAAGCCGGCGCTGCCGCCGCTGGCAGATGGCGGAGCCTTGGGGAGCGGAGCTGCCCTTGGCCCCCGCTTTGCAAACTGGGGGAGCTCTTTGCAGAGAACCTGCAAGACTTTTAATTGCAGCATCTGTACTGAGGCTTGGGCTCGTCTCGAAGGTTTAAATTAGACTGGCTTCTAATTAACACAAGTTAAAAAGAAATTTAATTTCTATTGAAACTGTGAGTCTACCTTGGACTTCGGCTTTTACCCGGATTTCAGGTGGTGCTTTCCCACCTGGCCAGGCCTCACCGCAGGGTGTGTGGGGCACCCATTGTCACCCAGAGGCAGGGCTTGGGTGGTGGCTCTGTCCCCTGAGACCCTGGGGTGTCCCAGGTCGGTCTGTGTGGGTGGAAGCAGCTGGGATGGCAGCTCAGGGAGATGCCAAGGCTGCAGCATTCCCTGCTTTGGCTTTACCCTCCTTCTCCATGGACATGGCTTGGTGGGGGACACTGAAGGGATGGGTACTGCTGCTCCAAAAAATTCTTAAAACTTGACCAAAGCAGCTAAAAACCACATCTGTGCTTAAACCAGGTTAGCTGTGGGGCCGTGCAGGTGCCTCGATGGGCAGAGCTCCTCACCCTCTGTTCCCCATCCCTGGTGTGGGAATGCTGCACAGCTCCTCGGGGGCTGCGGTGTGAGACAGAGATGTTCCTAATTAGGCAGATGTTTGAAATACCCTTCTAAATATGCCAGCCCTGATGGGTTTCGTGGGGGCTGCTGACAGGCACGGAGCCATTTCAACACACCTCGGTCACTCCTTTGCACCGAGGGAATCCCTGGGCTCCTTCCGAGACCCCGAACTGGGCGGAGGTGGAACGTGCGGTGTTTTCCCAGTTTTCCACACCTGGGGGACTGGACCTACAGGAGGGGGTGAAGGCGAATGAGCAGCTGTGTCCTCCCGGGGGGACCCGCTCTGGGGCTGGAGGGAGGTGCAGACCCCGTGGGGTGGGACGTGCTATGGGACGTGCTATGGGACGTGCTGTGGCCCCACATGGCTCTTTGGGGTGGGTGGTGGATGAAGCTCGTGTGCTTTGCTGGTGGGGGAGAGACCTTTGGCGGCTGCACGGAGCCCTGCCGTAATCGCTGTGACGCGCGGGCAGAGCCCCGGTGACAAATCATTAACTTGCTCCGACAGGCCGGGTGCTGACGGGTGTTGGTGATAATTTCTTGTGAAGCGTCTGAACTTTACAGATGTAATGCAATTGGATGGAGAAATTAAGCCAGGACTCAGCAGCTCTGCGTCCCTCCCCGCTGCATCAGGGCCGGGTGGCAAAATCCCGTGTCTCTGGACACCGGGAGTGGAGCTGGGGAGCAGCCTGCGAGCCTCAAAGCCTAAATTTAAATCCTACAATTATGTTCTTAAAGGACATCTTGTTCTTTGTGCTCTTCAAAACAAAATAATGATTATTTTTTTTTTCCTTATCCAGATGGAGTTATTGTGATTAATTGCACCATACCAGTCCTCCTTGCTGTGGACAAGTGGCGAGTTCCCATCTTTCCCAGCAGCATCTCTCATGACTTTAACTGAGGAGGGGATGTGCCCACGGGGGTCCTCCTGGTCCTCCTGTCCCCATGGATGGTGGTTTCTGTGCCAGGGAGCTGGGATGTGGGGAGGGGAGATGTGCTGCTGGAGACCCCACGATGGGCCTTTGGTGTGTGAACATCCTTGGGGTCCTGCTGTGGGGCTCACCCCACGTGGCAGAGCTGGCCAAGGCATGGCACAGGAGCTGTCAGAGGAGCACCTGACCCCAAGCCAAGGCTACTGGGTCCGTGCTGGTGCTCCTGCCATGAATGTGGGGCAGGGAGATAATGCTGAGTGACTCGGGGCCGTGGCAGGGCACGGTGTGGGCAGAGGGGAAGCCGGGGAGCCCCAGACCGTGCTTTGGCACAGCTGATGCTCAAGCCCCGGGTGCCCCGTGGCTCCTGGGGCTGGGCTACCCCACAATGTGGGGCGGGAGGTGGGCATCATGCCTGGCATCACACGTGCTCTCGCAACGGGAGAGCACTTGATGGATAATACCTTGTCATTTTGTGATGTGAAGTGCCAAAATATTCCAGCCCGGGCTTGGCGTGTGCTGGAGCTGTCAGGAGCTGTTAATTCAGGTGGAGGCAGGAGCTTCCCGGGGCTCGGGGAACGTGCTCTGCTTTGATGGAGAGCATCAGCTGAGCACGTCGTGGTGGAGATGCCGTGCTGCCGGAGTCTGGTCTCACCACGCTGGGGGGTGCAGCACCCCCTGAATAACAGGAGCAGGGGCTTTGCGTGGGGCTTCAGCAGCTCAAACTTAACATCTTTGGGAGCAGCTGAAAAATAAATAGGGCTTTACAGCCACCTCCAGTGAGGGAGCCCAGGTCCGAAGAGTGGCTCTTGCACCCTTCGCTGCCCTCCCCAAGTGACCTGAAGTTGTTGGAGCTGGTGGGGTGGCCAGGAGGGCTCTGGACATGCGAACGCTGACAAACAAAGGCCATCAGCTCCTTTGTGTGCAGGACCAGGGCGGCATCGCGCCGTTACAGCCTGGTTTCTAATGAGAAGCCAGTTGCTGGTCTCCTCCTCATTAAACTTCAAGCTGCTCTCGCTCCCCTTTGAATTCTTCCACTTATCTTCTCTGTAAAGCCCCATTGAAAGGGCTCCTGGTAGCTGGGATCTGACTCTTAACGCTTCCCATTGATGCTGGTGAGGTCTTGAAAAGCTCCTTTCTCTGCCTCCTCCTGCTGCGTGTTCCTGCGAGGGATCCTCTTCAAAACCACTGAAGCTTTTGTGCAGCGCCGGGTCTGCTGCAGCGTCTGCGGGAGCTTCGTTAGCCACTGCCCCAGCTTCGTTAGCGTGTCAGTGTGACCCCATTGCCTCTGTCAGCCTCTGGGCTCGCAGGTGTGGGGGACCTTGGGGTGCTGCTCTCCTGGTGCACCCAGTTCTGGGTCACTGGTCCCCCTGGGGAGCAGTCACTGGTCCCCTGGCCACTCCATGTGGGTGGGAAGGACCTGAGATTGCTTGCGTGTGGCCTAAAGTGCTTCTAAAATAGTCTTTTCTTGCATTGCATTTGTTGAATTGCCTTTAACTGCCTCTTTCCTCTCCTTCAAAGCCAAAGTGACTGTAATTGCAGTCGCTCACACGCTTCCTGCAGCTGAGCTCACCCCCTCGCACAGCGCGGCTCCGGAGCGGGGGCACCTCCAGCTCCGTTCCCCATGGGGCTTGGAGGGATGCGTGTGAGGATGGGGGTCTGGGGGGGGCTTCAGCAGCCCCTCGGTGCCATCCCACGCTGCTCAAACTGCCCCTTGCACCCACCTACCCCCAGTCTTGCTGCCTGCTCCTCTGCAGATGTGGGATTTGGGGGTACTCCATGCCCTCTGCATGCTCACCCCCTACTTCTGTGGGTCTTTCCTGCTCACCCCAGGGACCACTGCCCCCAGGAAGTCCCCGAGCGATGACTATTCTTGCACGAAGCAGCATTCCTGGCTTCCCTGCCCCTCTTCTGGGCAGCTCAGCCCTACGTTACTGGGAGCACTGGGCTCTGCTGGCCGGGTCCTGGCAGTGTGAGGCCGAAGGCTTCTCCGGGCTGCTGCCTGCTCCTCTGCAGATGTGGGATTTGGGGGTACTCCATGCCCTCTGCCTGCTCACCCCCCACTTCTGTGGGTCTTTCCTGCTCACCCCAGGGACCACTGCCCCCAGGAAGTCCCCGAGCGATGACTATTCTTGCACGAAGCAGCATTCCTGGCTTCCCTGCCCCTCTTCTGGGCAGCTCAGCCCTACGTTACTGGGAGCACTGGGCTCTGCTGGCCGGGTCCTGGCAGTGTGAGGCCGAAGGCTTCTCCGGGCAGCCGGAGGGAAGGGCTGGTCAGGCCTGGGGCTGTGTGTTTGCTGGAGACTTCCTCTGCAGACGGTGTCTCGGGGGGGCTGATGCCTCCTGGACGCTGATCAAATGGCTGTGGGGGCGGATGAGCCGCTGGCCGGTGCCTCGCAGCCGCGGGAGCTTCCTCTGCCCTCCCCGGCATTCCTGCCTGCGGGAAGTGGTGGGAGAGGGATTAACCTTCTCCTGGCTCTGCGCTCCGCTTCCCACTCCAGTTAATAAGAGTCTGGGGCAGGGGGAAGGGGATAAGGACAAGGGGTAATGGGTTCAAGTTGTGCCAGGGTAGGTTTAGACTGGACATTAGGAAACAATTCATCACAGAGAGAGTGGTCGGGCATTGGAAGAGGCTGCCCGGGGAGGTGGTTGAGTCACCATCTCTGGCTGTGTTTAAGAACCATTTAGATGTGGTGTTGGGGCATATGGTGTAGGGGAGAACTTTAGAGTAGGGTGGATGGCTGGACTCGATGATCCTGAGGGTCTCTTCCAGCCTAGATAATTCTGTGATTCTGTGACCAGGCTCAGCAGTGATTGTCCTACCCACAGGTCTGGTCGTGGAGGGGCTGGAGCTCCCCCGAGCATCCCCCGTGCTCAGGGCTGACCCTTGGGCAGGTATTTCATGTGTGCCCCAAATATCTCCTGCTTCTCCCTCCTGCACAAAGGGCTGCCCTCCCCTTGGCCACTGGTGGGGGTCCTGCCCCGCTGCAGCCACTCGCCACCAAAAGCAACGCCAGTGAACCCAGTGTCACCAGTGTCCTCTTGCCTGGGAGGAGGGAGGACATCTAAGGACAGAGCCCAGCTGTGGGGGACGGGGGAGCAGCTCGTGTTGGGCGTCTCGCTGGATGATGAGCAGAGGATGCTTGACACAGGGTTCAGAAAATGTCATCACACTCTGGAGAGTCTGACTCTGCTCCACTGGCCCTGTCACCTCGGGTGCCGATGGCCCCAGTGGCTGCCTGTGGTGGGGAGTCAGCCCCCCCAGGGCTGCTGGCAGGGTGATGCTCCAGGGGAAGGATGGGTGCTGTGTGTATGAGCCCCTTGGGTCCTTCTGGGGGGCTTGTGGGGAGGGAGAGTCCCCTGAGATGTGTAACCCCACCATGTTCCCACTCCCCCCGGCTGCAGGGACTGCGCTCAGTCGGTTCAACACAGCCCTCCTGAGCCTGGACCCGCTCGCAGCGTGTCTGGGGCCCATGTTCGGGCTCTGAGGAGCTTTGCTGGCTTTTGATGTCCTGGAGGGGGGACAAGGGGGTGGCTCATGCATAGTGCGGGGTCTGTAAGAAGCAGGTGTCTGGGCTGAGCTCACGGAGGTTTGAAAAATTAAGTGTCCCCCAAACACCTATAAATTGTAGAGCGGCTGTTCCCCTTCCAGGGATGGCACAGGTAGCACCAGCCCCTCCTGCCTGGGGGTCCCTGCCCTGGCTGGTGGGGGGGGGGGGGGTCTCTGGTCATTGCACCCCCTCTGTGCTGCTTTCCTCCCCTTGGCTCTGCTCTCCCCTTGTCCATCCCTGTCCAGCTGCCGGCGGTCCCCATGGACACAGCCCCACTTTGGGGGCTCTGCCAGCTCCCTGCTGGGACCATGATGGCTCCTGCCCTCCGTGCTTCCTGGGAATGAGTTGCCTTTGCTTCTCCTGGTCTTCCTGACCTGATTTGGAAGCTCTGCCCCCCCTGGCCAGGGTGACCCAGCCGGGAGGACTTGCTTTCCCAAAACACTGATGCTACAGCTCATGAGTACGCAGTGGGGTGTGTGGCACCGTGGCACTCCTGGCACAGGGGGCTCTCCCGGCCGATCCCCGCTGTGGTGTGGGGTGGGGAGCGGTGCCGTGCGTCACCCACCGCCCTGCCCCACCGAACGGCACCGTCACCCACCGCCCTGCCCCACCAAACGGCACCGTCACCCACCGCCCTGCCCCACCGAACGGCACCGTCACCCACCACCCTGCCCCACCAAACGGCACCGTCACCCACCGCCCTGCCCCACCGAACGGCACCGTCACCCACCGCCCTGCCCCACCAAACGGCACCCCCCGCTCCCGCCCAGCCCCGCCGTGGGAACGATCTGCCCCCGCTGGCCTCCATTAGTGGGTCCCTCTCTTGCTGCCTCATAAACATGCATTATGCACAACCCATTAAAGCCGGAGCGGTGCTCCATCTGCGGATTGCTGCTTGACAGCTCAAAAAAATATTGGATTGACGGGGGTCATTGCACCCCCTCTGTGCTGCTTTCCTCCCCTTGGCTCTGCTCTCCCCTTGTCCATCCCTGTCCAGCTGCCGGCGGTCCCCATGGACACAGCCCCACTTTGGGGGCTCTGCCAGTTCCCTGCTGGGACCATGATGGCTCCTGCCCTCCGTGCTTCCTGGGAATGAGTTGCCCTTGCTTCTCCTGGGCTTCCTGACCTGATTTGGAGGCTCTTCCCCCCTGGTCAGGGTGACCCAGCTGGGAGGACTTGCTTTCCCAAAACACTGATGCTACAGCTCATGAGTACACAGCGGGGTGTGTGGCACCGTGGCATTCCCGGCACGGGGGCTCTCCCGGCCGATCCCCGCTGTGGCGACCCTGCCCCACCAAACGGCACCGTCACCCACCGCCCTGCCCCACCGAACGGCACCGTCACCCACCGCCCTGCCCCACCAAACGGCACCCCCCGCTCCCGCCCAGCCCCGCCGTGGGAACGATCTGCCCCCGCTGGCCTCCATTAGTGGGTCCCTCTCTTGCTGCCTCATAAACATGCATTATGCACAACCCATTAAAGCCGGAGCGGTGCTCCATCTGCGGATTGCTGCTTGACAGCTCAAAAAAATATTGGATTGACGGGAGCAGCGCCTTGCAGTGGCTCCGGGAAGGTGGCTGGGTGAGGGGATGGATGTGGTGGGATGCAGGATGCTGGGGGGGGGACTGGAGCGGGGGCTTCTGCCTCCCACCTGGTCCCTGCTCCCTGGGAATGAGAGTGTTTGTGCCCGGGCTGGGATTTTCCCTGTGTGCTCCTTGGGAACAGCCGGCAGCGCCGGGACGAGCTGTGCCAAGCCCGTGCGCGCCGTGCCCTGCGCAAGCCGCGTCCTCGGCCACCACCCGACGCCCTGACTCAGCCGCCGGCACGGCGAGGGGGCTGGCGGGGGGCTCGTCCCTCGCTCCCCTCCCGAGGAGGGTGTCGCACTGGATGGGCTGTACCGGCCTCTGGAGCAAAGCCAGGGGCACGCGGCCGCCCCGGTCCAGCTTTCTGCATGAATCAGTGCTGGTGGAGGTGGTAATTACCCCCTGGTTGGCAACGCGGTTGTTGCTGCTGCTGCTGCACCCAGCGAGGCCGGGCGGCAGCTGCTCCCGTCGCCTCTTATCGCCTCTGAAACTCTGACTCATCCCCACCCTGAGCCATGGAGGAAGGGGCAGAGATCCTGGGGTGGGGGGCCTGGGCGGTGGGGTAGGGGTAGGGATGGCTGGATGCTGCCTCCTTCCCTCCCTGCCTGTCTTCATCCCTCCATCCCTCCCTCCCTCCCTGCCTTCATCCCTTCATCCCTCCTTCCTTCCCTGCCTGCCTTCATCCCTCCTTCCCTCCTTCCCTCCCTGCCTTCCTTCCCTGCCTGCCTTCATCCCTCCTTCCCTCCCCTCCTGGCCCTGCCGGGGGCCTGGATGTGGGGCTGGTGACTCACAGCCCTGCAGCATCTGCCGGCCCCGATGAGCTCAGGGGTTAATCCCCGAGCCATCCTGCCTCCTCCCGCGTCCCCAAATTAAAGACAAGGGGAAACCCAGCCCTGCTCGCAAGCAACCTGGGCTGGTTTGTCCTGAGTTTTGGGATGTGCTGGGCCGCCCTGTCCTGGTGCGCTGCAGCCACGGCGCGGTGCTCGGCACAGCATGGGGAGCGCCACGGGCGCTTGTGGTGCTGAGCACCCACGGGAGAGCCAAGCCGAGCCGGTGGCTTCGCCTGGTTATTTTTAGGTGCTTTAGGAGTGTCCTAGAGAGCTTCTAAAAAGGTTCGTTTTATTCCTGGAGCTCCAGCCTTGCTGCTCTCCCCAGCTCTGGTCTTTAAAAAGCCCGTGGGCAGCCGGGGGAGCCTGGGTTGGGTGGGGGGCTGGCTGTGGGGTCCCCCCCCCTGAGCTCCCACCTTTGGTGGTGAGACATGGCGGGTGCTGGCAGACGGCTCAGCCGGCCGAGCGCGGTCTGCGCCGGTTGCAGCCGGGGTTCGTGTCTGAACAGGAGCAGCAAAGTGCTGAGCTGTGGGTTCCTCACCCCGGAGCCGCCTTTCATCTGGCGAGGGGGAGGAGGGCAGATAGGGATCTGCCCTCTCTGCTCCTGGGCTGCTCCTGACGGCTGCATGGGGGTCTGCCCTGTTCCTTGGGGTCTGAGGGGGCTGCAGCCACCAGGGCTCTGCCAGAGGCCTAACTTCTCCCCTTCCTGCCCCAGAGAGCAGCCATGGAGGTGATGAACATGATGGAGCAGCCCATCAAGGTGACAGAGTGGCAGCAGACCTACACCTACGACTCGGGCATCCACTCGGGCGTCAACACCCAGGTGCCCTCTGTCAGCAGCAAGTGCCTCGGGGACGAGGACGAGCTCTACGGGAAGCAGTACACCATCAAGAAGACGACCACCACGAGTTACTGCCAGGGAGGGAGCCAGGGCCAGAGCCAAGCTCAAGGTAGGGGCTGCGGGGCCGGGCACGTCTGTGGAGCTCAGCTGCTTGGTTCCTGCCTCCCCTGTGAGTTGTGCTCCTTCTGGGCACTCCTCCACGCCGTCTTCCGCACCCCGGGAGCTGTTGCTGCCTAAAATATGCTCCCTCCCGTCCTCCTCCCCCACGCGAGAGGCTCTGGCGTCGGGGCGGCAGCAGTGCTGAGCTGTGCACACACATCCCGGCGCGCCGGTGGGTTGGCTCGGGATGGGAGCAGCTGATCCCGGCCCACGGCTGGGCCGGCTGCCCCGCTCCCGGCTGCCTGCTCGGCAAACCTGTCTCGGCGGCTGGCAGAGCTGCCAACGTGTGCCATGAATCCCCTGCGGGCCGGCCCAAATTCTCCTGCTGCCGCGAGGGTGAAGCAGAGACACAGCCCCCAGAGCCAAAGGAGATGCTTTCCCCGGCTTGATCCCTTAAAAGAGGGTTGATTCGCTCTGCTCGCCTCAGCGATGGGCCCCAAAAGGTTTAATCTCCAGTTCCCCTGGTGATTCCCCAGCCCCCCATGATCCCTGTGCCCCAGAGGTGGGGACCATGGATGGCATCCCTGCCCCTGGGGTCACACTTGTCCTGGCATCCTCAACAGAGAAGGCCTCCATGTCTTCCTAATCCCCAGAGCCAGCTGGTCTTAAGCTGCAAATATCCTTATTTTTTAATTAATGGGCCTTGTGTGACAACTGCCTAATCATGCTGCCTAATTGAGTGTTGTCTTATCTCTGAGCTGCCATATCTGTTTACACTTTGAAGCGCCGGCTCCTTGCAGAGCGCGCTGAGCGTCCGACACTGCTGACGTTGCTGGTGTTGTTGCTCCAAGCTCTTGCTCAGCTAATTGAAATTGGAAAGCAGGGCTGGGAGCGCTCCTCGGAGAGAGCCCGAGCCTAAAGCTGCCTCCCCGTCTGTCCCTGCAGCCGACATGGAGGCTCAGCTGGCCATGACCCGGGCCCAGCGCGTCCGGGCTGCCATGTACCCCGAGACGGTGGAGGATCGCTCCCTGCTCATCACCACCCAGCTGGAGGGGCAGCAGACCAACGTGCAACGCCTGGCAGAGCCCTCGCAGATGCTGAAATCCGCCATCGTGCACCTCATCAACTACCAGGATGACGCAGAGCTGGCCACCCGGGCCATCCCGGAGCTCACCAAGCTGCTCAACGATGAGGACCCGGTAAGGAAGCGTGGTTGGCCTGCACGTGTCTTTGGGTTCTCAGCTCCTGGGCTTGCGGGACACCCTTCCCCAGCTGTGGCAGCACAGCTGGGCTCCCATCCTCACGGGGCTCAGTGGCCACCGACCCTCTCCTTCCTCTTGGGGAAAGTTCTGCAGTTGCCACAGGGCTGAGCTCACCTCCACCCACCCGTGTCTCCTCGCAGCCCATCCCTGCTGTGATGGGCAACAACGGGACCCCCTCCCACCCTCCGGCTTCTCTCCCCTCCCCAGGTGGTTGTCAGCAAAGCGGCCATGATCGTCAACCAGCTCTCCAAGAAGGAGGCGTCGCGCCGGGCCCTGATGCAGTCGCCGCAGATCGTGGCGGCCGTGGTGCGCACCATGCAGAGCACCAGCGACCTGGACACGGCCCGTTGCACCACCAGCATCCTCCACAACCTCTCCCACCACCGTGAGGGACTGCTCTCCATCTTCAAGTCTGGTGGCATCCCAGCCCTGGTCAGGATGCTGAGGTAGGAGGGTGCTGGCAGGGGGTCCCGAGTGGAGTGGTCCCTCCAGGGCTGGGGGCAGAGGAGGGGAGGGCTCGTGCTGACCCCCCCAGACATGGATCCTCCTCCTGCTCACACCAGAACAAGGGAATTGGGAGACTTTGAGCCTTTCAGCCTGTGAAAGCCCCAGGGGTTTGGAGCTTGGGGGGGTGCAGGAGGAGGGGAGCAGTCCCCCACGCTGCCTTGGCCGTGGAGATGGGGCTCGGTCTCTGCTCTGCCCCAAGGAGGAGGTGTCCCTTCCCCGAGGCACAGTGGTCCTGCTGCAGGGCGCTGGGTGGGAGTTGGGGCTCGGGGCCATCCTGTGGGCTCTGTTGGCAACCTGGAGAGCCCTGACGTGGCTCTGTGCCGCCTGCCTGCAGCTCGCCGGTCGAGTCGGTCCTCTTCTACGCCATCACCACCCTGCACAACCTGCTGCTCTACCAGGAAGGGGCCAAGATGGCCGTGCGCCTGGCCGACGGCCTGCAGAAGATGGTTCCCCTGCTGAACAAGAACAACCCCAAGTTCCTGGCGATCACCACCGACTGCCTCCAGCTCCTGGCCTACGGCAACCAGGAGAGCAAGGTGGGCCCCGGGGGGCGGTCTGGCCTTCCCCACAGCTGGAGGGCGGGTGGGAAGGGGCTGGTTGCCCAGCCATGCTCCTGGCAGATGGCCACCCCCGAGGCAGGGCTGGCAACTCCCACCATCTCGGCCCCTGCGCCCCCCAGTCCAGCTGGCAGTGTCTGACTGTGTGGAGCATCCCTGAAAACACTGACTGTCCCAGTCTGGCCGGTAGATCGGCTGGGTTTCTGCCCCCACTGCTCCGGGCAATGCCTCTCTCTTTGTTCTTTGCCTGCTCTTCTTCTCCTACACACAAATTGTCCTGGCTTCGTGGTGGGGTTCGGTCCCTGGGCCAGCTCTGACGCTGGCTGGAGGGGGGGCGAGGGACTGGGGTGGCTGGGAGGTGGTGGCAGCGCATGGCCCTAGTGGGGTGACCCCAAACACTGCTACCAGGGTTGGACCTTCTGCCCAACTCGTGTCCTGGCACGACCAGAGCGGTGGTCCCAGAGCTGCCGCACCCCCTGACCCTGCCCCTTCTGTCTCGCAGCTGATTATTTTGGCCAACGGAGGCCCCCAGGCCCTGGTGCAGATCATGCGTAGCTACAACTACGAGAAGCTGCTCTGGACCACCAGCCGGGTGCTCAAGGTGCTGTCGGTGTGTCCCAGCAACAAGCCAGCTATCGTTGAGGCTGGTAAGAGGGGCTGGGGGGCTACGGCAGAGCTGGTAGTGGGCAGGAGGAGGGTGGTGGTGCTGGGATCATAGAATCATAGAATTGTCTAGGTTGGAAGGGACCTTAAAGATCATCTAGTCCAACCATCAACCTAATTCTGACAAAAAATAAATAAGAAATAAGCAATTAAAAAAAATATAAAAAAATCGCTAAACCATATTCTTGAGGACCATGTCAACCTGGCTTTTGAACACCTCCAGGGATGGTGCCTCAACCACTTCCCTGGGCAGCCTATTCTAGTGCTGGATAACCCTTTCCCTGAGGAAATTTCTCCTAATATCCAATCCCAATCTAAACCTCCCCTGGCGTAACTTGAGGCCACTGATGATGCCGCGGAGGCAGATGCCTTGTGCAGCCAGGTGGAACCACCTGCATGTGGCCCAGTTTCTCCCTCCGAAAGGCTGCTGAAGTGCTTTTCTGGCAGGAATGGGGGGTTGGACTGGATGATCTCCAGAGGTCCCTTCCAGCCCCATACCATTCTGTGAACCTGGCAGAATTTTCAGAATCTGGCCCAGCCAGGAGATGTTTTCTCCCACCACATTTGGCCTCCACTAAGCCACGAGGCTGCCTCGTGTGTGGTGGCATCGGCCGGGTGGTGCCCTGGCCACACTTGCCGGGCAGACCCATGGCCTCTCCCTCCTGCTGGGGCAGCCCTGGGCATTGACAGATGGGCTGATGTTTCCTTCCCTGGCAGGTGGCATGCAGGCCTTGGGCAAGCACCTGACCAGCTCCAGCCCTAGGCTGGTCCAGAACTGCCTCTGGACCCTGCGGAACCTCTCGGATGTGGCTACCAAACAGGTGAGTCTGGGGGACCCTGAGCAGTGAGGCCCAGTGAGGCCATTGGAGCTGCCATCCAGGTGGTTGTGCCTGTGGGGCCGAGTGGCCGCTGGCACGGGGGTGACCCCGAATTCTGCTGCGGGGTTGCTCTCCCCAACCCTTCACCACCTCCTGATGCGTTCCCCATCTGCTGGGGCCGCCTCTCCCTGCAGATTAGCGCCTGATGCAGCGTGGAAACTATTTGGGCTGGCGTGTAACCATCCCGGGCTCTGCGGATTGAGTTGGGGGGGGGGGACGTGGCCATGGCGCCGTTAACTCCTTCCTGCCCCACTGCTGGCTGCCGGCCGGCACGGCTGGGGCTGGGGTCACCCTGGGGAGCGCTGGCAGGCGCATTGTTTGTGCTTCTCAGCAGAGAGAAGCTGCTGGAGACATTAAACTCTAAGTAAAGCTGCACATGTCAGGAGCGGCATCGCGGAGAAGCAGCTCTGGCTGCAGAGGGATGGGGAAAGGTTCAGTGTGGGAGGTGGAAAAATGCTGCCGGGGGGATGTGGGGTGCTGGGGTCTCCAGCGAGGGGTGTGTGAGCTCCAGGGAGGGCAGCCACATGAGCCTGGGTCTTAGGAGAGGGTGCCCGGACTGGGAGGAAGAGCACGGCTGGGGCTGGATCCCCTGCGATGGCAGGAGTTATCCTTGCTGGGGGGTGTCTGTCCATCCCATTTGTGGGGAACAGCTCTGTCTCCCCATTCCTGGGCGTGGGGCTGCAGCCCAGATCCAGCTGTGGGGGAGCTGATCTGACCTCCTACCCCTATTCCCGCAGGAGGGGCTGGACGGTGTCCTCAAGATCCTGGTGAACCAGCTGAGCTCCGACGACGTGAACGTGCTGACCTGTGCCACCGGCACCCTCTCCAACCTGACCTGCAACAACAGCAAGAACAAGACCCTGGTGACGCAGTCGAACGGGGTGGAGGCCCTGATCCACACCATCCTGCGGGCGGGCGACAAGGAGGACATCACCGAGCCGGCCGTCTGCGCTCTGCGGCACCTCACCAGCCGGCACCCCGAGGCTGAGATGGCCCAGAACTCGGTGCGGCTCAACTACGGCATCCCCGCTATCGTCAAGCTCCTCAACCAGCCCAACCAGTGGCCACTGGTCAAGGTAAGGGGCTGGGGGGAAGTTGGGGGCTGGAGAAAGCCCGTAGCTGGGCTCAAGCGAGCCCCTGGCCGCTGGCCCATGGTGAGACACGCTGCTGAGAAGGTCTGCAGCTGGGGCTGTGCACAGAGAGATGGGGGGGCTGCTGCCACTGCAGCCCTGGCCCCGCTGGGCTGCATCCTTGATGGCAGCTAATGGAGGAAATGGCTCCTGCCGGCTGCTGGGCTGGAATCGATACTGGCCCCGGGCTCCCCCGCGGGGAGGGGGCCGGATCCGGTGCGGGAGGAAGCTGAAGTCAGCCTGTGCCATGGGGGGGGATGGGGGCCCAGCTGGTGGGGGCCTGTGGGGAGCACACGCTGCTTTCATCCCTGGTGGAGACGAATCTCTCCTTCCCCCCTTCTCTCCTCCAGGCTACCATAGGGCTGATCCGTAACCTGGCCCTGTGCCCGGCCAACCATGCCCCGCTCCAGGAGGCCGCCGTCATCCCCCGCCTGGTCCAGCTGCTGGTCAAGGCTCACCAGGACGCCCAGCGGCACGTCGCAGCCGGCACACAGCAGCCCTACACAGTGAGTCCCCGCAGCAGGGTCTGCCGGGGTGTCCCCCTGCCCTGCCACCCCAAAAGCCAACCTGTCCCTGGTGGTAGCCCGTTCCCAGGGTGGTCATGCCCTGGTGTAGGGGACGTGGTGGCTGCTCCAGAGCCCTGGCTGAGCGACCTGGCAGAATTTTCAGAATCTGGCCCAGCCAGGAGATGTTTTCTCCCACCACATTTGGCCTCCACTAAGCCACGAGGCTGCCTCGTGTGTGGTGGCATCGGCCGGGTGGTGCCCTGGCCACACTTGCCGGGCAGACCCATGGCCTCTCCCTCCTGCTGGGGCAGCCCTGGGCATTGACAGATGGGCTGATGTTTCCTTCCCTGGCAGGTGGCATGCAGGCCTTGGGCAAGCACCTGACCAGCTCCAGCCCTAGGCTGGTCCAGAACTGCCTCTGGACCCTGCGGAACCTCTCGGATGTGGCTACCAAACAGGTGAGTCTGGGGGACCCTGAGCAGTGAGGCCCAGTGAGGCCATTGGAGCTGCCATCCAGGTGGTTGTGCCTGTGGGGCCGAGTGGCCACTGGCACGGGGGTGACCCCGAATTCTGCTGCGGGGTTGCTCTCCCCAACCCTTCACCACCTCCTGATGCGTTCCCCATCTGCTGGGGCCGCCTCTCCCTGCAGATTAGCGCCTGATGCAGCGTGGAAACTATTTGGGCTGGCGTGTAACCATCCCGGGCTCTGCGGATTGAGTTGGGGGGGGGGATGTGGCCATGGCGCCATTAACTCCTTCCTGCCCCGCTGCTGGCTGCCGGCTGGGGCTGGGGTCACCCCAGGGAGCGCTGGCGGGCGCATTGTTTGTGCTTCCCAGCAGAGAGAAGCTGCTGGAGACATTAAACTCTAAGTAAAGCTGCACATGTCGGGAGCGGCATCGCAGAGAAGCAGCTCTGGCTGCAGAGGGATGGGGAAAGGTTCAGTGTGGGAGGTGGAAAAATGCTGCTGGGGGGATGTGGGGTGCTGGGGTCTCCAGCGAGGGGTGTGTGAGCTCCAGGGAGGGCAGCCACATGAGCCTGGGTCTTAGGAGAGGGTGCCCGGACTGGGAGGAAGAGCACGGCTGGGGCTGGATCCCCTGCGATGGCAGGAGTTATCCTTGCTGGGGGGTGTCTGTCCATCCCATTTGTGGGGAACAGCTCTGTCTCCCCATTCCTGGGCGTGGGGCTGCAGCCCAGATCCAGCTGTGGGGGAGCTGATCTGACCTCCTACCCCTATTCCCGCAGGAGGGGCTGGACGGTGTCCTCAAGATCCTGGTGAACCAGCTGAGCTCCGACGACGTGAACGTGCTGACCTGTGCCACCGGCACCCTCTCCAACCTGACCTGCAACAACAGCAAGAACAAGACCCTGGTGACGCAGTCGAACGGGGTGGAGGCCCTGATCCACCACTCTAAGTAAAGCTGCACATGTCAGGAGCGGCATCGCGGAGAAGCAGCTCTGGCTGCAGAGGGATGGGGAAAGGTTCAGTGTGGGAGGTGGAAAAATGCTGCCGGGGGGATGTGGGGTGCTGGGGTCTCCAGCGAGGGGTGTGTGAGCTCCAGGGAGGGCAGCCACATGAGCCTGGGTCTTAGGAGAGGGTGCCCGGACTGGGAGGAAGAGCACGGCTGGGGCTGGATCCCCTGCGATGGCAGGAGTTATCCTTGCTGGGGGGTGTCTGTCCATCCCATTTGTGGGGAACAGCTCTGTCTCCCCATTCCTGGGCGTGGGGCTGCAGCCCAGATCCAGCTGTGGGGGAGCTGATCTGACCTCCTACCCCTATTCCCGCAGGAGGGGCTGGACGGTGTCCTCAAGATCCTGGTGAACCAGCTGAGCTCCGACGACGTGAACGTGCTGACCTGTGCCACCGGCACCCTCTCCAACCTGACCTGCAACAACAGCAAGAACAAGACCCTGGTGACGCAGTCGAACGGGGTGGAGGCCCTGATCCACACCATCCTGCGGGCGGGCGACAAGGAGGACATCACCGAGCCGGCCGTCTGCGCTCTGCGGCACCTCACCAGCCGGCACCCCGAGGCTGAGATGGCCCAGAACTCGGTGCGGCTCAACTACGGCATCCCCGCTATCGTCAAGCTCCTCAACCAGCCCAACCAGTGGCCACTGGTCAAGGTAAGGGGCTGGGGGGAAGTTGGGGGCTGGAGAAAGCCCGTAGCTGGGCTCAAGCGAGCCCCTGGCCGCTGGCCCATGGTGAGACACGCTGCTGAGAAGGTCTGCAGCTGGGGCTGCGCACAGAGAGATGGGGGGGCTGCTGCCACTGCAGCCCTGGCCCCGCTGGGCTGCATCCTTGATGGCAGCTAATGGAGGAAATGGCTCCTGCCGGCTGCTGGGCTGGAATCGATACTGGCCCCGGGCTCCCCCGCGGGGAGGGGGCCGGATCCGGTGCGGGAGGAAGCTGAAGTCAGCCTGTGCCATGGGGGGGGATGGGGGCCCAGCTGGTGGGGGCCTGTGGGGAGCACACGCTGCTTTCATCCCTGGTGGAGACGAATCTCTCCTTCCCCCCTTCTCTCCTCCAGGCTACCATAGGGCTGATCCGTAACCTGGCCCTGTGCCCGGCCAACCATGCCCCGCTCCAGGAGGCCGCCGTCATCCCCCGCCTGGTCCAGCTGCTGGTCAAGGCTCACCAGGACGCCCAGCGGCACGTCGCAGCCGGCACACAGCAGCCCTACACAGTGAGTCCCCGCAGCAGGGTCTGCCGGGGTGTCCCCCTGCCCTGCCACCCCAAAAGCCAACCTGTCCCTGGTGGTAGCCCGTTCCCAGGGTGGTCATGCCCTGGTGTAGGGGACGTGGTGGCTGCTCCAGAGCCCTGGCTGAGCGCTTGTCCCCTGGCAGGACGGAGTGAAGATGGAGGAGATCGTGGAGGGGTGCACAGGGGCACTGCACATCCTGGCCCGGGACCCCATGAACCGTATGGAGATCTTCCGCCTCAACACCATCCCTCTCTTCGTGCAGGTCAGGGGCTGGGGGGGACACAGGGGCTCTGCTCTGCCACCTTCCCAGCTGGCACAGCCCTGCGGTGCCGGGGACAGGGAGCCATGGTGCTCAGCTGGTGGCATCCGTGCGTGTCGTACGCAACAGGAGCACGACAGCTCCTCAGGGGCTGCTTCACGTTGCTGCTGATCTCTCCCGACAGCTCCTCTACTCGCCGGTGGAGAACATCCAGCGCGTGGCAGCGGGTGTCCTGTGCGAGCTGGCCCAGGACAAGGAGGCAGCAGATGCCATCGATGCCGAGGGGGCCTCAGCTCCACTGATGGAGCTGCTGCACTCCAGGAACGAGGGGACGGGTGAGTGCTGCCATGTGCCCAGGCCCTCTCCTCTGCCTGGCATCGCCCCGGCTGGGGCTTCTGGTGCTTCGGTGCTGCACGGCGCCGGGAGCTGAGGCTGTTCCCTCCCCCTGCAGCCACCTACGCAGCTGCCGTGCTCTTCCGAATCTCGGAGGACAAGAACCCTGACTACAGGAAGCGTGTCTCCGTGGAGCTCACCAACTCCCTCTTCAAGCACGACCCGGCAGCCTGGGAAGCGGTGAGTGTCCTGCTGGGTGTGGGGACGAGCCCTTTTCCCCAGGGAAACTGGGGCCTCTTGGCGTGGCCCCCTCCTGCCTCCAAAAGCTGCCACCGCTGCCTCCGAGCGAACCTTGGATGGGAGTGACCAGCAAATGGAGGAGGTGGGGGTGGAGGGGCTGTGCCTGCAGCTCTCCCGCAGCTCTGGGTCATGGTACCTGCTGCCTGGGACGGGGCTGGGCATCATGCACTTGTGAACACGGGTCCCCTCTTCAATGGTGTCACCTTCTTTCCTAGGCTCAGAGCATGATCCCCATCAACGAGCCCTACTCAGATGGTGAGTGCGGCACCGGCTCTTCCTGCGGGGTCCCCCGTGGGCTCTGCTCTCGTGGGGAAGTTGCCTCCTCTCACCAAACCAGGCTGGTTTGAAAGGCTTTCTTGGGTGGCTGCCAGCAAAATGCCTGCCTGGGGGTGCTCAGTGGGATGCTTGGCTCCCCAGCGAGCACGTCCAGCTGCTCCCCTGTGCTGGGGCTAGCCCAGAGCCTGGGGGGAGGTGGGTGGTAGGTGGCCTTGTGTCCTTTGCACCACTGCCCTGTGCAGGGGGACACCAGGAGGGTAGCTGAGGGCTGGAGAAGTCTTTTGTCCGTGGGGAGAGCTGAGGTTGCCACATCCCTTCCCTGCAGAGCTGGACCCCGGCTACCGCCCCATGTACTCGGGTGACATCCCGCTGGACCCCATCGACATGCACATGGACATGGACGGGGACTACCCCATGGACGCCTACAGCGACGGCGTCCGAGCGCCCTTCGCTGACCACATGCTCGCCTAACCTGCCCCCCAGCCCCCACACCAGGTACCCCTTATGGAGGGCACGCTCGGCCCTGGAGAGGGGCTGCGTGGCCGGGGAGGCAGGGCTGGCTGCTGGCACACGCTGTGCCACAGTGTCCCTGGCAGTGCCCCCTGGGCTCGGGGTGGCCCTGGGGCTGGGGTCTCCTCCAAACCCCCCTCGGTGAGTAACAGGAGCTCTCTCCTGCTCCACGCAGGTGTTTTCTCCGTACAGAAGAGGGTGGCCCCAGAGCTGAGCATTCACAAGAAGGACTTGGGAGACAGAAGTGCCTGAGAAGACAAACTTTTCCATTCCCACGAGAGGTTTTATTTTTCGATTATTTTTTTTTTTTCTTCTTCGCTGTGGGTCTGTGGAGAAGGTCCTTCCTCCTGGGACTGCTTTGAGCACCTACTGCCGCATCCAGCATCCAAGATACTGTTTCTGAAGCTTTAAAATACACAAACCCTGCACCGTTAGCGACTTTTCATTGGCAAAATAGTCTTTTCTATGAATATATATTTCTTTTTTTATTTTTAATATGGTGCCAACGGCTCTTGCCGTCTTTAAGTTTGTGCTTTCTAACCTCCCCACTATCTGTTCTGCGTGTTAGTGTTCTAGGAGAGGAATCTAACACGGGGAAAACCCTTTGCTTTCTGCCAACTCTGACTTAAATCAGGCCAATCCAGAGTTTGCTGAAACCGAAGGGTGCCGTGTCCCAGGACCTTCGTTTTAGCCATCGGGATGTCTGTGGTTTAACTCTTTCCCATCAGCCGTTGGGGAGCTGACTCTGTGTACCCGCCTATCCTCCCAGTACCCATAGAGGAGTGACTCCAGCATTAGGAACCGTGTCCTTGTACTGATCTCTGTTGCACATTTTAACCCGTTTCCCTTCTTTTTTTGGTGAGTGGTGTGTTTCCGTCCCCTCCTCCCTTATCTAACACATTTTTTAAAGAGGCTCTAGATCTGATGGTGGTTTAACGCTTCCACCGGAAAGGGATGGATAGTTACTGGAGCGTGGTTCAGGAATGGAAGATTTTATTATTTCTGTAAGTTGTTTTTGTATAGACCAAAGCAAAGAATAAAATAACCCCCCCAGCCCCGCGTTGCCCTGAGCCTGTTCTTCTGTCGGCTGGGGAAGGTCAGTGGGTCCATGTGGGGCAGCCGGGGTGAAGGTGGCCATTGCCCTCCTTGGGCTGGTCCTGTGGGGCTGGATGGCCTTGGGTGAGCTCCTTCTCATGCTCTGTACCCGCTGTGGCTGGGGGGGGACAAGTGGGCTGGGACCCTCCCTGTGCCTGGGGGATGATGCTCAACAGGACACGGGGCACCCCCTCACAGCACCAGCCCTGCACCCGGACTCGCTACCAGCCCTTCCCTCACCCCTCACCGTGCCGGGTCCTTGGCATACCAGCCCCGTCCGGGCGTCTGTCTGCTTTCCCAGGAGGTAAAAACTCCCGGTAATTAAGATGTTTGTTCATTAGGCAGCATCACTGTGCAGAGCTGGCTTTAACGAGCTCTGGAGGATAAACGCGCCGGTCGGGAGCGAGCCCCGCTGATTGATGGAGCGAAGCCTTGGATGGAGCCACAAGAGGCCAGGTTAAAAAAGTGATTTACTGAGTCAGACCTGGTTGCCTCTTTCTGCAGCCCGGCTCCGTGGCGGGAGCAGATGGCAGGAGGAAATATTCCCAGCTGAAACCCTGGCTCTGGCAGCTGCGCCCGGGGAGGGCGATGGGGAAGCGGCGCCGGGCAGGGATCGTGCCAGGACGTGAAAATTGTCTCTTCACAAAGTTACCCACTGACTTCAGGGCTGCCCATGTGCTTGGTGGCCTCCTCGGCACGGGGATGGGGCCAGGGACAGACACTGCTGGCTGCCCCAGGCTGTCCCAGGGGACAGGATGAGCCTGGAGGCAAGAGGTTGCCAGCAGCAGCTCCACAGGGGGCTGTGAGGTCTGATACTGGGGTGTACGTGTTGGGGGTGAAAGGGTGAAACACAGGTGGCCCCAGGACACCAACCTTCATGTCCCTGGCAGGTTTGTACCTCTGCTCAATGTGGGGGACAGCTGGGGATGTGGAGGCTCCCTGGGCAGGGGTGGGGGACCTGGAGAGGGGAGTTGGGTCACGCAGCCCCGTGTCCCTGCGCCGGTGGCTTGGGGTGCTGCGATTGCTGCATCGGTGTCACCCACCACCGTGATACGGGGAGGCAGCTGGAGAGCCAGGGCATCATCCCTGACCCCCCCTGGCTCTGAGCTCTGCCTGCTGTGACACAGCTCCTCCTGTGCAGCCACTGGAAGACACTAATCAGCCCGACACGCCTGCTGCCAGCACAGGGAGAGGGGGGGACATGATCAAAGGCAGCCAGGAACAAAGTCAGAGCTGTTCCTGCTCCCTGTCAGCATCAACCTCTCCATCCTCTGCTGCTGGGGGGACGGGGAGGTGGGTGCCCACCACACACGGGCTCTGAGCTGTTGTGTCAAGCCGTGGTCGGTCCCCGTAGCACCCTGTGCTGGGGTGGGAGCGAGCTGGGGACAAAGGCAGCAGGAGTAGGGCTGGGGGGGGGAACATCCTGCTCTGAGCTCAGCCCTGTGGCTGTGGCCAAGCCCTGCTGTGGCCGGGATGTGGCCGTGCTTCCTGCCGTGGCCCGTGCCAGCATTTGGGGATGAACAAAACAACAGCTGCTTTCCGGGCAGCCCCAGCAGGGCCCTGCACGCTTCCGGAGGGCAGCGGGGCCGGGGCGGCTCTGTGGCTCACGGGACAAGGCTGGGGGGCCAGGCACCCCCCCTGCCCGCTGCAGAACAAGAGAGGGATCAGTGACAGGCAATGGGAATAAGCCCCCCCGGTGCAGGGGTGGGGGGCAGGCAATTCAGGCACACTGTGCAGTGTGGGGCAGCATTCCTGCACCCACATCTGCGTCTCCACGGGTGCAGGCTCTAGGTGGGTCCCCAGGGTGACTTGGAGAAGGTCCAGTTCACAGCCTGCAGCCTCTCTCCCCCACCCCTGTCCCCAGGGACCCCAGCAGAGCTGCCAGCACTTTGCTGCCCCCCAAGTATCAGCACCTGAGGCAATCATAGAATGGTCTAGGTTGGAAGAGACCCTTGGGATCATCGAGTCCAACCATCTCCCCTACTCTACAAAGTCCTCCCCTACACCATGTCCCTCAGCACTGCATCTAAACGGCCCTTAAACACAGCCAGGGATGGGGACTCCCCCCCCTCCCTGGGCAGCCTGTTCCAATGCCCGACCACTCTTTGGGTGAAAAATTCTTTCCTAATGTTCAATCTAAACCTCCCCTGTTGGAGCTTGAAGCCGTTCCCTCTCGTTCTGTCACTAATTACCTGTGAGAAGAGACCAGCACCAACCTCTCTACAGTGTCCTTTCAAGTAGTTGTAGAGGGTGATGAGGTCTCCCCTCAGCCTCCTCTTCCTCAAACTAAACAGTCCCAACTCCCTCAGCCGCTCCTCATACGATGTGGGGCTCCAGCCCTAGAGCATCTTCCCCAGGAGGTGCTGGGTCCCGTGGCCGTGCTCAAGGCACCTCCGGGGGCCACGGGCAGGGATGTGCCCCTCGCCCACCCCTCATCACAGCAGGCTGGCACACCAAGACCCCCCCAATCGTTCCACAAGGGGGCTGCCGGGGGGCACCGCCGGGATTTTGGGGGGAAAACGGAGCCAGAGGACACCGGTACCAGGGGGTCCCCTAAGGAGGTGCATCCCCCGGGGCGGGGAGGGCCGGGGGGAGCCCCGGGAGGCGGCGGGGCGGACTACAGGTCCCGGCATGCCCGGCCGCGCTCCGCACCTGCCCGGGGAGCGGCTTTTGTTATCGGCGGGGCCGCGGGAGCGATGTACGAGGGCCCCGCAGCCGCCTCCGCGCCGGGAGCAGCGCCCAGCGGTGAGTGCGCCCCGGCACCCCCCGTGTACCGAGGTCCGGGACCCCCCGGTGTACCGGCACCCTCCGGTGTATCGAGGTGCGGGACCCCCCCGTGTACCGGCACCCCCCGGTGTACCGGTACCCTCCGTGTACCGAGGTCCGGGACCCCCCGGTGTACCGGCACCCTCCGGTGTATCGAGGTGCGGGACCCCCCCGTGTACCGGCACCCCCCGGTGTACCGGTACCCTCCGTGTACCGAGGTCCGGGACCCCCCGGTGTACCGGCACCCTCCGGTGTACCAAGATGCGAGACCCCCTGGTGTACCAGCACCCTCCATTGTACCGGCACCCTCCGGTTGTACCGAGATGCGGCACCCCCCGTGTACCGGCACCCTCCGTTGTACCGAAATGCGGGACCCCCCCGTGCACCAAGACCCGCCACCCCACGGGACCCCCCGGGGTACCGAGCCCTATCGCCCCCTGACATCCCCCGGGGGCTCCGAGCCCCCTGCTCTCCTGGTGTCCCGCCCCCCCCCTCCGGAACGCACCGTGTCCCTGTTGCCATCGGGTGCACCGACCTGCCCCCGGTGTCCTACATCCCCTCGGGGCACCGAGCCCCAGCACCTCCCGGCACCCCGAGTCCCCGGGCAGCTCCGGTGAGCGAGCCCTGGGCTCTGCCGGACCCCGCCGATCCCCCGGGGGTGTCACCTGCTGGAGCCGCCCAGAGAATTTGCCTTGTCTCGCCCCTTCTCCAGGCTCTTGGCTCCCCCTTTGGCCCCACTCCCACTCGTGGGCTCTGACACCCCTAACACATTTCCTACACTTTGCTGTCAAAGCCTTCACCCCTCTCCTGGATGGGATTTCCCCCTCCCTCGGCGTTAGCAGCTGGGGGTCCCAGGCAGGGACAGGGTCCTGGGGGTCCCAGGGGTCAATTTGGCCGCAGCAGTGACGGGCTGGGGAGGGGGCTCGGTGGTGGCCAGGGTCTGGCCACACTTTGTGGTCCTGGATGAACCAGGAAGTGTGTGTGGGAGCGGGGAGGGTGTTCCTGCTCTGCGGGAAGAGGCTGATGCCGCTGAGGATATTTCTGTGGGGAGAAGGGAACGGGGGGCTCAGTCCCTTGGGGTGTGAAGCCCATGGTGTGGTCGGTGGCAGTGAGGTCTGTGGCAGGGGGACAGTGTCAGGAGCTGGGGGTCACCAGGGAGCAAAAGCCATGGAGCTGGGCTCGGGGCTGGAGAGCCCGTTGTGGCTGGGAGCCAGGGGCCAGAGTCCATCCCTGGCGGCCTCAGGTGCAGGGAGAGACCTGTTTCTGAACGATGCTTCGGGCAGATGTTGCCTCCGGGGGTTGCCTGAGCATCGGGCTGGGATGGAGGGGGCTCTGGGAGCCGCAGCCTGGGGGTGCCTGTACCCTCCTCACACCACGGCAAGGATGGTCCCAGCTCGGGGGGGCTCTGCAGGGACCCCTCTGGGGACATCCCCAGGGCTGGGGGCAGGACAGCAGCTACCCCCAGCCCAGCGAGGGGACTGTACCACCGCCTCACGCGTTGGCCTTGCAGCCCCCCCAGCCCAGACACTTGCAGAGGCTCCTCGTAGCCCCCCCCTGACCCAACCCCAAGCTCCTGCCACAGCAGCTGAGGGGAAAAAATAGCCCGGAGGGAGCCCGGCCACCCCAGCTGCTGCCGACCCTCGGTGCTGGGTGGGGAAGGGGCTTCGTGTGGAGCCCAGCCCAGCCCAGCCCCACCGTGAGGCTGCGCAGGCCGGGAGGTGCCCGGGCAGGACCTGCATGACGGCATCGACGCAGGGCAGAGAGCAACCAGCACAGGTCTGCACATGCACCCGGGTGCTGACTGAGCCAGGGCCCCACTTCTGCTGGCCCACTACCGCCGGCCAGTGGCCCAGGTCCATCATCCTCCCGCTCTCCCCCCAGTGGGGCAGGTCCTGGGGTCATCCAGCAGCCCAACGCTGGTCTGGCCACGGGGGGACATTGGGGTCTGGGGTGCCGGGAGCTGCTCACACGTGTCTGAACAATGTCCCCCCATGGGGAGAGTTAAAGTACGTGCAGGAGCTGGGCCAGAAGGAGACGCAGGGCTCTGGCAGCCCCGGCCGAGTGCTGACTCACACACCGGGCTCCCTCCCCAGAGCCAGCGGCAGCCCGGCACCTCGGCACGGTGGGTCCCCTTCCTTCCCCGGGGAGAGGGTCCGTGGGTTTGGGGCTGGGGAGCTGTTCTCCAGGCGGCACGGAGCAGGGTTGGGTTGCCTGGTGGTCCCAGAGCTGTGGGGCAGAGGGCTGTGGGGCTGTGGGTGTGCTTCGGGGTGTCCCTGCGGCCTCGTGCCCGTCCTGTGTGCCGGGGAGGACATGACCTCGCTGAAGGGAGGTGCAGGGTGGCCTGGTCTGGGTGCTGCCAACGTGACAGCAGCCATGAGCACGTGCCGGGAGGGAGGGCAGCCATGCCCTGGGATGAACCTGCTCCCAGGGACGAGGGGCTGCTGGTACCAGAGTCCCCCCTGTAGCCGAGGTGGGACCAGGGGCAGAGATGGGGGCACAGGGCTTGTGCAGGAAGCTCCTGCCCCCCCAGGGCAGAGGGGCAGCAGTGCCAGCAGTGGCTGCAGCCCAAGTCGGGGACAGTGGAGGTGGCAGGAGAAGCAGGAACATGCTGTGTTTATGGCCTATCATATGATGTTTATGGATGGGATGGGACGGCTGTGGATGCTGCCCAGCCCTGCCCTGGGCGACACGGCAGGTCCCTGCTCCTCATCCTGCTGCTGATGGGGTGGAGGATCGCGACCGAACTTTGCTCTCTGAGGTGGGGCTCCCGAGGGTTCCCGCGAGAGCCGCCGGCACCACGGCCGTGTCCACCCACTGCCGAGCACTGTACGGCTCCTGCTCCTGCCCCTGCCCCCAGACAGGGACCCGGCTGCCAGCCTGGGGGGGAACAGGGTCCTGCCCGGTCCCTTCGGAGCATCCTCTCCCGCCTGGCGCTGATCCGGACATCACCAAGTCTCTGCCTTGGTGCTGAGCCCCGAGCAGGTACGCTGCCCCGGAGCCACCCCAAAACCTTCAGCAGCGAGCGGAGGCTGAGCTGGGACCTGCCTGGATGCTGGTCATCCCCGTGGTCCCCCTGTCCCCACAGCCACCACGGGCTGGCCAGGCAGTGGGGACACCCAAGCCCTGGTCCAGGTCTCTGCAAGCCCCTGGGCCTGGCAGATGCTGCCCCCGGGGGGGTTTGTTTGGCCAACCGGCAGGTGCTAGGGGACACGCAGATGCTAGAACATGTGGCTGGGATGCAGGATGTGTCCCCAGTCCCCAGAATGTCACCCTGACGGTTGCTTCTCCCCAGGCAGGGGCCAGAGAGGGGACTCCGCTGCCTGCCGGCATCGCTCCAGGGAGCCAGGGAGGAAGGGGCTTCTCCCCATGGCAGCCGCCCCCCCCACGTAACGCCAGCCAAACTGGACGCCGCCGTCCCACAAGAGACCCCCCCCGGCCAGCACCCACCCTCCTGCCACCTCCAACCCGGCCCGGACTCACCCAGTGCTGCCCTGCCCCACGCCAGCCCCGCGCCCCACGGGTCGGCCGCGGGTGGACGCCGTGATGCCGCGACCATCACCGGTGGGTAGAGCCGGGTGGGTGGCCCTGGGGACCTGGGTGAGGGGGGTGAGGAGATGGGACAGCTCCGGGCTGGTTCTTCGTCCTGTCCCCATGGTGTGGCTGGGGCTGAGCCACCGTCCTGGCCTCCCTGGCCCCACACCAGAGTCCCTGGCCCCACACCGGGGTCCCTGACCTGATGTCCCCGCTGTCCCCAGCGCCGCTCGGCCGGGCAGAGCGTGGCCAGGAGATGGCAGCAGGACCCTGCCCGCAGAAAGCCGATGGGGTGGGGGGGTCCCTGTGTGCCACCCTGTGGGGGGACCCCCTGTCCAAACACAAGTGACCACGGGGACAGACCCAGCTGGTGGCACCAGCCCCAAACCCTGAGTGGACAGGACCAGGCTGAGGGGTGTAGGAAGCGCCTTCCCTGCTGTGACACCTCCCCCCCCCGTACCCCCTTTCTACTGGGTGCCCCCCACCCTCGGCTGATGCTGTGCTCCTCTGGCCCCAGACTTGTGCAGCGGCGATGTCC
>NW_015091149.1:912595-915839 GCF_001431845.1 Calidris pugnax
TGGCTGCGTGGCCCCCCCGGGCCCCCGGACCCCCCGGCCCCTCTCACCCCAGAGCAGATCGAGGAGACCCTGCGGTATTTCGGTGAGTGCTTCATCCCATGGGGACGTGGGGCTGGCGAGGGCAGAGGGGTGCAGGCAGCAGTGCACATCGAGGTGCTGGAGCAGACCCAAAGAAGAGCAACAAAGCTGGTGAGGGGTCTGGAGCACAAGTCTTATGAGGAGAGGCTGAGGGAGCTGGGGTTATTCAGCCTGGAGAAGAGGAGGCTGAGGGGAGACCTTCTCGCTCTCTACAACTCCCTGAAAGGAGGGTGTAGAGAGGTGGGGGTCGGTCTCTTCTCTCAAGTCACAGGCGACAGGACAAGAGGAAATGGCCTCAAGTTGCGCCAGGGGAGGTTCAGGCTGGATATTAGGAAAAATTTTTTCACTGAAAGGGTTCTCAGCCATTGGAATGGGCTGCTCAGGGAGGTGGTTGAGGCACCATCCCTGGAGGTGTTCGGAAGACGGGTTGATGTGGTGCTGGGAGGTCTGGTTTAGTGATGGTGTTGCTTTTTGTTTGTTGTGTGGGTGTTTATTTTTGTCAAAATTAGGTTGATGGTTGGACAAGATGATCTTTAAGGTCCCTTCCAACCTAGAAGATTCTGTGATTCTGTGCAGGCAGAGGTGCAGGCAGCGGTGCAGGCAGAGGGGTGCAGGCAGAGGTGCAGGCAGCACTGGCAGGGCTGGCCCGGGGTGGTGAGGGCAGCGCAGGAGCTAATCACCACTAACAGGATTGACGGGCTGGATTTCCTCGCCCAGAACATCCCGGGCTAATTCTGGGAGCAGCTTCTGGATCGAGCCGGATGCTCAGAGAGAGTCACTGTCATCTCCAGGGACCCCCTGCACATCCCTGCTCCCGGGGTGGGGGGACAGTGGGGGGTGCCCCGATGGCCCCCAGTGCTGCAGCCCCACAAACATGACGGCCCAGAGGGGCCGAGGGGGGCACGGGGACATTACTGCCAGTGAAGCCCCTAGAGCTGTGGGGTGCAGACACCTGGGGGGAGACACCAGTAGCCCCCGTGGCCGGGCAGGGGTGATTGTGCAGCGAGACCCGTTCGTGGCGCGGGGTCGGGGTTCAGCGGGGGGCACAGACGGATTATCTCTGCTTTGCTTCTGCCTCTGGCCCCACGTGTGGCGGGGGCAGGATTAGAGCGAGGGGCTGGGAGATGGATGTGGGGCAGCAGGAGACAGATGGGGCTGGGGGCCCGGCCTCCAATCCCACCCCCCTGCCTGTGACAGGCTGGGGACAAACCCCCCGCTGTGCCCTGCCGTGGCTGCAGCCTTCCCCATCCATCCGCTCCCTCGCTGCAGCCCACAGTGGGGTCGGCAGCACCCCCAGGGATGGAGCCCCAGCCCCATTTGCTGTGCCGTGGGGCAGGCTGAGCAGGACCCCGGGCACCCCCATCCCCTCTCCGTGCTTGGTCCCGGCAGCCCCGTGGGTCACGTATCCCTGTGTCTCCAGTGCCGGTTCCGTGTGGGGGGATGGAGGGGGCCCACGCTGCCTCATCCCTTTCCCCAAACCTTTAAGCTGCCGTCAGAAATAGCCCCCTGTAATCTGCTTGTGCAGGGACACGGGGGACCTGCCCCGAGGAGCAAATCCCCGGGAGGGGGATTAGGAAGAAGCAGCTCCTGCCTGTCCGTGGTGAGACACAGGCTCGTGTCCTTGGGGTCCTTAGGGGGGGTGGGTGCCCAGGAGAGCTGGCTGGGTCCCCGACCTCCCCCTCTGCCACCCCCGGGAGAACCACCAGTGCCAGAAGGGACAGTCTGGGACCGAGGGTGCCTGGCTCCGGCCCCAGCTCCAGGAGGGTCCCGGTGGTTATGGCAGGACATGGTTTGGAGTCAGGATTCCAGGGGGTGGGAGTCCCGCCGGCAAATAAAGGCATCGTGTGCTGCTGAGGGGCAGCTCCTGCCCCAGCCTCGTCGATTCATCGATTAGTTTGGTTCTAACGAGGAGCAGCAACTGGGGCAGGCGATGGGGGCAGGCGATGGGGGCAGGTGGTGTGTACATTGGCAGTGCCAGCACCGTGGTGCCGTGGGGGGGGGTCCTCAGTGCAGCCCCGCTGCCCTCCCACACACGAGGCTGGTGCTACGTGCCAGCCAGCTCCTCCATAATTCAGCACCGCATGATTTATTCACCTCTCCTGCTTTGGGGCTGCGGCCGCACTGGTATGGTTGTGGGGGAGATGGGGGTGCCAGGGAGCATGGGGCAGCCTGGACAGGGCATGGGGGGGGGCAGGCTTGTGCCAGCCCACACTTAGAATAGGGGGGTGCTGAGTGGGGCAGGTTGGAGGGGCTTGGAAAAGCCCTTTCCCAGCTCACAGACCTGGCGGGTCCCAGCGCCGCACTGGGCACCCAAGGGTGCAGGATGTGCAGTGAGCTGTGCTGGTGACAAAGGGGGGACCCAGGCTTGGGGTGAAGCGTGAGGCTGGGCAGGGAAAGGGCAGGGGGCTTGAGCAAAGGTCATACTGTGGTGTGACATGATGTGACATCGCAGGGACCCCAGCCCTGCACTCAGACTGGGTTTAGGGTGAAGGACCCGAACCCCTTCTTCTTCCTCCTCCTGAGGGGCAGAAGCTGTTTGTGTGTGACTCATCTGGGGCCAGCCCTGCAAAGCTGCTCCTCAGGGACCAGTGACCCCTCAGTGTCCCCTCTCAGCAGCTGGTACCACCCATGGGGACCTGTGTGTGCCCAGACCCTCCTTGTGTCCACGGGCTGGGGGGTGAGAGGTGGGACACAGCCCAGCTGCACCCGCACCCCAGGGCTGAGCAGGACTGTCCTGATGGGTCCCCAGGGTGCCCCAAAAGGACCCTGGTTTCCTTGGGTGCCGGATGGGGACGGTGTCCATGGGGTGTCCCAAAGAGACCCTGGTCCTGGGGTGCCGGAGGGGGATGGTGTCCGTGGGGTGCCCCAAAGGGACCCTGGTCCTGGGGTGCTGGATGGGGTCGGTGTCCGTGGGGTGCCCCAAAGGGACCCTGGTCGTGGGGTACCGGAAGGGGACGGTGTCCTTGGGGTGCCCCAAAGGGACCCTGGTCGTGGGGTACCGGAAGGGGACGGTGTCCTTGGGGTGCCCCAAAGGGACCCTGGTCCTGGGGTGCCGGATGGGGCCGGTGTCCGTGGGGTGCCCCGGGGGGACGGTGCAGCCGCAGCCCGGCGATCCGCGCCGCGATGGAGCGGGGGGAGCGGGCAGCCCCGGCCCCCTCCAGCCCCC